>NC_090390.1:50202437-50510830 GCF_036365525.1 Heterodontus francisci
ATCATTCGGCATAGCACGTGTTCATGGCACATTGCAAAGAAATAAAATCACAGTGGATAAAAGCTGGTTTGGTGTTAACAGTCTATTACAAGAACAATGTATTTATAAAGTGCCTTTAATGTAATAAAACATCCCAAGCTGCTTCACAGGAATGTTATAAAGCAAAATTTGACACTGAGCTACATATGAGATATTAGGGCAGATGACGAAGGAGTTTGGTCAAAGAGGTTGGTTTTGAGCAACATCTTGAAAGGAGGAAAGAGAGTTAGAGAGACGGAGAGGTTTCTGGATGGAAATCCAGGGATTAGGGCCTAGGCAACTGAAGGCGTGGCCACTAATGGCAGAGCAATTAAAATTATGGATGCTCAAGAGGCCATAATTATAGGAGTTCAGATATCTCAGAGGGTTTTGGGGCAGGAGGAGATTACAGAGATAAGGAAGGGCAAGGCCATGGAGGGATTTAAAAATAAGGATGAGAATTTTTAAATCGGTGTTGCTTAATTGGGATCCAATGTCGGTCAACGAGCACAGGGGTGATTGGTGAACGGGACTTGGTGCAAGTAGGGATGTGGGCAGCCGAGTTTTGGATGACCTCAAGTATACGAAGGGTAAACTCTAGGAAGCTGGCCAGGAGTGCGTTGGAATAGTCAAGTCGTGAGGTAACAAAGAGGATTTCAGCAGCAGATGAGCTGATGCAGGGGAATTGTCAGGCGATATTACAGAGGTAAAAGTAGGCAGACTTAGTAATGGCACGGATATGTGGTCGTAAGCTCATCTCAGGGTGAAATACGACATCAATGTTGCTGTCTAATTCAACATCAGGGACAGGGATGGAGTCAGTGGCTAGAGAACAGAGTTTAATTGGAGGAGATTTCTGCTCATCTAATACTGTCAGAAAAGCAGTCCAGTAATTCAGAGACAGTGGAGGTGTCAAGAGAGAGGTGATGGTGGTTATAATCAGGTAATGCTATTCTCTGTAAAATCTAGAGAAGGATGGTTTTGCTGCTACTAACCATATTGGTCACAGCAATGTACGATAACTCTCATCATCATTTCCCATTTTAAAAAGTCAGATAACAAAACCCATAGTTTAAATGAGATATCAGGCCAATGCTAATGTAATGTTTTGAAAAAGATAGTAAAGTCAATAACCAGAAAGGAAGAAATAGATGGAAAGGAAAAATAAATTAAAGGGGGGACATGGACAAAAGATAGAGCTGAAGAGCTTAAGAAAATCTAACAGAAGTAAAAAAGACAATAAACAGAGCTGTCTTTTTGATGTGCGTGGCCTTTCACTGAAACGTTTCTTTATTTTAGGCTGACTGCCATGGCATTTACTCTGTTATGAAAGTACGTCCTTTTTTAAAAGATTTTGTGAGGATTCGTGTTTTGAAATTATGGAAATGGATTCGTTTGGAGGACTGAAGAGATTACATAGATGCTGGACTTTTTTTTAAATAAAAAAGGGCACTGGAAGGACTTGGGGAACTTTGTTTAAAAACAAGCCTTTACTGGATGTCATATGCCTTAAGCGAAATAAACAGCAAGAATCTTGATGACTCGGGAGAAGTTGTTTATAGAGAAGTGACATGTCAAGATTTATGGTGGTCAAGAGTTGGTTTTGCTTTGAATATTGTTTTGAGTAAGTTGTGGATCAGCCTCTAAGAGGGAAGATACCAGTTCATCCTTTCTCTACCTCGTGGAGCAACCCTGAGAATCCAATGTGATAGCTGAAACCCTGATGCCGCATTTCTCCTGCCTAATCTTCAACATCGCCTGAAGAGAAATGCTCCAAAAAAGATCCCAGTGACAGCCGTCTATGCATATTTGGGACGCCAGAATAAAGAGACAACTTTATTTCATATCCATATCCTCTCCTTTTCCTTCAAGAGTTAACAAGTATTTGGCCAAAGTTTCTTTGACTTTTTGTAAAGAGATCTCTGCAAACTTCTTTATTTTTTCTTCAATTGGTGTGTGCATGTGTGAGTGTTGAGTTAATTTAGAAGGGAACTTTCACATTTCAATGCTTTGCATCTTTACTGAATAAGTCTTGTTTTATAATTAATAAACAACAAAACTATCAGTTTGAGAAACTTGGTTAGTGGATTTTATTCTGAAATAAAAATAGAGTATATAATTGGCCATATCAGTAACTGGGTAAAACATTTAAATATATGTTGTGACCAGTGGAGAAGTGGAACTAGAGAAAGACAGTGCACTCCTCCAGCTTCAGTCATAACCTCCCCACAAATTATGTTTTTTGCTTTTGAGAATCACACTGGGAATGGGAACAGTGCCAGGCATCAGGAAAGAACAATGCACACATGCCTTTATTCCACTAATGAAGGCATTACACAAAGTCACAAGTGATTTAAATAAACATCATATTCAATAGCTTCTTAAGTATTCTATTTATAGGATGTACGTGCAATTTTTTTATGCTATGTTATTTTAGAAAATAAAGTGTTGAGTGGAGTTTTTCCAGTGTGGTCAACTTTACTGCCTGGCACAGTGATCTGTCTTATCAGCTCAGAATGCCCCTGGACAGTTGCTGCATCACTTTTGAAATCATGAATTCCTATTTGATGATTGAAGAAAACATATTGAGTAGAGTAAGCAAGTAATTAGGATACAAGCTTAATTCAAGCCTGCTATTTAGGCAGTGTTTGTGGGAGATGAGTCAACCAATTCAGAGCAACACTCTAGAATGCTAAGGGGCAACACTGAAAGGCAGTTTCCATGGTTACAGTTAGCATTTGCAAATAGGTAGAGTGTGCAATGCTTTGATTTTTTTTTTAAACTTCCAGCAGCTAATGGAAAAATACTGACTGTTAAGCTCATATACATGGAATAATTTCCATACTCCACATTGATGAGATAATGAGCATCTATCGCATGCTACTTCATGTAAGCAGTGAATATCTTCTGGCTTTATCCAATATATATAAACATTTTCAGGCCTACTCATAATAGAGATATTCTGAAATGACAATACAGTAAGTTAAGCTCAGCAAGGCTGCAATCCTGGGCTGGAATTTTACCCTCGATGGACGGGAACCGTCCACTGACTGAAAAGTCAGTGGCGAACCTGCCTCCGCCTGGCCTGGGGATCCAGACCGCATTTTGCAGTGCCCAGGCCTTTAATTGGTCTGAGGCGGGACTTTCACCTCATTGAGGCAGGGAGTCCCGCCTATTGCAGCTGCTGGCCAATCAGCGGGCTGGCAGCTCTCTGTCCCAGCAGTGCCATCGGGAGCGGTGGCCACTGCTGGGACTGCAACCCAGCTGAAGATGGAAGGTGTCCGGCAGCCCCAGAGAACAGTTAGGTTTTTGGGGCCTCGTCGGGGGTCAATCGGTCGGGCCCCGGCGAGGCTAGGGTGGTTGATTGAAGAGATGGGGGGTGTGTTGAGCGTTGGGGTTGGTTGGGGCATTGAGGGCACCTCCATCGGGCACGGTGTGCCCGATCAGGAGGGCCCACACAGGCCGTCAGAAAGCTACCTACTTTTAACAGGTAACTTTTCTCGGGCCTGGGCCGCCCACCAGCCAAGGGTAAAATTCCCATGGTGGTAGGCAGAAGCCCTTAAGTGGCTGTTAATTGGCCATTTAAGGGCCTTGATTGGCCTGGGGCAGGCAGGCCGTTTTTCACCACCACCGCCCTGCGTAAAGGGGGAGGCGTGAGTGGGTCAGGAAGGGCCCAGAGCCTCCTGGTCCATTTTACGCACCCCCGCCACCATCCCGCTCTTTGAGGGGGCGTAGAATTCCAGCCCTGTACAGGAGTGTGGGTCAGATAATTGGGCAGAAAGATCAGTGGGCCCTATTTGTGGCACCCCAAATTTTCTTGTTGCCAGGTCCTCTGACCTCCTCACTTGATTCTTTACATATACAATCAAATAAGACTCTAGGTGAGGAGTGTAGCTCACTAAATTTGCACTTATAAATGCCCATACCTGAAGAAATAGTTTAATATTTCAATAGGGAAAATATCACTGAATATGAAATTAATATTTCCAGTTATAGCATAGCATTTGTCACTTCAAATCATTTTCTTCGGTTTTAAAAATTGTTGACATACTCAATTATGATTTTTAAGTTTCTTGCTGCAGAACAGTACTATTACTGCCAGCATTCACACATGATAAATGTCCCTAAATACAAGACAAATACAATTTAGCAACCAGTCTGTCACTTGTGTTAAAGGTCATCACAAGAACAGCTAACTCATTAACATAAGTTGCAGCTGGTCATAACACAACCAAAGCCATACAGAAATGTGTCTGTATACTGACAGAGAAGAGATGGGGAACAAAACATGAAAAAATTAAGTATATTGCATGCACAACTTTTAACTCTTTACATCTGGACTGCATTACATATTTTTTGTTCCTATAATACTTCTTACCGAGAATAGCAATACCTGAACTAGGCAATTTGGAGCTCAGAGCCATCAGTGCAAGGCACTGAAGGTTTGCATTACTTTCAAATTTCATTATGAAAAAAAATCAATTCAAACTATATCATATGCATTCCAAAACAAGCACTTCAAAAGGTCATTTTGAAACATTAATAAATAATCTTTGCTCGAATACTAAACCAATTTCCAATAAAAAGAAAAATTAAAGCAAAATACTGCAGATGCCGGAAATCCGAAATAAAAACAGAAAGTGCTGGAAATACTCAGAGTTAATGTTTCAGGTTGATGTTAACTCTGTTTCTCTCTCCACTGATGCTGAGTATTTCTAGCACTTTTTTTATATAATAAAATCTGCTTTTCTTGGTGTGCACGAAGCAGCCATCATTATGATGCAGTATTAGAGTGTTGATTTTCAATTTTTAGAAAGTGACAGTATTTCAGGGTTTCAAATGCCACAATTTATGAAGGGTCCATAACCCAGCCACAGCTTTTCAGTCCTTTATAAATTATGCACACTCTAACTTGCCGCCTTCATCTAATTTCTCCACTGTCTGTATCTTTGCATATGCCACTCGCTCCATGTATAATGCTCCATTGATAGAACTACTCTCTCTAAGAATAAAATTGGAAAGCAAATTTATGCTATTAGTATGCTGTTGGCAGACAACATTAGGGATACCAGCAATGTTAGATAGATGCCATAATTAAGTGATGACTTATTTTGCAAGCAAAGAAATGCAACTCCCACAGACTGATGTGCAAGGTTCTTCAGCCTGGATTTTTCATGGTGCATCATCCAATTGGGGGACAGGAAATTTGACAAAAATCTGTTACACCAGGTCCTGTCAACCTGGTTCTTGCCCCATTTTCCATTGTAATTTCCAGCAGACACCATTTATGGCATGACATATTCCATTTATCAACCATCTTCTCAATCATAATTATACCCAAGTGTTTGGCATTACAGGAAAATCAGAAGTCGATTAAAGAGCCCAGGATGTACTTTTATAGGATTCACAGAATTTCTCAAGCAATGTTGGCGATTTTTCTCTTGTTGCTGACAACATCCTACTGTCAATCAAACCCTGTGCAATTTATTGCCGAGCTGCCATTTACCCTTTCCTCACCCAGTTGCACAGAGCACCCGATGGCCTAGAAATTCAGAAGCATCCATTTTTCGGCACTGCACCTGCAGAGTGCTAAAATGGGGAGATCCAAGGAGCCTGGAATTTTGAGTTTCGAACCTCGTTATCATGTAGAAGGCGCAGTGATACGTGAACGCACAGGTTCATGCACCAATGTTCTGGTAAGTGATCGGGTAGGTCATGGGGATCTGAAGGAGGAAAGGCCGGGCCACGGAATGCAATCAGGTGATGAGGGGGCTAGGCAGTCAGGAAAGAACATTGTGGGGGTCTGCAATATTGTTGGAGGACTGCAGACTGCAACTGGAGAGGGGGCTGGGAAGTTCATAAAGAACTTCCTTGGGGTCTGCATTATTATTCGGGACCATGAAGTGAGATGGGGGTGGGGCCTGGGCAAAATCAGGGGGGCCCTTTAGATCGGAGTCAGGAGTGAGGTCAGAGATCTTGGGACTGGGAGCAGCAGTGATTGAGCACTGCTTTTTCCAGAGGGAATCTGCACAGCTGTTGGCTGCCTCAGGCACAAACCAGTGTTGCAAAAGGGAGCAAAAGCATGTGTTAAGACAATTAACATATGCAAATAAGGGGGATAACATCTGTTTCTGACAGGGGTAAAGGACACCTCTTTACCAAAATGGCATCCAGCACAGCCTGTACCAGAATTGTGCACACGTGGCAGGAAGACATTTTGGACACAAAATGGCACCTGTAGTGTCAAAACACGGGCACTAAAGAGCCACATTTCAAGCCCAATAGGTTTCCTATAGGAAAGTCGTTGGATCTTTGCTATTTTTGATGGGAAAGGAGGAGAAGCAATGGAAGATGCCAGGCAGGTCAGGCAGCACTGCAATCAGGGTACCTATCAACCTGCAAAAACTGTGAATTACCTTTTGTTTCTTTCACATGCAGAAAAGCCCATGTATCAGCCAGTGGCCCAGAATTCTACACTTGGCATTTGTCGGGCGAATACATGTACAGATGGGACTGAAGGAATATGTTCGGGTGAACACTAGGGTTTGTAAAAGGAAATGCACAACTTAATAGGCAGTGATGGAAAACTGTTTGAACACGTGTATACAGTAAGGAGATGATTGCATGCAGATTTGATTAGCACAGTACATTCTTGTAATGTGTGGCTGGCTCCTCTTATCTTGCTTCACCTTAGAAGGTCAATAAACCTTTGTTGCATGCACCGAATATTGAAAATGGCACTAGGTCCTCTGGTCACCTCCTTCCACTTGTCTGATGGCACTGTCCTTAGGGTTCCTTATATCATTCCAAAGATGAAATCTGTCCTCTGCCTCACCTCCTGAATCACTGACATGAGCAACCAGATGCAGTAAAGCCCATGTATCAGTAGGCATACGATAATGACTACAATGTACTCTTCAGCAGTCACGTCAAACATTTTCAGATAAAGACTCTGTTAGCTGCATACAAATGAAATTTTACACTATGGCTCCTTTATGTTGCTGCAGGCATTTAAATGCTGCAGCAGCACACAATTTTCCACCCCCTAAGCATTCCCAAATTATGCAAATTCTGCTAACCATGAAAACTATGGAGGGCTCCGCCCTCAAAAAATCTCAGCTACTGAGTCTCCAAGCATTAAGATTGTAAATTGGAAATACAAACTAACAGGTTTAATGCCAAATACAGAAGGCTCCTGATGTTTTCAAGAATCCAAGCTGTTTTGCTTGTTGTGCAGCATTCCTCAGTTGGTATGATCTAATAATCATTTGAAAGATAAGAAAAACTCGGAATTTCCCCAATTGCTCCAACATATAAACATCACTATTACACTTTGTCTTCTGTGTTTATACAGTTTCACTCACACTGTAAAAAGATACAACATAAAATAGATGAATTTACAATGTAATAATAAAAAATTTCCAAGATAGCTAGCAAGTTAAACTTCCCTATTTATTAGGAACTGGCACAGACACTAATTATGCATTAAGGTGCAATCATTTTCTATTGGAATAGAGTGGGCGCTAACTTTTGCTTATCCTCCTAAAATGATTCCTGAGAGTAAACACCTGAGTAAAAGATAATTTGCTGGCTAAGGCTTATTAAGGAGCATATAAGGCTTTCTCTCTAAATTCTTACAATTTGATTTTTAGCACCAAATACATTATTGATCCCTGCTCTGAGCTGCCATTACAACAATGAAAGAAACATGAATAAATTTACTCGGCACTCACAAAACCAACATGTTGGACAGTGAAGAAACTGAGACATACATATGGAGTGACAAATAAAACACAGGAAACCATAGGTTGCCCTAATGGGAAAGTGCTTCACATGGCACTAACCTAATGTGGTTGCCTAGTGTATGTTACAATTGATGTCAAGATAATCATATGGATTGCTCTAATAAAACACCTTTGACTTGCAGGTAGAACTGAAATGTTGGGAATGATTACGTAGAAAAGTTCAATACGTTACTGACAGTACTATCTAAATTTACACTCTGGAATTATTAACAAGGCATAATTGAATTAGACTTTTCTATTCAGTGTACAGGGATTCAAATTGGGGACCTTAAAAAGACATTGAAGCATCTGAAGTTGTGATGTTTAAAGGAGAGCTTGAACTGAGCATCAGACTTGGCTACTGTTACTGCCAGCTTCCTTTTGGAATGAGCCTGGTCCTTGCTTTTAGTTTTTGGCAAGCATTTTCCAGATGAACTTTAAAAGTCAGGCTTCTGTCCAAGGTTACACCCTTTAGCTAGGATTCAGTTTGGTGGCAAAAGATTACATTAAGTGGTATATTGGCAGCATTTATTTTATTTGAAAAGCTGTTACCAAGGTTTTGGAGGAATGGGGGCAGAGCTGCCAGAATTGACAATATTCTGCCATTAACTTCAATTCAATAGATAGGGTCTTATCTATGGCGGTGGGGTCCTTACATTGTGTTGCAAGGGTGATGTTGTCAACATAAATTAACTCGGGCAAAATTGTATCAGGTAAGGCAATAATGTAGATGTTGAATAATGGAGGAGCCAGCACAGATCACCAAGTAGACAATGATTGTAGGTAAATGATCTACTGATCCGCTCATTCAAAAAGACGTGGTGTCCACAATTGCTCAACATTGTGGTCAGATATCACATTGTGCTGCTGCATTTGATGACCTGTGATATCTTGAGCAATAATCTATATGACCACACCATGATAGAGGATACATCTGTCAGCATTGCTTTGGTTTTCAAACTGCACTGAAAGTCTACCTCAATCGACTCAATAGTAAGAACCTGATCACAGTAACTTTGTCCTGGTCAGAAACCGGCCTGTTCATTTGACATGACAGCCTCAAACAGAGGTGAGATGTGGCATTAAAGCCCTCTCCATTAACAATATAGGGTGCCGATGCACACACAAAGTGACTCTAGCACTCTATACTTCATTGCCCAGGCTGCTAAGTATTGCACACCAGTCTGGGCAGTCAGCTCACATCAAATCTCTGGATGTAAAGATTAATGCCATGATGAGAATTATAACTGTGGCTTACATATCCCAATCTAAAACCCAGAGAGATACACATAAAGCTTGCGACTACAATCAACCTGGTCAACCAGAACTTACCATACCATAAAGGCCTCCAGAAACCTCCAAAGACATGCCTGAAATCTTTCAAACCTTTTTGGGATTGCACTGAAAAGGGTTCTGGTACAATGTTAATAAAAGTAAAAAGAGATTTTGTAAATACGCAGATCTGTCAGCATCTGAAAAGAGAAAATATAGGTTACTGTTTTGGGTGGAGTTCAATAGTTTGGAAACATGAAGCCATCTTTTCAGATACTGACAGTCCTACTGTGTGTTTGCAAGACTGTTATTTTATATTTCTAACACCTGCAATATGTTTCCTTTTAAAGATGTCATTAGATTTTCGCACGTAGGAATATTTTTCGCATGCAAGAATATAAAGTATACTCTTAACACATGCCTCTTA
This sequence comes from Heterodontus francisci, assembly GCF_036365525.1. NCBI lineage: Eukaryota > Metazoa > Chordata > Chondrichthyes > Heterodontiformes > Heterodontidae > Heterodontus > Heterodontus francisci. Next base: position 50,211,939 of record NC_090390.1, read on the forward strand.
TTGAGGTATGTCATATGATTTCACCCTCAGTTTTAACTTGTTCCATGAATTGCTTTAGCTGACGATAAGGCACATGCAAAGGATAGCAAGTAGTGCTTCTGCAAATAATAATTTCAACACAGTTATCTAGGTTTTGCAAGTTTAAAAGTTCAAGCTAATGTACAGTCTGCATTTTTACCAGAGTCAATCCGGAGAGCTGCCTGAGGAATGGAGTAGGGCAAGAGTAATACCAGTTTATAAACAGGGGACATTACAATAACTCCAGCAAGTGAGTCTGACATTTATATCGGGTAACACATTGGAAGGCATCCTTTAGGTGGGATTGATGTTCGAATTGGAAAAATATGCAATAATAAAATGGAATCGCATTACTTTATAGGAGGAAGATCATGTCAAACAAAGGGAATGCAAACAACTTGAAACGGGTGGAGTGAATAAGGGGGAATTTGGCCAGATGAACAAGCTGAGCGCGCAAGTAACTTGATAAATGCAAAGTAATGAGGTTGAAGAAGGGGAATAATCAGTGGTATTGTAAATTAATATGCATTAGTCTGCAAGGCACAGCACAAGAATGAGGATCTGGGATTAATCTTGAATAGTTCATCAAAACTGCGCAGGCAACAATAAATAAAACAAACAGAATCTTGGGGTGCGAAGCTCGAGGGACAAAACAGGAGTGCCAGGAATGATAATGAGCTTGTGGAAGCTTACACCTGGAGAACTGTGTGCACTTCTGCTCGCCATACAACAAACATCCTGCTACAGTTGAAGGTGCAGCAAATGGTAACTAAATAGATATATTGGATTAGACACCTGAACTACAATGAGAAACTACAGAAACTTGAAAGTTCATATTTCAGAAAAGGAGTCTTGGGGGAAGCTTATTGAGGTGTTCAAGATTCTAACACTTATAGTGAAACTAAACCTTAATCACCCAAAACAATCACAAACTCTTAAAACAAGCAGACTCCAGCCACAAAAAGGAAAACTAAATATATGGAACTGACAGGATGGAGAGAAGGTGGAGGCAGAGCTCGAGAGATAAACTCAAGGGGGAACTGGATAGACATTTTGCAAAGAAAATGATTGAGAATTACAATGAACAGTGTAAGGTATTTTTGAAACTCTGGCTGGGATTTTATGGGGGTGACGGGGGTCTCGACGTGGAGAAAAAGCGACGCCAAGAGCCCCACAATACCTCTTCTCCATAAGGCCTGCTGAACCTAGTACCAATCAGGTACTAAGGACAGTGGCGGGCCTTCTACAGGATCAAGGACCCTGTCACAGCAAGTCCCGCCCTTGGAGAGCTGCCGGCCAATCAGAGGCAGTGGCTGCTGCTGGAGGAGAACCTGCCCGTGGCCCAGGAGCATCACTGGACCCAGGTCACATGTATGTCAGGGCAGGAGAGGTCTTATGGGGTGGGAGGGGTCGCAGGAGTGGAGCATGCAGGGGGTCAGTAGCAAGGGCAGGGGGTTGGCTCTCAGCACCTCCAACAGTGGAGCACTCCCTCAGTACTGCACTAGAGTGTCAGTCTTCATTTTGTGTTCAAGTCCTGGAGTGGGACTGTGAACCCAGAACCTTCTGACTCAGAGGTGAGAGCGCTACAAACTGAGCCACAACTGACACTTTACCACAATGGTCTGTCCTAGAACTATACATTCTTATATACCTAAACCAATTGGAAAATATGTTTCTAGATATATTTATACTACACTGGAGAATTGGCTAATTTTTGCAGGTTTGAACTCCTTAAGTGCATAGTTAGAAGCTTAATATGGGCCTCTGCAGTACATAGCTTGTAGGTGCATTCAAATTGGCTGCTCAATTGTATGTTAGTTGTAATGCATCCAACCTCACAGAAAGAACAAGGATTAAAGTGATGCTGAACTGCCAATGTACTTAAAAGGAAGTAAAAATTAACTCTCATTTCACACACTCAGCACACAAAGAAGTCCCTTTCATCAACCATTTGAGTACAAAAATATTTGGTTCTTCTAACCACAGGAAATCCTATTATTTCTCCATTTGTAGATACAAATTGACAAAATCCCAGAATTTTGATTATCTTTTGGCGATATTTTTAAATGAAACATTTTTCCTATAGCAGATATATTCCCAATCACTATTGTTTTGGTGTTACATTTGCACCCAGCTCAATTTAAAACTCTGTGTCATAGCATAAAGCTTCAAAACTAATAAAGTAGATCTGTAACCATGCAGTATTTGTGTCAGTGGCAGCAAAAATTGGATAGTCCCTGAAATTGAGTGCTGGGATTGTGATGCACAGTTAACCCACACCCATTCAAAATAATGCAGGCAGCACACAAACCTCGTGCTGCCTGCTAATTATAATGATTGTGGCATGCAGGTCAGCAGAGAATGTGGTGTTGAGTGGCTGCACACCTCAGCAGGGGGACCAAATTCATGCGAAGCCAGTGCTGCTTAAAACTAGACTGCACTTCTTAAAGGTGAGATGCATTCTGGCTGCAGCAGGGGCTGGAAATAGTGAAAAGAGGAGTTGGAGACCAGGGAGGACCTTGAAAAATGGCACCAAGGACTTGGATATAGTGCTGTAAGTTCAATGGCCTCACACAAGTGGGCAAGGTTGTTAAACACATTTTCAAATGCCATATCCCACCAACTGTCCCACCAGCCTTAGACACTGCTCAATGCATTGCAACCCATCACTCACAGACCAGCAATTTCTATCAAACACGACTCATACATAACATTCATAGTCTCACTTCTCCCTCCCACATTTAGCACTGCTGAAAGCCTCAAACTGACATCTCACGCCTTGCACTGCCAGCTATTCAACCATGACAGCAACATCACTGAAACACATTTCACTGCACTCAATAACACACTTCTCTCTTTCTTGCAGGATGAGGTGACAGACAACTGGAAGCAGCAGGTTCTCAACGGCAGGGGACAGGTGCCCCTGCATGTCTTTATGCCCATGGAGCAGACAGTGCTTGCCATCATTGGAGTGGCTATGAGTGAGGTGGAGCTGTGGCCAGCAACAATGCTGAAACCATCGAAGATGACCGTATGCTCATACTTAATCCTCCTCTTCCGATCCTACCTGTCCCTCATCTCTGAATCTCTTCTGATTTACAAGCTGCAAATGGTGTAAGCATGCCCCTCTGGCTTACCCCCTTCCCCTCACCACAACCCTACCCTTCTGCCTTTCTCCTTTCATATACCCTAGAGCTGTAACCTGGCCAGACATATTAACCTGGTCAACGAAAAGGGGTGGAAGAGCAGGAAGACAGTGATGAGGAAGAAACACTGTCATTCACTCTTACTCCAAACCACCAGCTCAGATACTAACTACACATATTTTAGAGGATTGCTTAGGGGCAGGACCTGGACATGGTGAGACAGCTGGCACGAGTGGCCTGCAGCCAGGTCAGGGAACAAAGATAGCGCAGGTGCCAGCTGACTGGAAAGGCCGCACACTTTGCTGGGGTGGCCTACAAAAGGCAGCTGACGGGCATGCACGCTGAAATACTTGGTGCATTGGCAGACCTGGCAGATAGCCTGCGGTCACTGTCAAGGAGCATGGAGGAGTAAGCACCACCTTGACACAGGGCCTTGCGCAGAGCTTGAAGCCCAACCTTTCCAGAAATGGATGGCTAGACAGCTCCATTTGCACACTTATGGAACCAATCATGATGCAGCGTCCAATGACTAATGTCTCAGCTTCTATTGCAGTACAGACAGAAACCACCCAATGTCTGGTTGCTGCAGTGGAAATTCAGACTGAGGTCATGCAAGCTCAGCCAACTGTCATCATAGCAGTTGGTACCAGTGTCCAAAGGGGTTTGCAGTATTTCACAGCAGTGCAGCATTGCCTCCAACGCACTGCTAGGATTTCTGAGCCGCTGTCCAGTTCAAATGATAGTGGCTCCATGAAGCACAAACCTCAGGATGACAGTTTTCATCCTCCCACCACTGCCACTCCACCACTGACTGCCTGTCAGCCAGCCAACACAGAATGCTGCCCCCATGCAAGGTGGTGCAGTCTGAAGCTAGGCTTTCCATGGTCAGAGCGCTTGAGGTTATCTGCAGTCTGCCCCACTGAAAGTCAGCAGCCTTCCACACCAGCCATGCTGCAGCCACTGGGGTAACGTTGCACAGGAGCACTAGGACAGGCAAAGGCTGACAGAAGGCAAACACTGAGGAAATGTGCAAGGATGATTTGTTGACTTTTTTATGGAATATTGGGTGGTTTGATAACGTTGGCTTGGAATATTTGTTTGCTGGCAGTCTTAATATCAACATTTTGGCTAAGAGAACATTGCGATGGTCCCTAACAGGGGGAAGGCAAGGTGTGGGACTGTTGGTGAATGGGGTTGTAATTGCTGGTACCACAGTTGGGTGAGCTGCTCACGGACAGCCTGGCCAGAAAGGGGATGTGCTGGTTGGCTCCTCGCTTCCGCCTCCTCTTGCTCTGTTGCTCACCATATATCTGGTGGCAAGGCCTGCGCCTTCATGATGGCGTGTTGCTCAGGATGTAGCAGACCACCATGAATTGTGCCACACACTCTGACAAGTATATCAGGGCTCCTCCAGAGTGATCCAGGCAGTGGAATCTTTGCTTAAACACCCCTATGGTCTGCTCTATGATATTTCATACGGCAGTATGGTTCTCATTGTGTGCATGCTGCCAATGTGTGGTTGGGTTGCACACAGAATCATGAGCCAGGCAGTCAATGGATAGCCCTTGTCGCCCAGTAGCCAACCTCTGGTCTGTTGTGGTTACTCAAATGCAAATAGTACAGTGGACTGTCACAGAATGAAGGCATCATGACTGCTGCCAGCATGCAATGACCTGCAGGGTATGCTGCATATGATTGCACACCAGCTGGCCATTGAGGGAGTGGAATCCTTTATGGTGTGTACATTTCAGAATTTACATGCAGTGCCTGCAAATGGACGTGTTTACAGTCAATGGCCTCCTGCACCTTAAGGAAGCCTGCAATCCTGTAAAAGACATGTGCTCACTCCGCCTGCTCCTCTCCAGCAAGACAGACTTAAATTTATTCAGCTGTCTTTGCACACAGAGCCTCAGTGAGCACCTTTACACAACAGTAGATGACAAACTGGGAGATGTTGCAAATATCACCTTCTCCAACCTGGAAGGAGCCCAACGCACAAAGGTTCATAGTCATGGTCACCGTCACAGCCACTGGCGAAGCTGTCCTTGCCCTGCTCTGAGGCTGTAGTTTGGGCTACAACAGGTGGAAAATTTCAGCAAGGCCATCCTTGGTGAAGCAGAGGCATCTAATGCCCTGTTTCTCACTGATTTTGAGGTCGGACAATTACTCCCTGAAGATCCTGGGCAGATATTGACCTCCTGCTGGCCTTCTTCTCCGCCTCCTCCCTCTTTGAGCAGCTTGTCCTCCTCTTGTCACCTTTGCAAGCCAAGGGGGATGAAAACTACTGCACTCATGACTGGGAGCAAGTGGTCTGAGCAGAACCCTTGAAGTGAGAACCAAAGCCTTCACCACATGCCCAGCAGACTTCATCTACTTTAATTAACCTCCAAACAATTCTATTAACTCAGCAATAGCCTGTAGAAATCAATCAACAAATAACCTGAAAGCGGTTAATGATCCCTTTAAATAGCACTGGTGGTGAGGTCCTTCCTGCTGCTGGACACACGTTCAGCTGTCCAAGACTAAGAGAGGGTATTAGCTCGAGCACAGAGGTTGAAAATGGGACTGCTGGCGTCAAACCAGCATAACACCCTGAATGAAGTCACAATCTGCCGACTCTGTATTTTTTCAGCACACGCCCCAAATGCCTGCTTTGATGATCTACCCAAAATGTTGTCTCTCACATCCTGCACCTGAAATGTGCCCATGTAGCACCGATAGAATTGGGTGCTACACAGTGCATTTTCCAGCCAAGTTGTCTTATTGCAATTATATACTGCCTTGGTGAGACCACACTAGAGGTACTCTGTGCAGTTTTGGACCTCTTAACTAAAGAAGGACATACTTGCCTTAGAGGGAGCGCAATGAAGGTTCACTAGACTGATTCCTGGGATGGGAAAATTGTCCTATGAGGTGAGATTGAGTAGACTAAGCCTATATTCCCTGGAGTTTAGAAGAATGAGAGGTGATCTCATTGAAACATCTAAAATTAAGGGGCTTGACAGGATAGGTGCAGGGAGGATGTTCCTCCTGGCTGGGATTCTAGAACTAGGGGGTCACACTCTCAGAATAAGGGGTTCGCAATTTAGGACTGAGATGAAGAGAAATTTCTTCACTGAAAGGGTTGTGAATCTTTGGAGGGCTGTGGATGTTCAGTCATTAAGTACATACAAGACAGAGATCTATAGATTTTTGCATACTAAAGAAATCAAGGGCTTTGGGGATAGTGCAGGAAGGTGGAGTTGAGGTAGAAGATTAGACCTTAATTTTACTGAATGGCAGAGCAGGCTCAAAAGGCTGAACGGCCTACTCAAATTCCTATTTTGTAGGTTCTTATCTTGGCCTCAACAATGCAACCTAAGAATCTATACTGGGCCAGAGTTTGCTGGACTGGGGTATCTGGCAACGTACCCTGTTAGACTTGTTCATGCATGTTTAGATTTTAAAAAAATGTTGCCCAAAAACCTACTGGAAGTGTGAACTGATAACAGCACTGCCGGGGCAACAGGACATCTGGGGCCTTGGTGAGTCATGGAGCAAACACTGTATGTCCTTAACTAATTAGATTTAAAGATTGAGAAATAGCCTGAAGGACTGAGTAGGTAAAGGGATCATAGGACTAAACCATAAAGATTAGAAGGTGGCATGATCAATCCCCAGCCAACTTACCGAGTGCCACAATAGGCCTCAGTGTCCAGAGTTGGCTTCTTGCTCCTGGTCACTCTCCACTGGTAGGATGTACACATTCCTCAATGTTAACTGTGAGCAAGGTCAAGTGAAGCTGTGTTGTTCCCATTGTTGAATAACCTGCTGACTTTGCTTATGTTTACACATGAAGAATGGCTGCCTGCTCATAGAATCAAACTGTGGCATGTGTCAGTACCTTCAGAGCAACAGAGCAGAGAAATAGGGAAACAACATAGAAAAAATGAATAGAATCTTCCTTTAAAATGAGTCACACAGGAAAAAAACTGGAATCCCTGAATATAAACCATTAACTCTCAATGCCCTCATGAAATATGGTATGCTAATCTGTTGATAATCATGATATTTAATGGAGTACACATATTTATTCTTAATTGTGTCAGCAAAAGGTTAACATCATCTGGACAAATCAGTTTGGCTCAGTTGGTAATAATCTTGTTGCTGTGCTATGATTATGGGCTCAATCCCCAATCTAAAACTTAAACAAACAATCTAGACTAACAATCCACAGTGTTAATGGAGCTAACTGTCACTGCGGTACGGTTTCATAGTCACGACTCTCTCTGTAAGTACTGCTCCGTTAGATGTGCTGTGTGACATTTCCGCAGCAGTCTGTTGATTCAGTTAGAATTCTTGGTAGACACCAAAAGATGTTGATTGCATAGTTAAATTTGACCTGAACACTGAACACTGCCATTTAGCTATTAACAGCATTTTTTAAATTAAATCCTAAAATTTCAGTTTGGATAGTTTTCAGTTTATTTCTGGTAAGTTTAGATAGTAGCCTAATAAATAGAGGCATGGCAGGATACCTCCATCCCATCGAATGCACATCCTGTGCCATGTGGGAACTTCAGGACACTTCACATGTCCTGGACAACCATATGTGCAGGAAATATCATCAGCTGCAAGAACTTGAGCTTCGGTTTTCAAAGTTCAAGCAGGAGCTGGCATCCATGCGGTTGAGAGCTACGTAGATAGCATGTTTCAGGAAGTGGTCACCCTGCAGCCTAAGAATGTGCAGGCAGAGAGGGAATAGATGACTGCCAAATAAAAGGAGGACCAGGCAGGTAGTGCATATTGTTCTCTAATCAGTATTCAGTTCCAAATACTAGTGGGCCTGATGGTTCCACTGAGGGGTCAGCCAGAGCCAAGTCCACGACACCATGGGTGATTCAACTGTAGAGGAGAAGGAAGGTCAGGAAAGCAATAGTTATAGCGGACTCAATATTTAGGGGAACAGACAGGCATTTCTGTGCTCACAGATGTAATTCCAGGATGGTATGTTGCCTCCCTGGTGCCAGACTCAAGGATGTCACTGAGTGGCTGCAGAACATTCTGAGAAAAAGGGTGAACAGCCAGTGGTCATGGTACATATTGGTACCAAAGACATAGGTAGAAAGAGGGTTGAGGTCCTGCTGTTCGATTTTAAGGAGCTGGGAGAGAAAATAATAAGCAGTCCTCAAAGGTAATAATCTTGGATTAATCCCAGTGGATAACAAGTACAGAAATATGATGATGGTGCATTTGAATGGGTGGCTGGAGAGATGGTGCAGGAGAGAGAGTTTTAAATTCCTGGGGCATTGGGACCAGTTCTGGGAAAGATCAAACCTTTAAGCTGGACGTTTTGCACCTCAACAGGGACGGGACCAATATCATGATGGGAGGTTTGCTAGTGTTGCTGCGTAGGGTTTAAGCTAGCTTGGCAGGGGGATGGGAACCTGAGTGTAGACTCAGAAGGGAGTAAAACAAAACTAGAAATGGAAGGCAGAAAATTAGAAAGCAAGTGTGGAAGGCAGAGGAAATAAAGGCTAGAAAATAGGTACCAAAAGACTTTGACAGTGCTTCATGGTATAAACTTCAAAGTCTAGTGAATAAGACAGATGAGCTGATGGCACAGATTGAAGAAAAAACATAAAATGCTAGAAATACTAAGGCAGCATCTGTGGAGAGAAAAACAAAGTTAACGTTTCAGGTCTGTGTGACGGCACAGATAAAAGCACTTGGGAGTATGGCTTAAAGGAGGGCAGGAATGGCAGCTCAACATTCCTGGTTACAGGGTTTTCAGAAGAGATAGAGAGGGGGATTAAAAAAGGGGGGAATCGCAATATTGGTGAAAAAAACAATTACAACTGTAAGGAGGAATGATATGCGAGAAGATCATTAAATAAGGCCATATAGGTTGAACTGAAAAATACAAAAAAGGGGCAATCAGACTGCGGGGAGTCTATTATAGACCCCGAAAAAGTCAAAGGGAGGTAGAAGAGCAAATATGTAAATAAATTTCTGAGAAGTGCAAAGCAATAGGGCAATAACAGTCTGAGATTTCAACTACCCTAATATTAACTGGGATAGAATCAGTGTAAAAGGTATAGAGGGTGCAGAGGTTTTAAAATGCATTTAATTTTTTTTAGCCAATACATGGGAAACCCAACAAGAAAGGGACTTAGACAATCCTCTGCTGCTTGTGGATTCCAACTTCACCATCATTTTTTTATATTGCAACTGACTCTGTACACCTCCTGGATCTTCAATCCTATGAAAATACACCCACCAGTGCATCCTTCAACACTCTACCCTCAAACAGCTTCTGGACTTCACTCGCAACACCTGTCTCCAAACTCGGACAACAACTCACTGATGCATCATGCTGATTCCACCCTACCTAAGTCATCATTATTCAGCCATGGGACATCCAACTTTAACTCTGGACTCCTTCCTATTATCTCCATCTATTTCCTATTCCTGTTTACTATCATGTTTTTATGTATCCTAGTTTTCATGTAACTGGACCTATATAACTTGAGCTTTCCTTGAGTGAACTTTGGCTGTCACTCCAGACCCAAGTCAAACAATCTATCCCCACTTTTGCTTTCTGTCACTGAGCCAATTTTGGATCCAACTCACCATATTCCCCTGTATCCCATGGCTTTTACTTTTCTGACCAGTCTGCCATGTGGGACCTTGTCAAATGCCTTACTGAAATCCATGTAGACAACATCCACTGCACTACCCTCATCAATCCTCCTTGTTACTTCCTCAAAAAATTCAATCAAGTTAGTAAGACACGACCTTCCCTTAACAAATCCATGCTGACTATCCCTGATTAATCCATGCCTTTCCAAGTGGCAGTTTATCCTCTCTCTCAGAATTGATTCTAATAATTTACCTACCACCGAGGTCAGACTGATCAGCCTATAATTATTTGGCCTATCCCTCTCATCCTTTTTAAACAATGGTTCAATGGTTGCAGACCTTGAATCCTCTGGTACCTTGCCTGTATCTAGTGAGGATTTGAAAATGATCCACAGAGCATTCGCTATTTCCTCCCGGCTTTCTTTGCCTGGATGCAATCCATCTGGCCCTGGTGATTTATGCACTTTCAAAGATGTCAGACCCTCTAGTACTTCCCCTCTCATTATGCTTATTGTATTTAATATTTCAGACTCCTGCTCTTTAACTATAATGTCTGCATCATCCTTCTCCTTTGTGAAGACAGAGGCAAAGTACTCCATAAGAACCCTGGCCACATCTTCTGCATCCACGCATAAGTTCGCTATCTCTGATAGGCCCTACCCTTTCCTTAGTTATCTTCTTGCTTTTAATGTACTGATAAAACATCTTTGGGTTTTCCTTGATTTTACATGCCAACATTTTTTCATGTAATCACTTTGCTTTCCTAATTTCCTTTTTCACTTCACCCCTACACTTTTTATACACTTTAAAGCTTTCTAAAGTATTAAGATTTTTGTGACTGTCATAAGCTTTTTCTGAAATAAAAACAAGAAATGCTGAAAATATTCAGCAGGTCTGGCAGCATCTGTGGAGAGAGAAGCAGAGTTAACGTTTCAGGTCAGTGACCCTTCTTCATAACTAGCAAATATTGGAAACGTAAAAGGTTTGAAGCAAGTAAAGCGGGGTGGTGGGGCAAGAGATAACAAAAGAGAAGGTGTTGATAGGACAAGGTCACAGAGAATAACTGACCAGAAGGTCATGGAACAAAGGCAAATGGTATGTTAATGGAGTGCTGACAGACAAAGCGTGCAGAGAGTGTGTGAATTGACTGTAAAGCACAAAGCACTCCAAGCACAACATTAAAAAAACAGAAACTGTGGGTAGGCACAGTAGAAACAAACTAACCAAGCTAAAAAAAACTAAAATAAAATAAACAAATAAAAATGAAAAAATAACGAAACATAAAAAGGGGGGGGGCACGTCATGCTCTGAAATTATTGAATTCACTGTTCAGTCCAGCCGGCTGTACCATGCCTAATTGGTTAATGAGATGCTCCTCGAGCTTGCATTGATGTTCGCTGGAACACTACAGCAATGCCAGGACAGAGATGTGAGCATGAGAGTGGGGGGAGGGGGGCGGACTGGACATGTGGGGGGGGAGGGGGGGGGGGTGGTGTTGAAATGGCGAGCAACCGGAAGCTTGGGGTCATGCTTTCGGACTGAGTGGAGGTGTTCCGCAAAACAGTCACCCAGTCTGCCTTTGGTCTCCCCAATGTAGAGGAGACCACATTGTGAGCGGCGAATGCTGTATACTAAATTGAAAGAAGTACAAGTAAAGCATTGCTTCACCTGAAAGGAGTGTTTGGAGCCTTGGATAGTGAGGAGATAAATGGGCAGGTATTACACCTCCTGCAATTGCAGAGGAAGGTGCTGTGGGAAGGGGACGAGGTGTTGGGGGCAATGGAGGAGTGGACCAGGGTGTCACGGAGGGAACAATCCCTTCGGAATGCTGACAGGGGAAGGGAGGGGAAGATGCATTTGGTAGTGGCATCACGCTGGATGTGGCAGAAGTGGCGGAGGATGATCCTTTGGACCTGGAGGCTGGTGGGGTGGCAAGTGAGGACAAGGGGAACCCTGTTGCAGTTCTGGGAGGGAGGGGAAGGGGTGAGGGTAGAGTTGCGGGAAATGGGCCGGACACGGTTGAAGGCCATGTCAACCATAATGGGGGGGGGGGGATATATCAGGAAGACATATCAGAAGCACTGTCGTGGAAGGTAGCATCATCAGAGCAGATGTGTCGGAGATGGAGAAACTGGGAGAATGGAATGGAGTCCTTACAGGAGGCAGGGTGTGAAGAAGTGTAGTCAAGGTAGCTGTGGGAGTTGGTGGGCTTATAATGAATATTTGTAGACAGCCTATCACCGGAGATGGAGATAGAGAAGTCGAGGAAGGGAAGGGAAGGGACATGTCGGAGATGGACCATATGAAGGTGAGAGAAGGGTGGAAACTAGAAGCAAAGTTGATAAAGTTTTCTAGTTCCGGTTGGGAGCAGGAAAAAGCATTTTGTTATCTGCAGGTTTGATGACAATGTCGAGGTTAGACCTGAGAGAATGGAGTGCGGCAAGTTCAGAGGGGGGCAGGTTAAAGTGAGTGAGGGGGGCAGAGAAACTGAGACGGCCGATGTCTCGCCGACAGTTTTCAATGAAAAGATCAAGAGTGGGTAAGAGGCCAAAGGGAGGGGTCCAGGTCAATGGAGAATGCTGGAGGCGGGTGAATGGGTCTGCTGGTTGGGGGGAGGACTCTTGGTAATGGGGACATGTCTACACTGTGCCCATAGAATCTTGCTTTTGAATGCCTCCCACTGGTTTGCCATTGATTATCCTTTAAGTAGCTGTATCCAGTCCACTTTCGCCAGATCACCTCTCAGTTTCGTAAAATTTGCCTTCCTCCAATTTAGAACTTTTACTCCTGTTCTATCTTTGGCTGTTTCTATAATAATACTAAATCTAACTGTATTATGATCACTATCTGCAAAATGGTCACCCACTGCTACTTCATCTACTTGCCCCCAGTTAGAATGTGGGATGCCCTCCAGGGACTCCTGAACCACCTACCTTGTCCTTCTTGTCTGTCTGGCAGCCAACCAGAGCCTCCCTGCCTGTGCTCTCAAACTGCGGGGTGAGCACCTCCTGAAATGTGCTATCCACGTATCTCTCATCCTCGTGAATGCACTCAGTGACACCAGCTGCTCCTCGAGTTCCAAGATTTGGCGCTTGAGTTTTTGCATTTGGTGGCATGTTCTGTACATGTAGTTGTCCGGGACATAGTTGGGTCCTGGAGTCCCCACAAGGCACATTTGACCCCAAGATGAGTTTCTGACCTCATATTCGTGTCATCACTAAGACTGCCTATTTTCAACTCCTGGATATTGCCCGACTTCACCCCTGTCTCAGTTCATCTGCTGTTGAAACCTTCATTCATGACTTTGTTATCTCTAGACTTGACTACATAGAAACATAGAAAATAGGAGCAGTAGGCCATTCATTATGATCATGGCTGATCATCCAACTCAGTAACCTGTTCCTGCTTTCTCCCCCATACCCTTTGATCCCTTTAGACCCAAGAGCTATATCTAACTCCTTCTTGAAAACATACAATGTTTTGGCCGAAACTGCTTTCTGTGGCAGCAAATTCCACAGGCTCACCACTCTCTAGGTGAAGAAATTTCTCATCTCAGTCCTGAAAGGTTTACCCCGTATCCTTAGACTATGACCCCTGGTTCTGAACTCCCCCACCATCGGGAACATTCTTCCTGCATCTGTCAAGCCCTGTTAGAATTTTATAGGTTTCTATGAGATCCCCCTTCACTCTTCTGAACTCCAGTGAATATAATCCTAACCGACTCAATCTCTCCTCCTACGTCAGTCCCGCCATCCCAGGAATCAGTCTGGTAAACCTTCGCTGCACTCCCTCTCTCGCAAGAACATCCTTCCTTAGATAAGGAGACCAAAACTGCACATAATATTCCAGGTGTGGCCTCATCAAGGCCCTGTATAACTGCAGCAAGATATCCCTGCTCCTGTACTCGAATCCTCTCACTATGAAGGCCAACATACCATTTGCCTTTTTTACCGCCTGTTGGACCTGCATGCTTACCTTCAGCTAGTGGTCTCATTGCATATTCCCCTGTCTCAACTTCAAAGCACTCCTGTCTGGTCTACCACATTCTACTTTCCATAAACTAGAGGTCATCCAAAACTCTTCTGCCTGTGTCTTAACTCACACCAACTACCGTTCCCCTATCATGCCTGTGCTCGCTGACCTACACTGGCTCCCAGTCAAGCAACATCTTGATTTTAAAATCCTCAACCCTGTTTTCAAATCCCTCCCTATCTTTTTCATGCCCTCTCTTTGCATCCCTAATTTTCTTTTTAATTTCATTCCTGCAATTTCTAAACCCCTCTAAGCTTTCTGCAGTATTAAGCTCTTGGTATCTGACAAAAGCTTCTCTTTTTTTGTGTGGGAACATATTTGCCCTGAACTCTCCTCCTCCTTGAATGCCTCCCACTGCTCTGCCACTGATTGGCCCTCAAGTAGCTGTTTCCTGCCCATTTTTATTAAATCACTTCCCTATCTCTGTAATATCCTCCAGCCCCACACTTCTCCAAGGTATCTGCTCTCCACTAATTCTGGCCTCTTGTCCATCCTTGCTTTTAATTGCTCCACCATTGGTGGCCACGCCTTCAGTTGCCTAGGCCCCAAGCTATGGAATATCGTCCCTACATCTTTCTGCCTTACTTTTCTTCTCAAAACCTACCTCTTTGACCAAGCTTTTGGTTATTTTACTTAATATCGCCTTTTGTGGCTCAGTGTCATACTTTGTTTTGCAATTATTGAATTATAATGTTAAAGGTGCTATATAAGTTGTTGTTGTAGATTTAGGGAATGAAGCTGGGCAGGTGGAAGGGGTATCAACTGCAGAGTATTTTGATGTTAGTGATAATAATGCAGTTAGATGTAGCTTAGTTATAGAAAAAGACAAGACAGACCAGGAGTAAAAGTTCTCAATTTCACTAACCTGAGATGTGGTACATATCAATGATCTAGAGTTAATTGTCAGAGATATGATTAAGAAGGTTACAGATGATACAAAAATTGGCCATGTGGTTGATAATGAAGAAGAAAGCTCTAGACTGAAGGAAGATATCAATGGATTGATCAGGTGGGCAGAAGAGTGGCAAATGGAATTCAATCTAGCAAAGTGTGAAAAATGCATTTTCGGAGGACAAACAGAGCAAGGGAACACACAATAAATGGTAGGATATGGAGAAGTGTAGCGGAACAGAGGGACCTTGGAGTGCATGTCCACAGATCTCTAAAAGTAGGTCAGGTAGATAGGTGGGTAAGAAGGCATATCGGATACTTTCCTTTGATAGCTGATACGTAGAATGCAAGAACAGGGAGGTTATGCTAGAACTGTATAAAACACCTGTTAGGCCACAGCTAGAGTACTGCATACAGTCCTGGTCACTGCACTACAGGAAGGATGTAATCACATTAGAGATGGTACAGAGGAACTTTATCAGGATGTCGCCAGGACTGGAGAATTTGAGCTATGAAGAAAGATTGGGGTTGGCTTCTTTGGAACAGAGAAGGCCGAGGAGAGATTTAATTAGCATGTAACCATATAAATACCGTGGCTACAAGAGCAGGTCAGAGGCTAGGAATCCTGCGGCGAGTAACTCACCTCCTGACTCCCCAAAGCCTGTCCACCATCTACAAGGCATAAGTCAGGAGTGTGATGGAATACTCTCCACTTGCCTGGATGGGTGCAGCTCCAACAACACTCAAGAAGCTCGACACCATCCAGGACAAAGCAGCCCACTTGATTGGCAGCCCATCTACAAACATTCACTCCCTCCACCACCGACGCACAGTGGCAGCAGTATGTACCATCTATAAGATGCACTGCAGCAATGCACCAAGGCTCCTTAGACAGCACCTTCCAAACCCACGACCTCTACCAACAAGAAGGACAAGGGCAGAAAATATATGGGAACACCACCACCTGCAAGTTCCCGTCCAAGTCACACACCATCCTAATTTGGAACTATATCGCCGTTCCTTCACTGTCACTGGGTCAAAATCCTGGAACTCCCTTCCTAACAGCACTGTGGGGGGTAATAAAAACAAGAAATGCTGGAACCAATCAGCAGGTCTGGCAGCATCTGTGGAAAGAGAAGCAGAGTTAACGTTTCGGGTCAGCAACCCTTCTTCGGAGCACTGTGGGTACACCTACCCCAAATGGACTGCAGCGGTTCAAGAAGGCAGCTCACCACCACCTTCTCAAGGGCAATTCGGGATGGGCAATAAATGCTGGCCTGGCCAGTGATGCCCACATCCCATGAATGAATTAAAAAAAATTGAGGTGTATAAAATTATGAGGGGGCTAGAGAAGATAGGAAGGACTGATTTCCATTAGCAGAGAGGTCAATAACTGGAGGCATAGATTTAAAGTAGTTGCAGAATAATTAGACGGGAGTTGAGGAGAAATCTTTTCGTCCTAGGATGCTGGGGGTCTGGAACCCACTGCCTGAAAGGTTGATAAAGGCAGAAACCTTCATCACATTTAAAAAGTACTTGGATATACACTTGAAGTGCCATAACCTGTAAGGACCAAGAGCTGAAAAGTGGGATTAGGCTGGATAACTCTTTTTTGGCCAGCATAGACACAATGGGCCAAATGGCCTCCTTCTCTGTCATGAATTTCTATGATTCTATATTCTTCCCTTACCTAAACTATTTATGGTGTCTCTCCTGGAGAGGCAGTTGTTGATTGAAAATATTAGTGGTGTCTTCCTGTGAAAAGAGTCACATAACTATTGCAGTATGATTGGCATTTGTGCACATCCAGCTCTATACAAGATAGTGCATGCACATTAGTACAAATCTACTTCAACAGCAGAAATTCTGCTATGCTTTCATAGCGGGCTTCTCCTAGCTCACAAGATGCAGTTTAACAGACACTTCTCGTGTTTTTGCAAAGTGTTCCCGCTTTACAGCAATGCAAAAGTGGCAGTAAAACTCCAAATTCAAATTGGCAAACTGTCTGAAGCAGTGATGAAATGCCCTCCAGTCAGGCCTTTCACACCGGTTTCCCCCCCAAGAATGCAGGCTGCAGTATAACACTGGTCTGCTAGATTCTATGTGCAGAACCGGGCACTGGGTGACTTTTGTGGACACACGTGTGGCCGTTTCTTGACTTGTCCAACTACCACCCGTTTTTGCCTTGGATCGTCATCCCTTTTGTCATGTATTGACTCTTGCTTTCCAACCTGACACAAGCCTTTCCCTTGTGCTTTTTCCTCCATTCCTTTTCCCTGCCTCTTGCTCAGAAACTGACATTTCTAACTGTTCCCAGTTCTGGCAAAACATCATTGACCTGAAACGTTAACTCTACTTCTCTCTCCACAGATGCCGCCTGACCTGCTGAGTGTTCTGAGTATTTCCAGCGTTTTGTTTTCATATTGAGTGACCATGCATGTCATCGTGCTTATGTTCGTCATTTGCTCATTTCTTGGGGTCCCACAACTAGCATTCTTACTGCTAAACAAATATAGCCAGAGTCTATCGACCCATTGCACATGCAAACACATGGTCTCAGGCTAGTGTGAGTATTCGCAATCTGCGCATACAAATCAGCAAGAAATGTCCCAATTATATCAAACTTGTTAACAATTGCTGCAGTCATGTAACTTACCTCGTCTCCTACAATATCGATACATTACTGTAAACGAACCAACTGGTTGCTTATTTCGTAGTAATAAACCAGACACTAGAAATACTTATTCCAGTAATCGTTATGCAAAGGACAGCACAGATCATGCCAACCCGTTGTGGTGGCCGCTGTTTGCAAGTCTACACCGGATCAATTGAACTGTATACATCCTGTATGATTCACCTGGAACACTGTGATGCACACACTCCTGTTACGTTACTTACCAATAATGACATCCAGTGTTGAAAACAGTGCTAAGACAAAATTCGTACACAATGTTTTCAAAACATAAACTGAATTCGACCCACGTAAATCACGAACATCAAGCAGCACGGTGACACTGCTACCAGTATAGCAGTGGTAGATTCCAGGCATCCAGTTAACGGGTGCTTCCTTATCAAGCAATAGTGAAGATCAAAAAACAGTTGCGCGACTAAGCTTCCCCTTTCTATTGAAATTTCAGGGATTTTATCAACACCCACCCTCACCATCTGTAAGTGATTCACTGTACCGCAATATTACAACTGACACACTCAGCAATCCCATTGCACGGCCAGACAACTCTGACACATGCACTGTATTTGTAACCACACCGTTCCCCAACCCGTTCGTCTCCTCGTGGTCGGTTATCCCCGGCAGTCCCCGCTAACTTTCAGTGTTTCGAGCGTGCAGTCACTGTAGTCCCGTTTAGTTTCAAGTTAACGCACCGGGTAAGCGTAAAGTCCCAATATGATCAGATTCCGGTCAATTAGCTTTAAGTCAGTGACAGGGTTAAAATTTAAAAACAAACTTGGTTAGTGTTGTTACTGAGCCGGGTTTCTGCTGTCACTGAGCCGGGTTTGACTCTGGTTATTGCTGTCACTGAGCCGGGTTTGGCCTGGGTTACTGCTGTCACTGAGCCGGATTTGGCCTGGGTTACTGCTGTCACTGAGCCGCTTTTGACCCGGGTTATTGCTGTCACTGAGCCGGGTTTCACCCCGGTCATTGCTTGCACTGAGCCGGGTTTGGCCCAGGTTACTGCTGTCACTGAGCCGGGTTTGGCCCAGGTTACTGCTGTCACTGAGCCGGGTTTCACCCGGGTTACTGCTGTCACTGAGCAGGGTTTGGCCCGGGTTACTGCTGTCACTGAGCCGGGTTTGACCCGGGTTACTGCTGTCACTGAGCAGGGTTTGGCCCGGGTTACTGCTGTCACTGAGCCGGGTTTCACCCGGGTTTATGCTGTCACTGAGCCGGGTTTGGCCCAGTTTACTGCTGCCGCTAAGCCGGGTTTGACCCGAGTTACTCTATTCTCAATAAGAAGCTTGTAAGAGAGTAGGGTAACTCACCGAGAGGGAGCCGCTGCTCTCCGCCGGCCGCAGCTGACGGTGAAGCTCCACTTCCCTGAGCACAAGTGCTGAGAGGCAGGGGAGCTGCCGGCTCGCATCCCCACTCTGCACCTTCATGTGCTCGGCTCAGAAAGCCGCCTGCTGCGGGACATCGGAATTACCACCGACAACACAATGCGGGGGCATTGAGACAAGGACACATGCCCGGCTCCTCCTTCACTATGCTGGGCGGGAGCTGACTGCAAGTAACTTCACAATGATTATGGAGAATGCCGGCATTCCGCCTCTTACAGGCTTTACAATCTTATGAGATCTCTTTATTATGTAAATTCGAGTGCATAATTGTCGAAATGGGCTCACCTGATTTTTAGCAGAGCCCTCATGATTTTGCTTAAAGTTTTCTTCTGAAGGCTGGATGCTGGCCTTCCTCCAGTTCCACTGATACTTCACCTGAGCAGCCGTTCTTGCAGCTATGCACTATTCGACTACGACGGGCATCGCCGTCAAACACAATCGTCTTCACTCCGAGATTACACACACCCTTCCCCGGAGAAGTCACCGTGTAACAATTAACCGACTGGTTGTTCCCTTCCTAGCCCCTGGGTATCGAAGTCAGTTAGCACTCCCAACATCTGTCCTGATTGAAGTCAATTAACTCTGTTCAGCAACCAAGCCTGCAGCTTTTCTGTGTGGCCCATTAGGAGATCAGCTACTGCATTTATGCACAAGGCCAACCGTGTCTAACCTTCTTGAGCTGGGGGGGTGGTTACTCATGTCAAAACCAGAGTGAACCCTGAACACAAGAATTGAGAGACTTCATAAATGTGCATGCACACATAAAAAATACGCCTCCCTTATAAAATAAAAAGCAAGCACATACCCCCAAAGGTTGGAGGCTGTAAAAATTCAGTCATAGTTTTTTTTAGAGATACAGCACTGAAACAGGCCCTTCTTTAAACTTCCGGAGATGATAGGTGTATTTGAACATTCTCTTCCTCGCTTTCAAATCCCTCCATGACCTTACCCCTCTCTATTTCTCCAGTCTCCTCCAGTCCTACAACTCTCTGAAATATCTGCACTCCTCTAATTCTGGCATCTTACAGCATTCACAGTTTTAATCACAACACTAGTGGCAGCCATGCCTTCAGCTGCCAAGGCTCTAAGCTTTGGAATTCTTTTCCTAAACCTCTCCGCCACTCTTTCCTCCTCTTAAGACATTCATTAAAACTTACTTCTTTGACCAAGCTCTTGGTCATCTGCCCTAGTATCTTTTTATGCAGCTCAATGTCAAGTTTTTCTTTATAAAGTGCCTTGGGATGTTTTATTACTTTATAAGTGGTATATAAATACAACTTGTGTAAGCAGAAAGTTGCTCCCTCATCGACTCAAACCCAACCATAAGGGAGCAGCCGTTTCTAGTTGTCCAGGCCTGGCAATTTAAAGGATTGTAGCTGAGCTGTTCATCTGGCCTAGCATAGAGTCAGCTTCAACTATGTTTAATTTTAGCTCCCAACAAAACTAACCACAGTTGAAACAAACTTTGTGCTTCTATTGTGAGACGAATTGGACTGGATGAAAGGAACGTGTAGGCTAGATTTAAGCTTGTGGGCTGCCCGTTGGACATTGTCGTAATAGCAACAACAAGAACAACAGCAACTTATATTTGCATAGTGCCTTTAATGTAATAAAATGTCCCAAGGGGCTTCACAGCAGCATTATAAAGGAAAGTATGGCACTGAGCTACAAAAGGAGATGTTAGGTTAGATGACCAAAAATTTGGTCAAACTTGGGTTTTAAGGAGTGTCTTAAAGTAGGAAACAGAGACAGAGAGGTGTAGGGAGGGTATTCCAGAGCTTGGGGCCAAGCAACTGAAGGCACAGCCACCAATGATGGAGCAATTAAAATCAGGGATGCATAAAAGGCCAGAATTAGTGGAAAACAGATATCTTGGATGGTTGTGGGGCTGGAAGAGATTACAGAGATAGGGAGGGCTAAGACCATGAAAGGATTTGAAAACAAGGATGAGAATTTTTAAATCAAGATATTGCTTGACCAGTAGCCAATGTAGGTCAGCAAACACAGGGTGATAGAGGAACGGGATGTGGTGCAACTTAAGACACGGGCAACAGAGTTTTGGATGAATAGAATGTGGGAGATGAGACAGGAATGTGTTGGAATAGTCAAGCCTAGAGGTGACGAAGGATTGAATGAGGGTTTCAGCATTATATGAGCTGAGACAGGCGAAGTCGAGTGATGTTACGGAAGTGAAAGTAGGCAGTCTTAGTGATGGCACGGAAGTAAGGTCGGAAGCACATCTCGGGGTCAAATGTGACATAAAGGTTGCAAACAGACTGGCTTAATCTCAGACTGTTGCCAGAGAGAGGAATGGAGTCGGTCGCTAGGGAACACATTAAGAAGATGGAAGGCCTTGGGATTAAGGGGAAAGTGGTGGTATGAACCCAAAATTGGCTCAGTGACAGGAAACAGAGAGTGGTGGTGGGTTATTCGAGTTACTAAGTAAATATAAATAAAAGCAAAGAGATCATGGTAGAATTTTATACATTGTTGGTTAGGCCAGCTTATTATGGACGATTTTAAAAAATTCATTTATGGGATGTGGGCGTCGCTGGCCAGGTCAGCATTTATTGCCCATTCCTAATTGCCCTTGAGAAGGTGGTGGTGAGCTGCCTTCTTGAACCGCTGCAGTCCATTTGGGGTAGATATACCCACAGTGCTGTTAGGAAGGGAGTTCCAGGATTTTGACCCAATGACAGTGAAGGAACGGCGAAATAGTTCCAAGTCAGGATGGTGTGTGACTTGGAGGGGAACTTGCAGGTGGTGGTGTTCCCATGCATTTGCTGCCCTTGTCCTTCTAGTTGGTAGAGGTCGCGGGTTTAGAAGGTGCTGTCTAAGGAGCCTTGGTGCATTGCTGTGGTGCATCTTATAGATGGTATACACTGCTGCCACTGTGCGTCGGTGCTGGAGGGAGTGAATGTTTGTAGATGGGGTGCCAATCAAGCGGGCTGCTTTGTCCTGGATGGTGTCGAGCTTCTTAAGTGTTGTTGGAGCTGCACCCATCCAGGTAAGTGGAGAATATTCCATCACACTCCTGACTTATGCCTTGTAGATGGTGGACAGGCTTTGGGGAGTCAGGATTCCTAGCCTCTGACCTGCTCTTGTAACCACAGTATTTATATGGCTACTCCAGTTCAGTTTCTGGTCAATGGTGGCCCCCAGGATGTTGATAGTGGGGAATTCAGCGATGGTAATGCCGTTGAATGTCAAGGGGAGATGATTAGATTCTCTCCAGTTGGAGATGGTCATTGCCTGACACTTGTGTGGTACGAATGTTACTTGCCACTTATCAGCCCAAGCCTGGATATTGTCCAGGCCTTGCTGCATTTCTACACGGACTGCTTCAGTACCTGAGGAGTCACGAATGGTGCTGAACATTGTGCAATCATCAGCAAACATCCCCACTTCTGACCTTATGATTGAAGGAAGGTCATTGATGAAGCAGCTGAAGATGGTTGGGCCTAGGACACTACCCTGAGGAACTCCTGCAGTGATGTCCTGGAGCTCAGATTCTGGGGACCACACTTCAGGAAAGATGTAAAGACCTTAGAAAGGGTACAGAGGAAATTTACCAGGTTGTTATCAGGGATGAGGGACTTCAGTTTTGAGGAGAGGCTGGAAAAGTTAGAATTGTTCCCCTTGGAACGAAAAAAAAATAAGAGATGACTTAGTTATGTGAGGAAAGGGAGGAGATAGCAGGGGCTCTGACACAAATTTTCAAATCCTCTCTGGCCACAGGAGAGGTACCAGAGGACTGGAGGACAGCGAATGTGGGACCATTATTCAAGAAGGGTAGCAAGGATAAACCAGGTAATTACAGGCCGGTGAGTCGAACATCAGTGGTTAAGAAAATATTGGAAAAAATTCTGAGGGACAGGATTAATCTCCACTTGGAGAGGCAGGGATTAATCAGTGATAGTCAGCATGGCTTTGTCGGGGGAGATCGTGTCTAACTAACTTGATTGAATTTTTCGAGGCGGTGACTAGATGTGTAGATGAGGGTAAAGCAGTTGATGTAGCCTACATGGACTTCAGTAAGGATTTTGATAAGGTCCCGCATAGGAGATTGGTTAAGAAGGTAAGAGCCCATGGGATCCAGGGCAATTTGGCAAAGTGGATCCAAAATTGGCTTTGTGGCAGGAAATACAAGGTAATGGTTGAGGGTTGTTTTCGCGAGTGGAAGCCTGTGACCAGTGGTGTACTGCAGGGATTGGTGCTGGGACCCTTGCTGTTTGTAGTGTACATTAATGATTTAGACGTGAATATAGGAGGTATGATAAGTAAGTTTGCAGATGACACGAAAATTGGTGGAGTCGCAAATAGTGAGGAGGTAAGCCTTAGATTACAGGACGATATAGATTGGCTGGTAAGATGGGCAGAGCAGTGACAAATGGAATTTAATCCTGAGAAGTGTGAAGTGATGCATTTTGGGAGGACGAACAAGGCAAGGGAATATACAATGGATGGTAGGACCCTAGGAAGTACAAACAGTCAGAGGGCTCTTGGTGTACTTGTCCATAGATCACTGAAGGCAGCAGCACAGGTGGATAAGGTGGTTAGGAAGGCATATGGGATACTTGCCTTTCTCTGCCCAGGCATAGAATATAAGAGCAGGGAGGTTATGATGGAGCTGTATAAAATGCTAGTTAGGCCACAGCTGGAGTACTGTGTACAGTTCTGGGCACCACATTATAGGAAGGATGTGATTGCACTGGCAAGGGTGCAGAGGAGATTCACCAGGATGTTGCCTGGGCTGGAGCATTTCAGCTATGAAGAGAGACTGCAAAGGCTAGGGTTGTTTTCTTTAGAGCAGAGAAGGCTGATTGAAGTATACAAAATTATGAGGGACATTGATAGGATAGATAGGAAAAAACTTTTTCCCTTAGCAGAGGGGTCAATAACCAGGGGGCATAGATTTAAGGTAAGGGGCAGAATGTTTAGAGGGGATTTGAGGAATAAATTTTTCACCCAGAGAATGGTTGGAATTTGGAATACACTGCCTGAAGGGGTGATAGAGGCAGGAACCCTCACAACATTTAATAAGTATTTAGATTAGCACTTGAAATGCCATAGCATACAAGGCTACGGGCCAAGTGTTGGAAAATGGGATTAGAATAGTTAGGTGCTTGATGGCCGGAACGGCCACGATGGGCCAAAGGGCCTGTTTCTGTGCTGTATAACTCTATGACTCTAGAGGTTTTCAAGATGATGAGAGGTTTTGGTACAGTAGATAGAGAAAAGTTATTCCATCTGACAAATGAGTCATTTAACTGGAGGCGAAGGATTCAAAATCATCGGCAAACGATCTAGAGGGGAGATGTGGAGAAATGTTTTCACTCAGAGAGCTGCCAGGATCTGGAATGTTCTACCTGAAAGGGTGGTGGAAGCTGATTCCATAAATAATTTTAATAGGAATTGGACAGGTACCCGAGGATGAGAAATGCACAGTCTTATTGACAAAACGTGGGGGTGTGGGCTGAAGCACAACTGTTCTGTCAAAAAGCTATCACAGGCATGATGGGCTGAATGGCCTCATTCTGTGCTGTAAGTTTCTATGAGTCTCTGGTTCTATATTGTGTTCAGTATCTACAAGAAAGGATAATGGATTACTGGACATGTACATTTTATACCTAACTTTTCTCCTTTAAACCAATGACCTTTTTAATTTTTTTTTTCAGTTTCAGTTCAAAGAGAAGGACAGGATTGGCAGCTAAACGTTCCAGGATTTAGAAGCTTCAGGCGGGATAGAGGGGGATGTAAAAGGGGTGGGGGAGTTGCATTACTGGTTAAGGAGAATATCATAGCTGTACTGCGGGAGGACACCTCGGAGGGGTCATGCAACGAGGCAATACGGGTAGAGCTCAGGAATAGGAAGGGTGCAGTCACAATGTTGGGGGTTTACTACAGGCCTCCCAACAGCCAGCGGGAGATAGAGGAGCAGATATGTAGACAGATTTTGGAAAGATGTAAAAGCAACAGGGTTGTAGTGGTGGGTGATTTTAACGACCCCTATATTGACTGGGACTCATTTAGTGCTAGGGGCTTTGATGGGGCAGAATTTGTGAGGAGCATCCAGGAGGGCTTCTTGAAACAATATATAGATAGTCCAACTAGGGAAGGGGCCGTACT
This sequence comes from Heterodontus francisci, assembly GCF_036365525.1. Taxonomy (NCBI): domain Eukaryota; kingdom Metazoa; phylum Chordata; class Chondrichthyes; order Heterodontiformes; family Heterodontidae; genus Heterodontus; species Heterodontus francisci. The sequence goes on from NC_090390.1 coordinate 50,236,850, forward strand.
GGACCTGGTATTGGGGAATGAGCCCAGCCAGGTGGTCGAAGTTTCAGTGGGGGAGCATTTGGGGAACAGCGAACATAATTCCGTAAGTTGTAAGGTACTTGTGGATAAGGATAAGAGTAGTCTTTGGGTGAACGTGCTAAATTGGGGGCAGGCTAATTATTAACAATATTAGGCAGGAACTGAAGAATTTAGATTGGGGGCGGCTGTTTCAGGGTAAATCAACATCTGACATGTGGGAGTATTTCAAAAATCAGTTCATTAGAATCCAGAACCGGCATGAGAATAGCCAATGTTGTTCCTTTGTTTAAGAAGGGTAGCCAGGATAATCCAGGAAATTATAGGCCGGTGAGCCTTACATCAGTGGTGGGGAAATTATTGGAGAGGATTCTTCGGGACAGGATTTACTCCCATTTGGAAACAAATGAACTTAATAGTGAGAGGCAGCATGGTTTTGTGAAGGGGAGGTCGTGCCTCACTAACTTGATTGAATTTTTTGAGGAAGTGACGAAGATGATTGATGAAGGAAGGGCAGTGGATGTTGTCTATATGCACTTCAGTAAAGCCTTTGACAAGGTCCCTCATGGTAGACTGGTACAAATGGTGAAGTCACACGGGATCAGAGGTGAGCTGGCAAGATGGATACAGAACTGGCTTGGTCATAGAAGACAGAGGGTAGCAGTGGAAGGGTGCTTTTCTGAATGGAGGGCTGAATGTTCCACAGAATCTGTGCTGGGACCTTTGCTGTTTGTAGTATATATAAATGATTTGGAGGAAAATTTGGCTGGTCTGATTAGTAAGTTTGCGGATGACACAAAGGTTGGTGGAGCTGCGGACAGTGATGAGGATTGTCAGAGGATACAGCAGGATATAAATCGGTTGGAAACCTGGGCAGAGAAATGGCAGATGGAGTTTAATCCGGACAAATGTGAGGTAATGCATTTTGGAAGGTCTAATACAGGTGGGAAGTATACAGTAAATGGCAGAACCCTTAGGAGTATTGACAGGCAGAGAGATCTGGGCGTACTAGATTTGGGTGCTCAGGTCCATTGTTCCCTGAAGGTGGCAACGCAGGTCAACAGAGTGGTCAAGAAGGCATACGGCATGCTTTCCTTCATAGGATGGGGTATTGAGTACAAGGGTTGGCAGGTCATGTTACAGTTGTATAAGACTTTGGTTCGGCCACATTTGGACGACTGCGTGCAGTTCTGGTCGCCACATTACCAAAAGGATGTAGATGCTTTGGAGAGGGTGCAGAGGAGGTTCACCAGGATGTTGCCTGGTATGGAGGGCGCTAGCTATGAAGAGAGGTTGAGCAGATTAGGATTATTTTCATTAGAAAGACGGAAGTTGAGGGGGGACCTGATTGAGGTGTACAAAATCATGAGAGGTATAGACAGGGTGGATAGCAAGAAGCTTTTTCCCAGAGTGGGGGATTCAATTACTAGGGGTCACGAGTTCAAAGTGAGAGGGGAAAAGTTTCGTGGGGATATGCGTGGAAAGTTCTTTACGCAGAGGGTGGTGGGTGCCTGGAACGCGTTGCCAGCGGAGGTGATAGACGCGGGCACGATAGCGTCTTTTAAGATGTATCTAGACAGATACATGAATGGGCAGGAAGCAAAGTGATACAGACCCTTAGAAAATAGGCGACATGTTTAGATAGAGGATCTGGATCAGCGCAGGCTTGGAGGGCCGAAGGGCCTGTTCCTGTGCTGTAATTTTCTTTGTTCTTTGTTCTTTGTACTGGTCCACAGATCACTGAAAGTGGCAACGCAGGTGGATAAGGTAATCAAGAAGGCATACGGCATAGAGTATAAAAATTGGCAAGTCATGCTGCAGCTGTACAGAACCTTAGTTAGGCCACACTTGGAATATTGCGTGTAATTCTGGTCGCCACACGACCAGAAGGACGTGGAGGCTTTGGAGAGGGTACAGAAAGGGTTTACCAGGATGTTGCCTGGTCTGGTGGGTATTAGCTATGAGGAGAGGTTGGATAAACTCAGATTGTTTTCACTGGAACGATGGAGGTGGAGGGGCGACGTGATAGAGGTTTACAAAGTTATGAGTGGCATGGACAGAGTGGATAGTCAGAAGCTTTTTCCCAGGGTGAAAGAGTCAGTTACCAGGGGACATAGGTTTAAGGCGCGAGGGGCAAAGTTTAGAGGGGATGTGCGAGGCAAGTATTTTTACACAGAGGGCGCAGGCTTGGAGGGCTGAATTGCCTGTTCCTGTGCTGTACTGTTCTTTGTTCTTTGTTCTTTTAAAGCAACCAATGCAACATGAAATATAAATAAAGTTAAATTATGCAATTTTTACATTTTCCAAAGGTAGGTCGTTAAAATTTAGCTTTGTTGCCGCACAATGGAATTTTTTTCTAAAAAGGTTGTGTTTGGGTCAAGTGAGGAGAAGTCGAATGACTTCCCTCTTTTCACTCTCCTTGTTTGACCACAACAGGTTTAATTGTTTTTTAAAGTAGATGTACAGACCGATTCAGTAGGTATTTGATTACTTACTTGCTACGATCATAACAAGAACTAATCGACAGGTTTTCTTGAGTTTAACAAAGAAAGATGTTAATTTCCTTGTACCTAAACCGAACTAATGAAAATAATAAACTACGTGCCAACTTTCACGCACACAAACACACACACTAGGAGTTTACACACACACAAATAGATTATAGAGTGGGGAAAGGTAGATTGGTTGAGTTAGAGGCCTTAGAAAAGAAAGGGCTATACAGTCTGTGGCATTTGATGATTCGGCTGGCTTCTAGCTAAATTTGGTGGTCCTGAGGCTTTTAATTTGAACAGGTAGATGACTGGTTTGGTGGGTCTCCTGGAGACAGCAATGTGGATGTTTTCCTCCAACAGGGTTTCTAATTGTAGCCAGAGTATGGAAAGGTGGTCAGTCAACAGGCAGGATTTGAAAGCTTTCAAGCTGGTATGGAGCGAGAGAGACCCCACTTGGGTCTGCACGTGTCAGAGTCCAGTTGTTTTTCCTTTCTCTGCTGCAGAAAGACACACTTAAAACCATAGATGGGGAGGGACTTGTCACATGACAGTCACTCAGTGATTCAAAACAAAGCAGTTAGCAGTATTTCTCTCTTGCTAAAAAGAAAAAGAACAAGCAGTTCCCTTAAACTTTCTGGGTCTTAGTTCTTGCTGGGAAATGCAGCCACTTCCTCTCTCTCCTCACAGTCCTTGGGAATGTAGGATACAGTGTTGCAAATTAGGTGGTCATCTTAAGCTGCCAGCAAAGTCATCCTTTTAGCTCTTTTTTTTAATGTTTAAAAAAATTCAGATGTCCAGTCAATGAATTAAAGAAAATTATCATTCAATAAAGCACATTGGCGTAACAGTAGTCTTGGATCCAGAGCACAGTTTCTGATGTTAACTGCAATCTTCCTACCATTTAAAGTCAACAAATTTACTGAAGCTCCAGGCTGGATTTTATCGTGGGCACCAGGACCCCGCCCTCTGAACCAATAGGGTCCTGAGCCCACACTTGCTGGAAGCGCACCCACCTCCTAATTGACCATTGTAGTATTGTAGTGTTTTGAAACTGCTATTGCATTATGCATTGTGTACTCTAGAAACTGCTGTAGACAACACATGCTAGCAAAGAGAAAGTAATACTAAAACTGAATAAATGGAGAAGCATTTTTTCAGCTTCTGCATTCTTTTTCTCTCAATCTTTGTCTCATATCCTCTACCAAGCTCGACTAAACCTCACTCAAGGCCCGACAACATCACATACATTCACTGTCCTATTAAGGACAGCAGACTTGCTCTCAATAATGCCGTCTCAATCAGAGGGTCGGCAGCTCTGGAGCCTCAGCAGTCCCACTGGGAGAAATGGGAACTGCTGACACAGGTCGGGGACAACGAGGGTGCCTCAACATAGCGGCGCCCTCAAAGGCATATGTGAAATTTAAAATGCTGAGGATCGAATCCAGTAAGGCCCCTTGGAGCAGAGGCAAAACTCCTCCAAAGAAATCGTTTGTGCCGTGGGAGCAGCCTTTCATGCCCACAGCCCTGTCATTGGGGCATGGAGTTTCTGGCTTCAAAGACCCCTGGCCTGTCACAGGGAGGCTGCCTCCATTGAGCTGTCGGCTTCCACAAGCGGTTGGCGGTGGGGTGGTGCATCGCTCTGGCAGCAGCTGAATGCCGAGAAGGCCACAATTTCACCCCAAGTCGGGACCTTAATCATCTTGATTGGCTACCCAACTCTGAGGTGCAGGAGCTGATCTGGTTCCCCACCCGCCCCTGGGAAACCTCCCTGGTGGCGGGAATGCATTGGGGAGTCGTCCTGACGTGGCTCATCCCTATTTCCCAGGCCCCTCGCCTCCAACCCCATGTCCATGGGGCTGGGTAAATCCAACCCAATACATCACATCATCAGTCCAAGGACACATATTATACACACTACAAGTGATGAAATACACAAACCTCAGAGAGTGAGTATTTGGAATACTACTTACAATATTTGTTTGGTTTTGTTTCTCCCCTCCCCAAACCTCTTGAGCTAGATGTTTTGCCCCTTGATTACATTGATTATGAATGGCAGAAGCAAACTTGGAACATGATGCCACCACCACCCTGCATTTATTATGATTCTCAAACTCTAATTCCCTTACTTAATCTTTAATCTTTGCAACAGAGCTACACTAGCTGAGCAGTTGTATGATACACCAAAGAGGAAATTTTAATTCTCTCTGCTTGACGGAAACAAACAGTAGTAGAATTAAAATTGAGTTGCACCTCCATTCAGTCTGCAATCATGACCCCAAGCTTTCAGTCGCCTATCATTTTAATTCTCCATTCCAGTCCCACTCTGGCCCCCTGTTCTTTGCTTCCTACACTGTTCCAATGAAACTCAACATAAGCTCAAAGAACAGCACCTCATCTTTCGACCAGGCACTTTTCAGCTTTTTGAGGCTGGATTATCCGTTTGGGGTCGGGACTCTGACATCAGCACCATTTCCAGGTTGAGACCCCACTCTGAGGGAAAATCAGTCATTAGTTGCAATTTTCTTGCAGTTTGCCACTAATTGGCGGGAGGGTGGCAGGTGTGGGAAGGAGGCGGGAGGCTGAAAGAACAGGCCCGATTTAAAGGCATGATGGCAGCCATTATTGTGGCTGCCATATTGAAAAGCTACGGCAGGGAGAAGAGAGGAGGAGGAAAGGCATAGATCAGATACCCGTGGCAGGGTAGCCCCAAGGTTCAGTAATGCTATCCTTGAGGTGATGCTGGAGGTGGTGAGAGGTAATTGAGGTATCTTGTTCCTGGAGAGTGGCAGGAGAAGGCCACCCAGCCAGACCAAGTAGACCTGGCTGAGTGGCAGAGCAGGTTAACAGCTATAGTGTTGTGAGGAGGAGCTGGGGGCAGTGACGTAACAGGTTCAATGATCCTCTTTGTTCTGACAAGGTGCATGCAGCGCAACACCCAGATGACAGGCCTCTAAGCCTGCAGCCACCAGCAGACACACCAATAGAGCAACCTGAAGGTGCATGGTCCTCCTGAACATGGGAGAAATGTGTGCTCAGGATAACTACCAACCCATGAGTAAAACCCAAATCCCCAGTGTTACGGAGGAGCTGGTTGCACTGAAAAATGCAGCATCTCATTTAAATTAGCCACTGGTGCTGGTGAGAGAGGCCAGCTTTGCCTCATCTCTCTCTTTTTTTTGTTCTTGCAGGAGAAGAGGGCTCACAATACCAGCGAGAGGGCTCACACAGGTGGAGGAGGGTCCCAGCTTGATGTCCTTATGAGAAAAGATGAGTCAACCCTTGACTCGTGAGGGTGGCATTACATAAGGAAGTGGGCAATGGAGAAATGGGAACGTCTGTAGGAGAGGACAAAAAGATATTGAACCCTGCAGATGAAAGGGTTGGAGTGCACCCTCCCCGTGCGACAGAATGACAAAGCCTCAGCTCTGCAGAGGCATCTGCTATAAGAGGCAAGTTCTCATGATCTCCTTCTTAAGTCTTCAACAGAGCCAGTTGTGGAGCGAGGGCATGCCTGTGCCACAACAACATCACTGGGGTCCTCAAAGGACATGGAAGCCACAGAGCCAGCACTGTCACATCGTTCAAGCGCATGCTCCACCAGCACAGATACACTCACATCGGTGGGTTCTTGAGCATAATTAGAAAGGGTGCCACTGGGAAAAGAGCACATCATGAGTAAGCAGAAGGAGGTGAGAGAGGCAGAGGCAGCGCCTCTCAGAGGATGGAGGACAGACACAGCCATGCTCAGCTGGGCACAGATGCAGGGCCTCAGGAATCACAAGTAAGGCGACTCTGCTTTGACCAGCAGAGTGAGATGTTTTCCCACATTTCTGATTTCCTGAGGCAGTGTGGAGTCATGGGCTGAGAATGGATAAGTCCATTCAGCTCATGTGCACTGCATGGCTCAGGGTTTTGAATGCACGAATTCCTCCATTGAGAGAAAGGCCAACCTCATGGAGAGACATTTGCAGCTGTATTTTGAGTAGGAGCAGTAACAGCATACTGACATGCACAGAATACATGCTACACTTTGTAGCATTGACCAGTCAGTGACGCTGATGGTGCAAAGATGCACGGAGTGGATGCCATTTGTGCCCCAGCTGGTGGTTGCCTATAGTGATCCAGAGTGCTATTAAAGGACTGAGGAAGCCACTGATGAGGATGAGAGTGTCACCCTTCAGGGGTGCCATCATCATTATCAGCCTCCTTAGCTACTCTGACTGAGGGACCATCTATACAGAAGGTCCCTGTGACGGATGCTGCCCCTGCATTGACACCGGTGCAGCAGCCTCTGGATATGCCTCCACTGGCACCTCCACAATGAGGACGACCACCACGGGCATCTGAGCTGCAAGCAGACAAACGTGAGCAAGCTGCCTCCACCTCATCCAAGGCCACAAGGGGAGCACCGTATAGAAGAGGCCGAGAGCAAATGCCACCATGTTGGTCATAGCACTGAATGGTTCACTTGGGTTAATTTCACTTGTGATTGTGAAAATTGTATTTCATTAATAAGATTGGAAATACTCAGCCATGATCCCAGATATGTGAGCTTCCATTCTTTAATGGCAAGACTGGAAAAGAGTGAAGGTGAAGGGAAGCAGTGCTCTTTGAATGGGAACACTGTGATCGCTGGAGAGAGGTGTTCCACGCACTACTGATAAGAATGGAACTATTTTAAATTTGTATGTTTTATGGATGTGCTCTCAGAATCAGAGCAAAGTGAATGCCAGAGCATGCAGTCCTGCTGAATGAGTAGTGCTGAGGTCAGACATGCTTGGATCAGATGTGCCCTGGTGTTTACTCCATCTTGATGAGGGCTTTGACTCCTGAGCCGGCCCCGGCCAACTCCCTACACAACATGTGTGCCATTCTACTCTGCATCGTCCCCTCTCTGCTTCCTCCTCCTTCTCCATTGAACTGTGTCGATCTAATTCTTCACCCTCTTCAAGGCCCCAACCTCACTGGAGGGTCATGTTATGGACAGCTCAGCAGACCACCACAATACGTGAGACCCTGGCAGGAGTGTACTGAAGGGCGCAACCCAATCGATCCAGGCACAGGAAATGCATCTTCAGAAACTAGATGGCCTTCTCAATGGTGGTCCTTGTGAGCAGATGGCTTTGGTTGTAGTGCTTCTGTGCTGTCGTTTAGAGGTCATGTAAAGGTGTGAGTACCTATCTCTTCAAGTGATAAAGAGCATGGCTACCCGACCCGAACCCGATGGGACCCGATGACATGTGTCGGGTTCAGGTCGGGTTGGGTCGCTTTTCCAGGTCTGGCATTCGGGCTTGTGTCCAGTTGGGCCGAGTCAGACACACTCTATCACCACCTCTGGTACGTGGCTCCAATCTTAATGTGCTTTTTAAACAACGTTTCAAGTCCAGTTACAGTTTTTGTTGCTTATCTGCACAAGCTTAAAAAGTGAAAAACGGAAGCGAGGTAAACGGAACATTCCGGTGGTCGGGTCAGGTGCGGAAAAAATGAAAGGGCTCGGGCCAGGTCGGGCTTGGGCCGGATGTGGCTCTGTCGGGTTCAGGTCCGGTTTCATTTGTAGACCCGAGAAGGCCTTTAAAGTGATATCCCTTGTCTCCTTGAATCCATCCACAGAGTCTCGTTGATGACATGAAAGGCAGTGGCATCATGGACTGCTGGAGGAGGAAGGTGTCATGGCAGCTGCCAGGATAGTGAGTGCACACATGCATAAAGTGCTTCCTTTGGTTGCGTACCCACTGAAGCATGGGTAAGGCTTCCACTGCTATGTCCTGACTGGCCAAGAGAGTGTGGGAAAATGGCGCACTGACACGGAACACAAAAGTCCGAGTGTATCAGGCCTGTGTCCTCAGTACCTTGCTCTATGGCAGCGAAGCCTGAACAACATATGTCAGCCAAGAGCGACGTCTCAATTCATTCCATCTTCGCTGCCTCTGAAGAATACTTGGTATCAGGTGGCAGGACCGTATCTCCAACACAGAAGTCCTCGAGGCGGCCAACATCCCCAGCTTGTACACACTACTGAGTCAGCGGCGCTTGAGATGGCTTGGCCATGTGAGCCGCATGGAAGATGGCAGGATCCCCAAAGACACATTGTACAGCGAGCTCGTCACTGGTATCAGACCCACCGACCATCCATGTCTCCGCTTTAAAGACGTCTGCAAACGCGACATGAAATCCTGTGACATTGATCACAAGTCGTGGGAGTCAGTTGCCAGCGTTCGCCAGAGCTGGCGGGAAGCCATAAAGACAGGGCTAAAATGTGGCGAGTCAAAGAGACTTAGTAGTTGGCAGGAAAAAAGACAGAGGCACAAGGGGAGAGCCAACTGTGCAACAGCCCCGACAAACAAATTTCTCTGCAGCACCTGTGGAAGAGCCTGTCACTCTAGAATTGGCCTTTATAGCCACTCCAGGCGCTGCTTCACAAACCACTGACCACCTCCAGGCGCGTATCCATTGTCTCTCGAGATAAGGAGGCCCAAAAAACAAAGAAGGCCCACTGAATGCTTACGGAGTGGCCTTGCCTGTTGATGAATCGCACTGGCCGCTCACTTGTGCCTTGATGGCCACATGGGTGCAATCGGGGATGCCCTGCACCTGGGGGAATCCGGCAATGGAGGCGAATCCCACTGCCCTTTGCGTCTGTGAGGCCCCCTCTGTTTGAAATTGTATGTACTTCCCAGCTATTGCAAATAGGGCATCAGTGACCTGCAAGATGCAAAGGTGTCCTGCTGCTTTTTTTTTCATTTCCACACCAGCCATCCTTACTGCCTCCCTGAGCGAAATTGCCAATTTTGTGCCAATTGGTGCCAAATAATGAACATTCTTTGCAAGGTGCTCAACTTGGAACTGTATTGGTATCCTAACAACCAGAAGAGGAAGATAACTCCCATCCATCTGACTGGAGGGAATTTGAATTCAGGCTCCAGAGGGAAAGAACAGTCCTAATCCATTGGGCTATCCAGTCCTCTGTCAATGCTGATTTTACACTGTGATGATTATTTTTATTTGCAATTTTGCGTTAGACTGTTTCTGTTTTGGGCTAGAAATAATTGATTGAACCACTAGGAGGAGCCGAAATGCTAGTCATTACCAAGCATTGTGTGTTCCTAAATATCCTCTGTTTTTAACTATGTGCAATCTTATAAAAGTGGGTGAATTGTAATGATTTTCAGTGATCTTACTTTATTAGTTATCCTATTGGTAACTGTAATAATGAGAGCTCTCTGAAGCTGTCTTCTTAGCAATTCAAAAGCTATTATCATTTCCATTAATGAGTGAGAAATTAGTTACAGTTTGAGATAGGTTCCAAAGCTCACATGGTATGATATGTTGCAGAATGAAGTTAATGTTTTAAGGCCAGTACCACCATTTGTTCAATTTCCATATGCTTCCGGTTTCAATCAATGATGCAGTTGAACTTAATTGTTTTGCTGACATCCTGAGGAAAAACTAGAAAAAGATAGAACCCTCCCTGCTGTACATTCGTGTGAATTTCCAATACCAGCCCTTTAGCCTCTGAAAATGACTGGCAATTTAAGGGGCTATTTTGCAAATAGATATGCGAATTGAAAATCTGTTCAAGAATGGCAGGTTCAAAAATCCCAAGAGTAGGCCAGTTTATTGTGATCAGATTGTAGTGAGATTGCTAGAGGCTCTGATTGGTGACGTGAGAAGCTTATTAAGTCCTGAACAAGTATTAGAATTTACCGAGCTCACATTTTCCAGTGATTTGCCTGGGAATCTCCCAGGCAGCATTTTGGGCTCCCAAAAAATGACAACAGTGCAGGCTATCCCTGTTCTTTATTGGAGGTTATTCCTGTCCCCTCTTTTTTTTCATAAAGCTGAACTGTGCTGGTCCAGGATTGTTTCTGATATTGCATTTATTTAAAGTTTTTAGGATTTTTTTGCATTTTTGAGTGAATTTGTTTATTCTTTTGTTTTTACTTTTTACTTTACTTTTTTATGTTGGTAGGTTTCTTTTTCAAATTGGAAAAATTTCAAGTAGTTGAAAATTTATCTTAAATACCCTAGATTGTTGTGATGCGCATTCCTCTGGAAATTGCTCTTTCCCTCAGGGAGCTTGAGGACGAAGAGGTGTTGTGGATGAATAGTTAGATGGAGGTCTGCTTGCATTGGAGACAGCCTGAACGACCCCCACCCCCACCCCCACCCCCCCGCCCCGCTCATTCTCCAAGTCTGTCTCTAAGCTTCACGAAGGAGGCTGTCTTCAGATTTGGATTGTGCCCTTGATATGCAGTCTTGTTGTAGAAGTAGAAAAGTAGGCAAGATGCGAGAAGTTAAAGGAGCACATACATAGTAAGATGCAGACATTTAACATGAAGGCCAATTAAGGTGTCGATAAGTAACTGAACACCATGCAACAAGCATGTCTTACAATAATTTGAGGTATCATGCCCTTGGAAGATGTGAGTGTGGTAAAGTTTTCATTTATACATTGCAATTTAACAGTGTGCCCGACTAAGGTGTAGGTATGTATGAGATACATAGAAAAAGCTGTAAGTTTGTGTGGGATCTTGACAAGCAGTACCTTTGGATAGGCTTATAGGCAACTTATTGAGGTTTGCAATCTTGGCATGTCTTCTTGATAAATGGCATTGTCAGGTAGCCTTACCGTGCCAGATTCCTTAAAGTAAGTTTCTTTCTGCATCTATTCTCAGGTACTCTTGATTATTTCAGGGGTAATGCCATCCTTCCCAGGGGCTTTTCCGCTGGCTAGAGAATCAATGGCATCACTGAGTTCCGATTTTGTTGGCTGTACGTCCAGCTCATCCATGACTGGCAGAGATTGGGCTGCATTGAGGGCAGTCTCAGTGACAACGTTTTCCCTGGAGTACAGTTCTAGGTAGTGCTCCACCCAGTGGTCCATTTGCTTGTGTTGGTCAGTGATTGTGTCCCCTGATTTAGATTTGAGGGGGGCAATCTTCTTGATGGTTGGCCCAAAAGCTCTCTTAATGCTATCATACATTCCTCTGATGTTTCCGGTGTCTGAGGCCAGCTGAAAATGACTGCATGGGTGTTGCCAGTAGTCATTTGCGCAGCGCCTGGCTGTTCTTTGTGCAGCGCTTCTGGCTGCTTTAAGTGCTACGGATATTAACTCACTGGGGGCTTTCTTGTAGTTCAGCAGTGCAATGCGCTTAGCGGCTATGACACGTTCCAGCTCTTCAAAGTGAGATTGAAACCAGTCTGCATTCTGCTTCACACGTTTGCCATAGGTGGTCATTGATGAGTCATAGATGGCGTCTCTGATGTGGGCCCATTTGGTCTTTGCATCACCTGTAGGAGTGTTTTGAAGGGCTTTTTCAAGTGAATTTAGAAACTTAGGTAACAGCTGTGGATAAGAAATTTTGCCCGTGTTGATGCGCGGGCGGCCCTTCTGCTTGGAGTGATGCAGCTTCTTTGGTTTGAGACTAACCTTGCTGAACACCAGGGAATGGTTGGTGTCGCAGTCCGCACTGTGGAAGCTGCGTGTGATTTGAACGCTGTTTAAAGAGGCTCACCTTGTGACGATGAGGTCCAGCTGGTGCCAATGACGTGATCTTGGGTGCCTGTGCTGGGACAAGGGAGCAGTACCACAGGACATGCGCGATGCCAATATCATCACCCTCTATAAGAAAAAGGGTGACCGCGGTGACTGCAACAATTACCGTGGAATCTCCCTGCTCAGCATAGTGGGGAAAGTCTTCGCTCGAGTCGCTTTAAACAGGCTCCAGAAGCTGGCTGAGCATGTCTACCCTGAGGCACAGTGTGGCTTTTGAGCAGAGAGATCCACCATTGACATGCTGTTCTCCCTTTGCCAGCTACAGGAGAAATGCCGCGAACAACAGATGCCCCTCTTCGTTGCTTTCATTGATCTCACCAAAGCCTTTGACCTTGTCAGCAGATGTGGTCTCTTCAGACTACTAGAAAAGATCGGATGTCCACCAAAGCTACAAAGTATCATCACCTCATTCCATGACAATATGACAGGCACAATTCAGCATAGCGGCGCCTCATCAGACCCCTTTCCTATCCTGAGTGGCGTGAAACAGGGCTGTGTTCTCGCACCTACACTGTTTGGGATATTATTCTCCCTGCTGCTCTCACATGCGTTCAAGTCTTCAGAAGACGGAATTTTCCTCCACACAAGATCAGGTGGCAGGTTGTTCAACCTTGCCCGTCTAAGAGCGAAGACCAAAGTATGAAAGTCCTCATCAGGGAACTCCTCTTTGCTGACGATGCTGCATTAACATCTCACACTGAAGAGTGTCTGCAGAAACTCATCGACAGGATTGTGGCTGCCTGCAATGAATTTGGCCTAACCATCAGCCTCAAGAAAACGAACATCATGGGAAAGGACATCAGAAATGCTCCATCCATCAATATCGGTGACCACACTCTGGAAGTGGTTCAACTATCCTAGGCTCAACTATCACCAGTAACCTGTCTCTCGATGCAGATATCAACAAGCGCACGGGAAAGGCTTCCACTGCTATGTCCAGACTGGCCAAGAGAGTGTGGGAAAATGGCGCACTGACACGGAACACAAAAGTCCGAGTGTATCAAGCCTGTGTCCTCAGTACCTTGCTCTACGGCAGCGAGGCCTGGACAACGTATGCCAGCCAAGAGCGACGTCTCAATTCATTCCATCTTCGCTGCCTCCAGAGAATCCTTGGCATCAGGTGGCAGGACCGTATCTCCAACACAGAAGTCCTCGAGGCGACCAACATCCCAAGCATATACCCCCTACTGAGCCAGCGGCACTTGAGATGGCTTGGCCATGTGAGCCGCATGGAAGATGGCAGGATCCCCAGGGACACATTGTACAGCGAGCTCGTCACTGGTATCAGACCCACCGGCTGTCCATGTCTCCACTTTAAAGACATCTGCAAATGTGACATGAAGTCCTGTGACATTGATCACAAGTCGTGGGAGTCAGTTGCCAGTGATCGCCAGAGTTGGCGGGAAGCCATAAAGGCAGGACTAAAGTGTGGCAAGTCGAAGAGACTTAGCAGTTGGCAGGAAAAAAGACAGAAGCACAAGGGGAGAACCAACTGTGTAACAGCCCCAACAACCAATTTTATCTGCAGCACCTGTGGAAGAGTCTGTCACTCTAGAATTGGCCTTTATAGCCACTCCAGGCGCTGCTTCACAAACTACTGACCACCTCCAGGCACCTACCCATTGTTTCTTGAGACAAGGAGGCCAAAGAAGAAGAAGAAGAATATTCTCAGGTCTTGCAGGTAGTGTTACACAGTGCTGAGCCTGCCACTCCAAGCCTTGGTAAAGGTTGGGAAATATTTAAAGTTAATTGTGAAATTTCATCATGGATGAAACAATATTCACTTAAATATGTATCTAAATATATACACCCCTATCAAATTTGAGGTACTGGCCATGTTTTGCATGTCTCTCATTAGGCTAGATCCTAGGGCAAAGTCAAACACTACAGCTAGCTCTGAACAATTATTTAAATTATCTGAGTACAGATACTGTGGGCATTCTGCTTACTGCACTGAATTTGCACAAGTAAAGAAGTAGAGATGTTTACTATTAGGCTGGAATGGAAAATCTGCCCTTTAGTGTAAAAATGCTGTCAGTTCTGTACTATTGGCATATATCCACTAAGAACTGTGCTGCGACTGCATACACCCAATACATTCAGCAGAGAAAGAAGACTTTCACCTTTGTAGCCCTGATTGCATTTAAATCCAGGTGAAAGGACAGTGTGACAACACATTGCACCACCCAGTTGTCCCTTATGTGTCATTCCCTATACTGATCAAATGTTTTATCTATAGGAATACCAGTAACATATGAAAAATCTGTATAGAAAGCAGTCAGGCTTCCAGAACAAACACAAAAGATATATTAAAAAATTTAAGGCCGCAAATTTCAGCTCCATAGCACTGGTAAATTTGGTGTTACGGGTGGCGATTTAGGTGAAAAATGGCGTGAGCACCGCCCCGACCACTTCCGGGTCGGTTCGCATCAAATGCCATCTTGTTGAAGAGTGGGCAGATTGTGACATCGGTTTGTATCAAATGCTGATTTGATGCCTGGCCTGCCATGTTGGACTCTGTAACTCCAGTTAATGTCATCTCTTAAACATACACAGCTGAACATGGTGGAGACCCTCCACCAGCATCACCATCCAACTAGCAGGTTATTTGCTTTTGACTATCTACTTGTTCTTGCTGATTTAGTGGAAGTACTGGGTTGTTGGTGCAGTTCTGAAAAGCTGGTTAATGTTAGGAAGGCATTGTGCACATCAGAAAGGCCCTGAGTACACCACTTGCTCCCACTCATGAGGGCTGTAGTTGGATTTTCCCTTGGGCTGCAGCATCAGTGGGAGATGGAGCAGAGGCACAGTGGCGCGGTGGTTAGCACCGCAGCCTCACAGCTCCAGCGACCCGGGTTCAATTCTGGGTCCTGCCTGTGTGGAGTTTGCAAGTTCTCCCTGTGTCTGCGTGGGTTTTCTCCGGGTGCTCCGGTTTCCTCCCACAAGCCAAAAGACTTGCAGGTTGGTAGGTAAATTGGCCATTATAAATTGCCCCTAGTATAGGTAGGTGGTAGGGAAATATAAAGACAGGTGGGGATATAGTAGGAATATGGGATTAGTGTAGGATTAGTATATATGGGTGGTTGATGGTCGGCACAGACTCGGTGGGCCGAAGGGCCTGTTTCGGTGCTGTATCTCTAAACTAAACTAAAGAAGACAAGTTGCTTGCAGAGGAAATAGGAGGACAAAAAGGATTGGAGGAGGCAGTCGACACATCTATGTTTCGGATGGGCTGTCTGTGAACACATCAGGCCCGGGTTCTCCTGAACAAAAACCAGATCCTCATTGCTGAGTACTTCCCGACCTTACCATCCCTCTGTTATGGACCATCACAGTATCCTCTTGGGTACAATCCTTAATTAAAGACACCACAAAACAACCATTCCGTACCAACATTAACAAACAGCACATTGAATACTCCATGCAATGCTCAACAAATCACCCTTGTGCATTCCCTGAGTGCCTAACTTGTGGGTGCCTTTGCCTGGCCTAGTGCTCCTACACAATGCCAACCTAGTGGCTGCAGCATGGCTGGTGGAAGGCGGCTGACTTTCAATCGGGGAGACTGAAGATGGGCTTGCAGGGTGTCCTTGAGCAACTCTGGGGTTCGGAGTGCACCGCCTCATTCTGGGTGGCAGTAGTCTGGGATGGTTGATTGATACTTGTTGGAGTGGCAGTGGCACTAGCTGCCTCAGTGACGACCATTCTAATTATCCCAGCACTGTCTCCTCCATGGGGATGAGCATATACAGCCATGCTGTTCCCCACCAATTAGCTGCTGCTGACATCTATTATGGGCCACCTTGTCTTGCAATGTGTTTGGGTGATGAGTCTGCCACAGATGAATAGTTGGTAGTGTGTGTAAGCTGTGAGTCTGCAGCTTACAGCAATGTTAAGTGTGTGAGGGTGAGATGAAGCTATGAACATGAGGTTTGAGTCGTGGTTAATAGAGATTGTTAGTAGGCGAGTGAAAGGGGTATGGTGAATGGAGCAGTGTGTGAGGCCTACGGTGCAGTTGGTAGGATTTGACATGTGAGGATGCATTTACTAACTTGAATCACTTGTGCCAAATCATTAAACTTCTTGCAGCACTTCATCCAGGTCATCAGCACCAGAGAGCTGCCATTGACCAGCACAGCCACCTGCTCCCACTGCCTCATGAATATTTTTCTGGACAGCCCCTTGGCCCCCAAGGGAAGAGAACCTCATTGATCCAGTCCACATCCTGCACCAGCTGTTATATTCCAGAAAGCCAGTTGTTGAAGGGTGGAACTGGAGCCAGTCATTTACGCACTTTCATCAGCATTTATTTACAGAGTGACACATTACAAGCATATTCCTCCTAACCCAACAACGACAGTTTCCATCTGTGTCTATATATAGGGGAACAAATGAATCCCCAGTTAATGCCCACTGCCTGCTTCCAATTAAACACAATTAACAAAATTAACAGATTCCTTTCTCTCTCTTTAAATAAGAATTAGAGTTTATATGTACAACCAAAATTTCAAAACAAATTAAATCAAAACCCCCCATATTCTGCACAAAGCATTACATTGCAAGATGCCCCTCCTCTAGGACCTGTAACAATTTCTTCATATATGCATTTCTTTTTGTAAAATAATCAGATGGTTGATGACTTACATCCACCCATTTAATTTTAGAGATTTCCTTTCTCTCCATCATTTGTTTCAAGCCAGCAAGGTGAATTCGTAACCTTTTCTCACTCACAAAGAACAAAGAACAAAGAAAATTACAGCACAGGAACAGGCCCTCCGGCCCTCCAAGCCTACGCCGATCCAAATCCTCTATCTAAACCTGTCGCCTATTTTCTAAGGGTCTGTATCTCTTTACTTCCTGCCCATTCATGTATCTGTCTAGGTACATCTTAAAAGACGCTATCGTGCCCGCGTCTACCACCTCCACTGGCAATGCGTTCCAGGCACCCACCACCCTCTACGTAAAGAACTTTCCACGCATATCCCCCCTAAACTTTTCCCCTTTCACTTTGAACTCGTGCCCCCTTGTAATTGAATACCCCACTCTGGGAAAAAGCTTCTTGCTATCCACCCTGTCTATACCTCTCATTATTTTGTACACCTCAATCAGGTCCCCCCTCAACCTCCGTCTTTCTAATGAAAATAATCCTAATCTACTCAACCTCTCTTCATAGCTAGCGCCCTCCATACCAGGCAACATCCTGGTGAACCTCCTCTGCACCCTCTCCAAAGCATCCACATCCTTTTGGTAATGTGGCAACCAGAACTGCACGCAGTATTCCAAATGTGGCCGAACCAAAGTCCTATACAACTGTAACATGACCTGCCAACTCTTGTACTCAATACCCCGTCCGATGAAGGAAAGCATGCCGTATGCCTTCTTGACCACTGTATTGACCTGCCTTGGCACCTTCAGGGAACAATGGACCTGAACACCCAAATCTCTCTGTACATCAATTTTCCCCAGGACTTTTCCATTTACTGTATAGTTCACTCTTGAATTGGATCTTCCAAAATACATCACCTCGCATTTGCCCTGATTGAACTCCATCTGCCATTTCTCTGCCCAACTCTCCAGTCTATCTATATTCTGCTGTATTCTCTTACAGTCCCCTTCACTATCTGCTACTCCACCAATCTTAGTGTCGTCTGCAAACTTGCTAATCAGACCACCTATACTTTCCTCCAAATCATTGATGTATATCACAAACAACAGTGGTCCCAGCACGGATCCCTGTGGAACACCACTGGTCACACGTCTCCATTTTGAGAAACTCCCTTCCACTGCTACTGTCTGTCTCCTGTTGCCCAGCCAGTTCTTTATCCATATAGCTAGTACACCTTGGACCCCATGCGCCTTCACTTTCTCCATCAGCCTACCATGGGGAACCTTATCAAACGCCTTACTGAAGTCCATGTATACGACATCGACAGCCCTTCCCTCATCAATCAACTTTGTCACTTCCTCAAAGAATTCTATTAAGTTGGTAAGACATGACCTTCCCTGCACAAAACCATGTTGCCTATCACTGATAAGCCCATTTTCTTCCAAATGGGAATAGATCCTATCCCTCAGTATCTTCTCCAGCAGCTTCCCTACCACTGATGTCAGGCTCACCGGTCTATAATTACCTGGATTATCCCTGCTACCCTTCTTAAACAAGGGGACAACATTAGCAATTCTCCAGTCCTCCGGGACCTCACCCATGTTTAAGGATGTTGCAAAGATATCTGTTAAGGCCCCAGCTATTTCCTCTCTCGCTTCCCTCGGTAACCTGGGATAGATCCCATCTGGACCTGGGGACTTGTCCACCTTAATGCCTTTTAGAATACCCAACACTTCCTCCCTCCTTATGCCGATTTGACCTGGAGTAATCAAACATCTGTCCCTAACCTCAACATCCGTCATGTCCCTCTCCTCGGTGAATACCGATGCAAAGTACTCGTTTAGAATCTCACCCATTTTCTCTGACTCCACGCATAACTTTCCTCCTTTGTCCTTGAGTGGGCCAATCCTTTCTCTATTTACACTCTTGCTCCTTATATATGAATAAAAGGCTTTGGGATTTTCCTTAACCCTGTTTGTTAAAGATATTTCATGACCCCTTTTCGCCCTCTTAATTCCTCATTTCAGATTGCGCCTACAATCCCGATATTCTTTCAAAGCTTCGTCTTTCTTCAGCCGCCTAAACCTTATGTACGCTTCCTTTTTCCTCTTAGCTAGTCTCACAATTTCACCTGTCATCCATGGTTCCCTAATCTTGCCATTTCTACCCCTCATTTTCACAGGAACATGTCTCTCCTGCACGCTAATCAACCTCTCTTTAAAAGCCTCCCACATATCAAATGTGGATTTACCTTCAAACAGCTGCTCCCAATCTACATTCCCCAGCTCCTGCCGAATTTTGGTATAGTTGGCCTTCCCCCAATTTAGCACTCTTCCTTTAGGACCACTCTCGTCTTTGTCCATGAGTATTCTAAAACTTACGGAATTGTGATCACTATTCCCAAAGTGGTCCCCTACTGAAACGTCAACCACCTGGCCCGGCTCATTCCCCAACACCAGGTCCAGTATGGCCCCTTCCCGAGTTGGACTATTTACATACTGCTCGAGAAAACCCTCCTGGATGCTCCATACAAATTCTGCTCCTCTAGACCTCTAACACTAAGTGAATCCCAGTCAATGTTGGGAAAATTAAAATCTCCTATCACCACCACCCTGTTGCTCCTACATCTTTCCATAATCTGTTTACATATTTGTACCTCTATCTCACGCTCGCTGTTGGGAGGCCTGTAGTACAGCCCCAACATTGTTACCACACCCTTCCTATTTCTGAGTTCTGCCCATATTGCCTCACAGCTCGAGTCCTCCATAGTGCCTTCCTTCAGCACAGCTGTGATATCCTCTTTGACCAGTAATGCAACTCCTCCACCCCTTTTACCTCCCTCTCTATCCCGCCTGAAGCATCGGTATCCTGGGATATTTAGTTGCCAATCATGCCCTTCCCTTAACCATGTCTCAGTAATAGCAATAACATCATACTCCCAGGTACTAATCCAAGCCCTAAGTTCATCTGCCTTACCTACTACACTTCTTGCATTAAAACAAATACACCTCAGACCACCAGTCCCTTTGCTTTCATTATCTGCTCCCTGCCTACTCTTTCCCTTAGTCACGCTGTCTTCATTATCTAGTTCTTTACAGGCTTTAGTTACTACCTCCTTACTCTCCACTGACCTCATTTGGTTCCCATCCCCCTGCCACATTAGTTTAAACCCTCCCCAACAGCGTTAACAAAAGCACCCCCAAGGACATTGGTTCCAGTCCGGCCCAGGTGTAGACCGTCCAATTTGTAATAGTCCCACCTCCCCCAGAACCGGTCCCAATGTCCCAAAAATCTGAACCCCTCCCTCCTGCACCATCTCTCAAGCCATGCATTCATCCTGACTATTCTTTCATTTCTACTCTGACTATCACGTGGCACTGATAGCAATCCTGAGATTACTACCTCTGAGGTCCTACTTTTTAACTTGGCTCCTAACTCCCTAAATTCTGCTTGAAGGACCTCATCCCGTTTTTTACCTATGTCATTGGTGCCTATGTGCACAACGACAACTGGCTGTTCACCCTCCCCCTTCAGAATGTTCTGCAGCCGATCTGAGACATCCCTGACCCGTGCACCTGGGAGGCAACATACCATTCGGGAGTCTCGTTTTCGACCACAGAACCGCCTATCTACTCCCCTTACAATCGAATCCCCTATGACGATAGCCCTTCCACTCTTTTTCCCGCCCTTCTGAACTGCAGAGCCAGCCACGGTGCCATGAACCTGGCTACTGCTGCCTTCCCCTGGTGAGCCATCTCCCTCAACAGTATCCAAAACGGTATACCTGTTGTGGAGGGAGATGACCGCAGGGGACTCCTGCGCTGCCTTCCTGCTCTTTCTCTGCCTTTTGGTCGCCCATTCCCTTTCTCCCTCAGCAATCCTAATCTGCGGTGTGACCAATTCGCTAAACGTGCTATCCACTACCTCCTCAGCATCGTGGATGCTCCAAAGTGAGTCCATCCGCAGCTCCAGAGCCGTCATGCGGTCTAACAAGAGCTGCAGCTGGACACACTTCCTGCACGTGAAGGAGTCAGGGACATCAGCCATGTCCCTGAGCTCCCACATTGAGCAAGAGGAGCATGTCACGGGTCTGAGATCTCCTGCCATTTTTAATCTTAAGCTTAAACTTAGTTAAATGAAAAAGGAACGAAAAGTTTTTAACCAATCACACGATAAAAAAAAGAGAAATAGAAAAAGCCTTATCTTATCTACACATCACCGAGTCCTTTTTCTTTGGTTAGAGGAGGAGGGCGGGTGGGAGACACTACAGGTGTAGTGTCTCGGGTTCAGAAATGGCCCAAATATATAGGGATTTACTTACCCAGCAGCCCCCTGGTCTCCGCCGAAAACAAAAAGAAATTAAGTTTACTTTAAACTGACCTTCCCAGCTGCTCACTCGCTCGCACTCTCTGCTCCCGAAAAAGCTGCTGCAATGAAAGACAAGTTATTTTAAACGGCCCAAATATATAGGGTTTTACTTACCCAGCAGCCCCCTGGTCTCCGCCGAAAACAAAAAAAATTAAGTTTACTTTAAACTGTCCTTCCCAGCTGCTCACTCGCTCGCACTCTCTGCTCCTGAAAAAGCTGCTTCCCAGCTGCTCACTCGCTCGCACTCTCTGCTCCTGAAAAAGCTGCTGCAATAGATAGATCGATAGATATAACATTATCCCACAATGAACAATTATCTACATAACATTCAATGGGTGTACTATCTTCAATACACCCCTTGTACAGAATCTCACTTAATTTTTTTTGACAAGTGGAATCCCTTATCCACTGACTCCACAAGGGTCAATGTTTCAGCAGCTAAAATACTTCTAACAACCCTCTTTAATTTTCTTAGCTTCCCAAGCAAAAGGACAACATTTTCCATTTTCACCCATAAGAAATATTATGAAACCAGCTGCACTAGAATACCCACCAGGAAGATAAGCATGAAGCATCGCTAAAATGAATAGTTTCATGTTATTTTGGGTCAGCTAAGGATGGGAACTTAAGTAAAATTTCTCCAGATTTAATTTTTAAATATTTTATTTGGCTTTAAAGCATTCTCGACTTTAGAGTGTTTCATCATAGTACTTAACTCCAACACATCAAAATTAGCATCCGACTCCTTAACCAGTTAAACTGACCAATCAGGTTTTGCAATTGCTCTGTCTCTTCTTTAGATATAACATTGGGCTGAAATTTTTACTCTCGCTGCCGAAACCGGCAGCGGGCGAAAATAATGGGCGGAGGTGGACCCCCTGCCCCGCCACCGATGACGTGGAGGGGGTGGGCGGGCTGTCTGTCCCCGGCAATGGTGTCAGCTGCCTGTGTGCAGCCGCTGACGCCATTTTTAAAGGGCTTCGAGCCCTACCATCCATTTAAATATTTAAAGAAGCATTGAAGGAAAAAAGTTAAAAACATTTATTTCGTCCCTCTCCCACCCCCCCAATAACCATAGAATTAATTACTTGCCCTCTCCCCCCGAAAACACTGACCTTGTCCACCTGACCTTCCCCCCGCAACACAAAGTGCATAAACTTCAAACTATAACCCTTCCCATCATCCCCTACACCAATGATACTACTTTGACCCCGCTCCACCCCCCATCCCCCGCACTGAGAAACTTACCTCCTCTCCCCTCCCCACCAGTGTTCTGCCTTGGTTCCCCGGATGGGGATCCGAAGGCATGGGAGTGCCGGCCACCGGCACAAAGATTAATCCAGGACAGATGGTGGGAATGTAAGTATCATTAATTCAATGACTTAAATATGCTAATGGGGGTCCCGTCACCGAGCGGCGGGGGGGTGCTGCCATGAGGCCTCGCGTCCCCAGCATATTGGGTCGGGCCCTTCCGGCATCTGGGTGCATGGCGGCCCGCTCCCGGAGGCATTTTCAGGCCCCCCCCCTGCCATAACCCCCGACATTGGGAGGGTCAGTAAAATTCAGCCCATCATTTTTCTGTGAGGATCTAGAGGTTTAACTGGGATGGGAACAGCACTCCCTAATTATAGATTTAAAGTTATTGCAGACATATTCTCCCTAACCCATGCCCACATACCCACTTCATTCTTCCACTGGTCATATGGTTCAGACTCAGAGAACGTTGGAGAGTAATCATAACCAAGCAATTTACAATTGCTTTTTGCCATTTTTCACAATGACCACTAGGATTGTAGTTTTCTGTCTGATTTTTTTTTCTTAGTTTTCAACCTTCACCTTTAGAAAATCATCCTCTGCTACCATATTATATTCCAGAAAGCCAGTTGGTGAAGGATAGAACTGGAGCCAATCTTTAGACACTTTTATAAGCATTTATTTACAGTGTTAAAGATTACGAGCATATACCTCCTAATCTAACAACCACAATTTCAGTCTGTATTGATTTATGGGGCACAAGTTAATCCCAGTTAATGCCCACCACCTGCATACAATTAAACACAATTAATATACAATTAACACCAGTGACTCCAGTGCAGCATCCGTAAACCTGGAAGCACATTCTCTTGCCCATAGTGCCATTTCAGATCCTTCTTGAAGGTCTTCAAATGTTGTACAGGCAGCTTCAACCCCTCCTGCAGCCAGAATATACCTTGCCTTTAAGAGGTGCAGTCTGGTTTTAAGTAATGTAGGCTAGCTTTTAGTGGTGCTAGCCTCATATGATCTTGGACCCCTTGCTGCGTTGTGCAGCCATTCAGCAGTGCATTCAGCATGGGCTGCATGCCTCAATTATGGAAATGGGCAGGCAGCACAAAGTTTGCCTGCTGCCTGCATCACTTCGTTCGGGCGTAGGGAAATTAGCCCCTATATGTTTTGTTCAGTAACTTTCAATGATGATTATTGGCTAATCTGAAATTAAACAATTGTATGTGAGCTGGAAAAACATGAAGTATTCAAAATCGAAATTATATTTTTCAGTCCGTGAGTTGTATCAATTTAAAAAGTGTACATAACATGAAAAGATGAGAATAAATACTAAACATCTGTTTTCTGTATTTCACTGTTATTAAATAAAACTATGGCAACCGTTTGATCCTGGGCAAGGTCCAATCATTGTAGCACTTTATTGCTGTTACTCTTGATACAAGGTCCATTTTTTTAAACCACTTCCGGAAAAGTGGTGCATTCACAAGGCAAATCTACATCTAGCTGGACTACGTAAAGAGGGCGATTATTTTTTTTTACTAGAATTGTGATAGAAAACATTTACATTTAAACAGATTTTGTTTTTAAATTATTTTGTACATAACAGAGAAGAATAATCTCAAGAAAATGCCTTCTCTAAGGAAGAAGTTAATGTTTATGACAGGATTTTTTGTCAGTCTGGGTACTTGTATGTTAATATCTGCAATAATGGCAACTGATTCATGGGTTGATACTACAGTAGACTGCGAGAATAAAAGTGGTGACGCAGTTGGAGAAATGAAGCTTAAGTATGGGTTGTTTGATGGTGTGCGACAAAAATCTGGTTGTCTGATCCTCGACGATGACGGGACTATCAAAGGTAATTGCTACTTTTTAAAAAATAAAGTATTGAGATTTACAAGAAAATTTAAGCAGTCTCCGCGTTAGAGCAGATCATAGAATCATACAGCACAGAAAGAGTTCATTTGGCCCATCATTCCTGTGTCAGCTCTTTGAAAGTTTTATCCAATTAGGCCCACTTTCCTGCTCTTTCCCCATTCTCCTTCAAATATTTATCCCTGAAGATGGAAGTATATTACAAACCTGTAATAGCATGGTCTGGACCCATTTTAGAATAGTCAAATTTAGTCTACTATGAGCCACATAACATTCTGATCTATCTGCCCTTTTTAACAACTGGTGGCATGAATATACAAAGGAATAAGATGTATTTTCTGTTCTTTCTATGTCTTGCCTGTACAATGTGCATTTTCAGGGAAATATTGTGGTGAATTTTCAACAACTATTATGGTGATGGAATTGGCAGGAAAATGGGGCGGTGCGGCCCGACATTGCCTCCCCATATTCACCTTGATTCCTCTTCTGCTGCCAAGACTGCTGCTGGCCGCTCCTTCCTCACATGTAAATGTGAACAAGGGGTTGAAGCCCAGTCTGCCGTTCCATTTTCCTGCTGTCATCTAGTTAAAGCCACGCACCAGGACCATCTGGTAGAAAGTGGTGATGGGCCCGGTGTAGCAACGGCAATGGTCCCAATGTGTCTAAATGAAGGAAAAGGGTATAGTAGGAGCTTCCTCTTTCTGTATGCAGACCAAAAAGAACTTAATTTTTTAGGCTTTGTTCTCAGCTGATGCCTCTTCAGGGCCCTTCTGTTCCTTAAATGCCCAGGTATCTCTTCTGGTGTTGCAGGGGGCTGGGATTTTTCACCCTGGAAGCGGCAGACTTCAGCTTGGAGGTGGAGATCCACTGGAAGACCACTCCGCACAACAAATTACTCTAATCTAGGCAAATGGCAAAAGTTCTGCCCACCACTATTTCACTGTTATAAAGAAGATCCATATTGTATATCATATTTATTTCCAAGTGACAGTACAAATCTTACAAATCTTTCTGACTGTATTTTCTCCAAAATATGATTGTTTGATAAGAATTGAATTGTTCTTAAGGAAGCATCAATGTCATCCCCTTCCTTAAATTTGGAATAAGATTATACTTAGTAACATTATATTTTATAGTTATGGGTTGAATCAATTGGATCTCAATAATTGATTTCATAGACCGATAATGTACCAAATGTATTACACATACCTTTTGTTTCTCTTTCCTTATGATCTACTGGACTAATTATTTAAAAAAACACATCCCAACAACCAATTCATTTGAAGTCCATTTAAGATTACCTTTTAGTCTTAGTAATTTAAATTCTCTGTTTTACAACTTGATTTTTGGTCATAAAGAATGAATTGCATTCTTGGTTTAATTATGCAGTCAGTCTCAGAGAAGCAATATACATCACAAGATTGTTTCAAAGTCCCAGATAGATTTATTTGGTTTAATGTATGTTGTTTAAATAAGACCCATTTAACAGCAGACCAAATAAGCCAAACTCACAAACTAATAGTTATCTCAAGGTAGCAGTTACGTAGACTTTCAATATTCCAGTAAAGGTTATTAGAAGCTAAACATTTTAAGTTGTAGTCATTTGGAATCTTCAGGCAAAATGTGATTGTGTAGAATTTCTTGAAAATTAGAAGAGATAATCGGTTTTGTGGTTTTTTTTTATGTCAACATACTGAATACAACATCCTGACTCTTACTGTATGCTTTTTACTTTCAGTTTTGGAAAGCTTTGAAAATGCAGGCACCGCAAGAGTTGTCCACATCCTAGTTATCCTGTTCCTCGTTCTTGGACTGTTGTTTTCACTGCTCAGTGCCATAGTCACCTTGTACAATAGCATCAGTAATCCATATGAGAACATCTGTGGGCCTGTCAGTGTTTACGCATGCAGCTCCATAAGCTGTAAGTAAGAATGACTGAATGAATTGGCATTGGAATGAAAGCTGAAATTTACAGTATTTGAATTATTTTTGTTTGCTCCTTAAAATAAACTTAAATACAGCTCCTGTCTTTTTTTAAAATTTTGCATGATTAAACCAATCAGTCTAATATTCTGTCATTTTGTCTTCTCTTGAAAACTGCAATGAAATAGTATTATCAACTTTACATAACTTGCAACAAGTGTGTCTGTCCTTTTTGATCAATAATTGAAGGAGTTTTTTTGGGGGTAATCAGGAAAGCTAAGTTCATAGTTCATCCAGGAAAGCCTTTCTGAAAACACTTCTGGACAATACTGTGTCAGCTGCCAGAAGGTTTTGTGCTACAGCACATATTTTTATGAAACAGTTTTTGAAGGGTAAAGAAAGAAGGAACTGGGATCTATGCAGCATTTTTACTACCTCAGGATGTCCCAATGAAGGGCCCTCTTTTTTGAAATGCAGTCACTGTTTTGGTGCGGGGAAATGCAACAGCCAATTTGCAGTGAAATGAATGACCAATTAAACTGTTTTTTTTTAGTCGTGATGGTTGAGGGATAAATGTCTGTCAGGAAAATGGAAGAACTCCTCTGTTCTTCTTTGAGTATTGCCCTGGGACCTTTTACATCCACCTGAGAGACAGATGGGACCTCTGTTTAACATCTCATTTTAAGTATGGCACCTTTGACAGTGCAGCACTCCCTAATTACTGCACTGGAGTGTCAACCTAGATTTTGTGCTCAAGTCTCTGGAGTGGGACTTGTGGAGCACATGCCCATCTGATTCAGCAGTGAGAGTGCTACCAGTAAACCCACAGGTATCCAATTGTCATCGTTGTATTATAAATGATGTTATCCACACATAAAAGAATATTACAGAAAAGATATCTAACCATTTTTTAGTTATGTTGATGTCCCTTTAACGCTGCACTTTGAAACTGAGAGGACCCTGGAGGCTCAATGTATTGAGGTCAATGAATAAAGTACTTCAATACAATCCCTTAACCTGAAATGAGTATTTCAGTAGGAATGCAAGCTTATAATTGCTATTTGATTGCAATATCATTTTGAAAGAAGAACTTTTTCCCTTTTAAAACTCATTTTTAAGATTCCTTTCATGAGCTCCCTATGTGTTTTGTACGATTTCTAAGGCGAGCAAACAATGATAAAGCAACTTATTCCGAGCACTCGAGCAATAATGCTCTCAGCTAACTAACAACCAGTAGGTGTGTAATTTGTTTTCTGGTTTTTCACCTCTCCCTGTGGAAAAGTGGTTAGACTCTGTTCTGCATCTCCCTCTGATGAAACTGTTCCCTTTGTTTACTGCAGACTGTCCTTTTGGTCAAGGGTGGTGTCTGCCAAATTTGGGTTAACCAGTCATAGCCAACGACTGGAAAATATAGCTCTAATAAATGGAAAGAGAAAAATTACATGAAAATAGAGCAAACTATGTTTTTAATAGGTCACTTCCTTTCACAGTTTGGTAGGATCAATTAAAATCCATGATTTTTACTATAAATATTGTTAACAGTTGAGTTATTATGCTGAAAATGAAAAGATTAAGTAACTTCTAAACTTAGTATTGCTAACTATTTAAATATAAAATACTGAGAGAAAACTTATTTCTTTTAGGTGTTTCGATGTTTCTGGCAATGGTTCTGTTTGCAGTGAACACGACAGTGAACAATCTGTCCACGGTATTGGTGAGAAATTCACTTCAAGTGAGCCTCGTTACGTTCAAGCATAAGACTGATAGTTATGAGTTTTCATTTTGGCTTATCTTGCTGTCTTTGGTTCTTAATATTACCACAATTGGAACTGTCTTTGCCTATCAACATGCAAATTATACCAGAGAAAAAGAACAGAAAAGGCCAACTGAAAATGCACCCAAAGATGTTTTGATGTATTAGTTCTAGATTATACACAAGTGTTTATTGACTGATGTGAAGGGGAGAAATGAAAAACTAATATAATAGAGATTATAGGAGTGCCAGGTAATCTGGTAGAATTCATACTGACTATGTGATTATCATAATGTAAATTTGCAGAGATAATGCCAAAATTATTATTTCTTCAGTTCAACATATTGTCTCGACATAGCACAGTGTGTGTTACTGTCTGCCAACCACCACTGGCAAAACAGATCCAAAATGGAATGAAACATTCTGCAAAAACATCACAGATTATTTTAAGAAAAAAATTATTACTTGGGAATAATTTCCAGGCTTTTGAAGTTGAGGCAATGATTATAAACTGCACAGACCTTAATATCAAGATTTGTGGAGGTTGATTTTCCCACCGGAATGGGTCTGAACTTTTCTGTATCTACAAGTTGATGTAGTTAATACAGGTCCATTGTGTTCCTGGTGGAGGCAGACTTGAGGAATGGATATGCACACAGAATCCGAGGATAAAACATGGCACTTGATTTTTCCACTGCTGACCTTGAAGAAAGCTGCCCACAAAATTCAAGCGATCTCTGTGACGTGGTTTTCCCTTTCCTGACAGCAATTTAAATTTGTCACCATGTCAAAGGGCTCTCCCGGTATCAGCAGCAGTGCTATCAGTAAGCAGGGTACTTGCCAATCACATTGACGTGTTCTCACAGAGAGTAAACCAGGAAGTTAAAAGCACTGAAACCCTTCACTTTTAATTTAAACATTTCAGATAGCAAAACTGTGATTTTTAAGCTTCTATCTTCATCCAAACAAACTTTAAAAAATATACTTTTTTAAAAAAATGTGTAATTCTTGTCTCATAATCAAGAAACTTGGCATTCCACAAACTTAAATTTAGCTTTTTGGGGCCAGTGAGAGTGTTTAACAATAATTATGAACTTAGTACACCTTTAAAAACTCAGTTACACCTCATTCAATAAGATATAACTTTTTCAAGGGTTTTTACAATGAGTCTGGGATTGTATGCTGGAGATGGGGGTCTCAACATCTGCAAAAAGTAACGGCGAGACCCCCGCGTCAAGATCTGCTGAATCTAGTGCCAATTAGGCACTTAAGTGGACAGTGGTGGGCCTCCCCAGGATCAAGGACCCCAGCGACGGAAGTCCCGCCCTCAGGCCAACAGCTCTTCCACCGAGCAGCGCCACTGCAGAGGCAGTGGCTGCTGCCGGTGGAGCACCTATCTGAGGCCAGGAGCATAGCTGGACCCAGGCCACAGGTAGGTCTGGGTAGGAGGGGTCTCATGGGTTGGGTGTTGCGGGGAGGGGGGTATAAGGGGAGCTTTAGCAAGGGCAGGAGGGTGGTTCTCAGTAGGTCCCCCCTACCTGATGCTGGGTCCCTTGTTCAGGCACTAAGTGCCTTTTAACGAGGAGCTTGTCACCCACCCCTACCCCAGGAGCTGGGAAGCAGGCTGCATGGTTTCTCATGCTGTGCTTCCCGTGTGGCGACAGGACTGCCCACCACATGGCTAATTGCGGTGGTGGGTTGAAGCGCTTAGTTGGCCATTAATTTCCCAGTTAAGGGCCTCAATTGGAAGTGGGATGGGAAGGAGTGGGAACACTCTGGACTTAATTTTGGCAGAGGCGCGAAGGTGATGGGTCCCTCTCGCCACAATCCCACCCGATTTTATGCTCTCCCCACTTCCAAACCCACCATGGGTGGGGGCATAAAATTCCTCCCTAAGATTGTAAAAGTGGAGGTTCTCACCAGTTCAATGATTTCCAATTGATTGCAGACTTGGAGGGGGACGTCAACAGCACACCATATGGAGAAGCAAAGAATCACTGACAGCAACTCCTGGATTTCCGCATGTGCAGATTCCAGAAGCTGCTGTCAGTTTCAGTGGAGTATCGAAGGCAAACACTCGTTTAGTCGTCATTACCAGCACAAAATCTGGGCCATTCTAATCGCTCCTGCATCATTTACATATGAATGCCCATTTGAAGCTGAAGCACCCTGTCCTGTTCTGGGATACCCGGGGAATGCAAGTGAAGCACAATGGGATGAAAATCTGATATCACAGACCTTTCCTCCTTTTCTTCTGCTTTGTGTCTGGGGCAAAGCATAGGAAACTCAGCCCCATGATACCATCAGAACTCCTTGATGTGTTTGTATTTACTGCTGCATAATCATCATTCACCATTTTTTTAATTCTGTTTTTTTTATTTCATTGCTGTGGGTCTGTTGTCACATGTAGGCCAGACCAGGGGGTAAAGACAGCAGATTTCCTTCCCTAAAGGATATTAGTGAACCAGATGTTTTTTCCCGACAATCGACAATAGTTTCATAGTCACCATTAGACTAGCTTTTTAATTCCCAGATCAATTGAATTCCAATTTCACCATCTACCATAGTGGGATTTGAAGCCATAACCCCAGAGCAATAGCCTGGGTCTCTGGGTTACTAGTCCAGTTACGTTACCACTACACTACTGCCTCCCTCCAAGCAATATATACTGCCTGCTGAATTTCCATATCATCAAATGAAAACTTTTTCTTGGTTAAACATCAGTAAGTTTGTCTGAATTATCAATTCTGCATTGTGCACATCATCTTGCATTAACAAAGGGGAAAGCACTGACCTACTTATTGACGTCCACTATTGTTGGTACATGAACTTCTTCAAAACTGAATTGAGCTACCTCATGTGCACTATATGCAAGAATAACAGATACTGAAGTGATTATATAATGACAAATGGAATAAGTGGAAATGATTATAAGTAACTTAATCGACTGAAAGTTTCTGATGGCATAGAGTAAGTATTATCAAATTTTGTTAATGCTGAGGAACCTGAGGAAACAATCTAGTGATGAATATTTGCATACTTTGAGAATCACATGGGTATTATAATAGACAATAACTGATCAATGCGCGTGTGATATTATTTGTTTGTAACTCATGCCTATTTACTTACCACACAACAGACAGTTGAATCACTAGTTGTTAAATAAAATGTTAAAATGTCAATGTTTTGGTGATTACTAATAAAGTTACACTCACGATTAGTAAGCACGGATGGACAAAATCCAGTAATGCACACGATTGACAAAATACTTACAGGACTGTGAGGTATGGAATTAGATTTGCTTTAGGAGCATTTTGATTATAAAATGCTACTTAATTCTTTAATCACTGCAAGATTTTAGTAAAATTGATTTCTTTAGACAGAGAGCCGGCATGGACTCGATGGACTGAATGGCCTCCTTCTGTGCGGTACTGATGCTATGACTGTACATAGGCCCCAATTATAACTCCGTGCAAGTGGGTGGGTTTTGAAGTGAGTTAAAATCTTGTCCAATAAGCTAGATTTTCCCTGGATATTGACTCGAAATAAATTTCTGTAAGCCTAATTATAAATCCAGAATAAATTCAGATCAAGTTGTAAAAGTGACAGGTTTTTCATCTCAGTTTGCAGCAGCTATGGTGTTGTCTGTGGCTCAGTTGGTTAATCCAACTCCAGAAACTTGAGGACAACAATCAAAGCTGACACTTTAATGCAGTAATGAGGGAGTGCTGCAATCTTGGGGGTGCTGTCTTTCTGATGAGACGTATACCGAAGCCCTGTCTGCTCTTGCAGGTGGACGTACAAAATCGTATGGCACTATTTTAAAGAAAAGCAGGGGAGTTATCTCTGGTGTCCTGGCCAGCACTAAAGCAGATTATCTGGCCATTATCACATTGCAGTTTGTGGGAGCTTGCTGTACACACATTATCTCCAATATTACAACAATGGCTAAACTTCAAAAGTACTTCATTGACTGTAAAGTGCTTTGGGATGTCCTGAGATTGTGAAAGGTGCCATATAATTGCAAGCCTTTCTTTTTTGCCTCTTCAAGATGGCTGTATCAATAAGAAATACCAGAAACTGATACATAATAAAACTATTTCTATATATTAATATTTTTCTCATCATTTCTTCTCCGGAGGAGATTAATTTTTTTCTGAGATATTGTTTCATTACATGGCAATCTCTCTCCAATCCCTCACTCAAGTGACCACTGGTGATGCGTGAGCCAAGAGTATCTGCAAACTATGCAGGAGGCATCACAGTTAAGACCATTTCTGTCTTAATTCAAAATGCACAGAGCTGCACTTGCACCAGGAGTGGGATTCATAGCTAATTTGCTCCCTTTAACCCATCAGTGCTGAGAACCAATCTGCCAGAGTGAAATCATCAGCTAATTCAACATAGATAGGGCTTTGAACCTGGGGCTTTCCTGGTCTGAATGGTTTAGTTACTGGTGAGAAAAACTGATGCTCCCACCGACCACACCACCCCCCCCCCCCCCCCCCCCCCCACCACTACTCGTCTATAAGGGAGCAATAATTTGTTGCCATGGTTAAACAAGCACTATTAATGACACATTCTATTACTAAGTGTTTCTCTAACCCAGAAACCTCGACAGACACACACCATAATTTTACACTGGGGTAAAACCATAGATCATACAATCATACGGCATGGGGAGGGGGTAGTCATTCTGCCCATCATGCCTGTGCTGGCCCTTTGGAAGAGCTATTCAATTAGTCCTACACCCCTGCTCTTTCCCCATAGCACTGCAACTTTTTTCTTTTCATGTATATATCCAAATTTCTTTTGAAAGTTACTATTGAATGTTTCATGGTTTGTACACTGCTAGGTGAAAGGGGAATATTAAGAAAATCTAGCCCCAAATGTAATGAGGATGTTGTTCTTAAATGTTATATGTGACTGTATTGTGTTAAAAATTCATTTCTATTCAGAACTGTGTATGGAAATCACTTATAAATTTGACATTGAGTAAGAGATTTGATCATTTTAAGTCTGAGATTGATAGATTTTTATTAACCAAGGTTGTTAAATGATATGGGGCAAAGGTGGGTATATATGGAGTTAGGTCACAGATCAGCCATGATCTCATTGTTTGGTGGAACACGTGTGAGGGGCTAAATGGTCTATTCCTGTTCCTATGTTGCTATAATGCATTTGTATTTTTGTTTGACAATTACCTGTTATACTAATGTATCATTATGTGAAGAATCTTTGTTTGATAAAGCACAGAATGCTGAGGTGTACCCAAGCATGCACTTACAAATGGCTAAAAGCTTCAATGTAAAATAAACTTCTGAAACAAAAATGGCATTTTTTAAATATTCTGTGTCATATTTGACCTTCTGAGGCATGTTTCAAGGATACTTATAAAACAACTTTGGCTACAAACTTAATACTTATAAATACTGAATGGATACTTATTCATTACTGCTTGACTACAGTTTGCTTTTGTTGTTGCAATATTATCATTTACCTGCAGAGTGTTCTGTGTGTAACCTTTATTTCATTGACTGTTACATTTTAGCAATGCCAAACAAGAATTGAAGTATGCTCTAAATAATATTTCTTTGAACTGTAAGGCTTTAATTTAGTTGAAGTACTGCACTTTGGTGGCCACAGTTCAAGAAGCAAAATATTGTCCACACTGATCAAAGTGTGCCTGTTGGCAATTGTAAAGATAAAAGATGGGTTACTGGTAATGTCAGAACTGCATTTTCAGTTTATTTTCAAATTCCTGCTCAAAGGGATTCATCAAACCCAAAGGAATATAATCTTCAACACTTAATCCACATCAAATTTAGGAACTCATGTTTGTGGTGTTTTAGTAAGAATGTCTCCCAGAGA
This sequence comes from Heterodontus francisci, assembly GCF_036365525.1. Classification (NCBI taxonomy): domain Eukaryota; kingdom Metazoa; phylum Chordata; class Chondrichthyes; order Heterodontiformes; family Heterodontidae; genus Heterodontus; species Heterodontus francisci. The sequence continues at coordinate 50,270,572 of NC_090390.1, forward strand.
GAGCAAAGCATTGATAAGATGCTAACACTGTAGTTGTAAAAGTTAGTTTTCAAGGTTTATGCAAGTTTCCCAATGACGCATGCACATATATTCTGCTGGAATGACTCATTGTGCATTAACCTTTCATCTTTCAAGTACTTTGCATGAGTTGTCAGCTCTTAATATCATCAAGACAATGATGATAGCACATCTCTCACTCAGTGTAAATGCAGTGTAATACCTGCATTTAGTACTTGGAAAATCTTGAGTCTTTTAGGCACATTGGGAATTCACATTTCAACATAATTGGGGAAGATGTTCAGATTTCTGTGCTTTTTGTAAGCACCTAGAGACCATTGTTTCTATGTTAAAAGCACTATAGAAATGCAAGTTGATTTTGTTGTTCTTTATGTGGATTTCCACATAATACTTAATATTCATGTTAATATTCTGGTTTGAACATCAAAGGAGGCTCCAATCTGAGCGCAAGTATTGTATGTATTGATTTGAATGTGTAAAACACTCTGCAGGATCTGGTGGTGACTATGGAGAAGTCAGCCGCCCAAAACCATGCAGATGTGAATGACTGCTTATTGGTACTGTCATCCAGCACAGGACATGTGGCAACTTCAGTGACAGAGATCCTTCATACACTGGAGGTATCTTTTTGTGAATACTCACACTGTTGCTATGGCAGCCTTAAACTCTAGTGTACAATAAACGTTCTTGTCCAGCCTCAATGTGCTGGGAAATTGGAGTAAAGAAAGTCATTATGCAGGGCGTCACTAACCTCATTGCTGCCTTGAGGTCTTCTCCCAAGCAGATGACTGAAACAGCAGAAGAGTTAGCAGCAATAAGGCTATAGCTAGAGTAGACACAGACTTGGCTGCTGTTTCTCAGGGCAATGTCACATTCAACCTACCCAGCCTCCTACTCAAAGTACGGAAGATTTACATAGGAACATAGGAACAGGAGTAGGCCATTCAGACCCTCGAGCCTGTCCCGCCATTCAGTGAGATCATGGCTGATCCGCAGCCTAACGCCATATACCTGCCTTTGGCCCATATCCCTTAATATCTTTGCTTAACAAAAAACTATCTATCTCAGATCTAAAATTAACAACTGTTCTAGCTTCAACTGCTGTTTGTGGGAGAGAGTTCCAAACCTGTATCACCCTTTGCGTGAAGAAGTGCTTCCTAACATCTCTCCTGAACGGTCTGGTCCTAATTTTTAGACTATGCCCCCTAGTTTTAGAATCTCCAACCAGTGGAAATAGTTTATCTTTATCTAGCCTGTCTTTTCCTGTTAATATCTTGAAGAAAAAAACACAGATTCAGCCAACTATGACAGCAAATGTTCTCAAAGCAGTTACAAAGCATATTGTAACACAGCACAAGAAGTCACAGGGCCAATTCAATCCTTGTCCCCATTAAAACCATTACTCTTTCTCAACTTAGTCATTTCCCCGGTAAGGCCCTCATGTCTGATTCCGTACTTCCAAGGAATACAGACTTGAACATCCACGGTAGAGAGCCATCCATCGTCCATCAGGTTTGACTACATAAAGCACTGATAGTTCCTGCTCTCCTTTGCCAAAACTGCTCACTATGCAAAGCCCATCCTGGAACAAACTGTCTTCTTAAACCATCCTGCTGTGCATCCTGCACCCATCCAAAAAAAAGTGCGAGTAGCTCATGGACATTTTTGTCACTACGATTGAGGCTATCTGTTTAGCTGCCTCTGCCATTTCCTTCCCATCTGCTAGACCACAGGGCCAAATTTGCCCTAAAATTCCTCACCGCCCTAGCCCTGAATTTACATCTTTCTCTAGATTCTATCCCATCTCCCATTGTACTCTCACCGAGCTCATCTTGTCATAGAGTCATAGAGTTATACAGCACAGAAGCAGGCCCTTCGGCCCATCGGCCCATCACGTCTGTGCTGGCCATCAAGCACCGATGTATTCTAATCCCATTTTCCAGCACTTAGTCCGTAGCCTTGTATGCTATAGCATTTCAAGTGCTCATCTAAATACTTCTTAAATGTTGTGATGGTTCCTGCCTCTACCACCCCTTCAGGCAGTGCGTTCCAGATTCCAACCACCCTCTGAGTGAAAACTTTTTCCTCAAATCCCCTCTAAACCTCCTGCCTCTTACTTTCAATCTATGCCCCCTGGTTATTGACCCCTCCACTAAAGGAAAAAGTTTATTCCTATCTATCCTATCAATGCCCCTCATAATTTTGTATACCTCAATCATGTCCCCCCTCAGCCTTCTCTGCTCTAAGGAAAACAACCCTAGCCTGTCCAGTCTCTCATCATAGCTGAAATGCTCCAGTCCAGGCAACATCCTGGAGAATCTCCTGTGTACCCTCTCCGGTGCAATCACATCCTTCCTATAGTGTGGTGCCCAGAACTGTATGCAGTACTCCAGCTGTGGCCGAACTAGTGTTTTGTCCATCACCAAACTGTCGGCCACCCAACATCCTTTCCTGGTCCTGATGTTAGCTGATATTGTTAATGGTTCCCTCTCCTCAGACACTCTCCCCCTCTCCTTCAAATCTGTCATTATCACCCCTCTCCTAAAAAAACCCACACAACACCTGACTGTCCTTGCAAACAACCGCTCCATCTTTAACCACACTTTCCTCTCCAAAGTTCTTGAACATATTGTCGCCTCCCCAATCCATGCCTAGCCATCCCGGAACTCCATGTTTGATTTCCTCCAGTCAGCTTTTCACTCTCATCACAGTACTGAAATGCCCCTTATCCTAGTCACAAATGATATTCTATGTGACTGTGACTGTGGTAAACTATTCCTTCTCACCCTTGTCAACCGATCTACAGCCTTCAACACAATTGACCATAGAATCCTCCTCCAATAGCTCTCCTTCATTATCCTGCTGGGTGAGATTGCCCTTGCCTGATTCTGTTCTTATCCATTAAATCATAGCCAGAGAATCGCCTGCATTCCCACAGCATTACCTCTGGAATCCCCAGAGGATTTTTCCTTGGCCCCTTTTATTTCTCATCTATATTTATCCCTTGGCAACATCATTCAAAAACAAGTCAGGTTCCACATGGACACTGATGACTCTCAGTTCTATCTCATCACCTGCTCTTTTGACTCCTCCACTGTCTCTAATTTGCTACACTGCTTATCTGACATCCAGTATTGGATGAGCAAAAATTTCCTCCAATGAAACATTCGGAAGACCAAAGCCATTGACTTTGGTGCCACCACAAGGTCCATTCTCTGGCCACCAATTCCATTCTTCTCCCTGCCAACTGTCTGAAACTGAGTCAGACAGTTTGCAAACTTGGTGTTGTGTGCTTGACCCTGAAGTGAGCTTCTGACCACACTTCTGCGCCATCACCAAGACTCTCAACTTGCACCTCTGTAACATCATTCAATTCTGACCCTGCTTCCACTCATTTCCTGCTGAAACCCTCATCCATGCCCTTGTTACCTCAAGACTTGACTATTCCAATACTTTCCTGTCTGCGCCCATCCCCCCCAACTATCTTCCACCCTACATAAACTTGTGCTCATCCAAAACTCTGCTGCCCATATCCTAACTCACACCAAGTCCTGTTCAGCCATCACCTCTGTGCTTGCTGACCTACATTGTCCATCAGCCCGGCAATGCCTTGATTTTAAAATTCTCATTTCCTGTTTTCAAATTTCACATTGGCCTCACCCCTTCCCATCTCTGTAGCCTCCTCCAGTCCTACAAGCCTTCAAGATCTTTGTGCTCCTCCAATCCTGGCATCTTGCAGATCCCTAATTTTAATTGCTCTATCACTGACGGCTGAGCTTTCAGCCTTGTTGGCACTAAGCTCTGGAATTCCCTCCCTAAACCTCACCACCTCTCTTCCTCTCTATCCTCCTTTAAGACACTCCTTAAAATCTATCTCTTGGACCAAGCTTTTGGTCAACTGCCCTGATATTTCCTTATGTAGGTTTGTGTCAAATTCTGATTGTTAACACTCTTGTCAAGTGCCTTGGAATGTTTTGCTCTGTAATGATGCTATATAAATGCAAGTTGTTGGTTGTAAGGCTAGGTTCTGTATGAACAAATAACTTACATTGTCAACAAAGGGAAGCACTGGAATACAAAACAGTAAAAATACCTCCATAGGTCACTTAAATGGAAATAAATTGGTTGAATCATATTTCAACTTTATTCAGAGAATCTTCCTCTAATGATATTAAGGTAGCTTCAATGGCAGTTAAATTACTGCAGAGGACAATGTTGCTGATGCTATATTGAACCATTGCACTGTGCCCATGTGGACAGGTCAGTTAATGCATTGGGGAGTTTAGGCACGCAGATCTTGTCTAAGAGAAGGTGGCATTTGATTCTGGTTGCAGAATATTTTGCAATATTTTTAAGGCCACAGTCAGTGTTCTGTTCTTCATTGACTGTGGCTGGGCTTCTACCTTCCCCTGTTCATGGTTAAAGCTTACTGAATCAATAGATTATTCAGCAGAGAATTGTCTTGGACACCCAGGTGAGTCTGTACTGTAACAAATCCTCTGATCTATCCAGGTATTTGAAACACTGCTTCAAGATGCCAATAGTAGGCTAAATAATAATTGTGATGGGCCTCAATATATCTGTGTTCACCTGGTGTTCCTGGCCATTGCAAAGTAGTCATAAGCATGATAAAAGTTGTCGTTGAAATCTTTTACCTACAAATAATCCAAGCATAGAGAATTGTCTCAAAATAATGGAATCATGATTGCTGCCTTGGAAACATGCATTGGCCTATATGATTGAATGTTGATGGTCACTGATTATGTGGGACTTTGGCAGAGGAATTCTTCCAGTTTATGAACTGTATGTTGAGACCCAATGGCCACACCCTTGCCAGAAACAATGCCCTAGATTATCGGGACTCTTGCAATGTGTAAAAATTACAGTGAAATCTCATTATGCTGCCAATTTTCCATGGCAAAAATTGTGCCCTGGTGAACAATACTTCAGTAATCTGTTTGATGCCACTGTGCACTAATGTTGCATGTACTCCCGAGATAACTTGGAAGGAGCCAGCAGCATAAAGGTTTTTTATTGTGACAATCTTCAATGGCATTAACAATGTCATCCTTCAGATCGCTGTCTGGTAAAGTAGGATTTTGAAGGTAGTTGTCTTCAGTTATTCTGAAGTAGGTATGCCTTAATCTGTACATGTGGCCACATGGGTAAGTGTAAGGCCGTTCACTTCTGGTGCTAATGAATCTACCTTGCATCCCTCTTTTCATTGTCTTTTTCTGCCTCCAAACCTTAGCCACAAGCACCTTAGTAATTCGTATATTCAGAATTTAGATTGTAACAATCAAAAATAAAGATTAAAGATCTCAATTTCTGAAAGACCAAAGTCACTGGCCATTATCATCCATTTTAGATGGGTGAGCTGAAAGCATGGTGCGTTTCCAGTGAGAAGATCAGAAAATTCCACAAACATTCATTTCCATCTTGCTAACTTGAAATTTGTAGTCAGCATCTGCTATTGTTCTTTGGTGCGGGAGCATTTTAGGCCTACCTAAAAGGCCATCCTGCGAAGATCTTGGCCTATTTGCCTGTCCCTGCTTTCCCAAATTGTGACAACGTGAATGATTCTGATGGTCAGAAAATCTAACCTTTTGTGTTTAAACCTTTATACTGCATAGTTATCATAAAGATGATTTGTTGGCTGTAGTAGGGGTCATTTCTAACTTGGCAGTGCTAGCCTACATTAGGTGGTGCACTGAAAATGTCCACAGAATAATTCTCATTTCAGTTCTATTATTTATTTTAGTAATGATTTAATTAAACTGTAACTAAAGTTATTGCAATCAAAGACCAACATTTTACAGGACTTGAAGAGAGCTGAGCAGATTTCCCTGTCTCTCGCAAAAGACAAAAGTTATCAACTCCATGTGAGTGCATGCTGTTATTGGTATAACATTGTATTGATATGTTTATAAATAATAGTCAAATCTAAGAATCAATGGGTGAGATTTTGTTGGTGAATGGCTGACTCATACTAATTAGTAAATTGTTCAGTAAAATGCAAGATTCTCATTGACTGATCGTATAATAAGCTCCATTAATAGCTTTAATTTTGCCTTGGAATATCTAGGCTTGGGCTGATAAGTGGCAAGTAACATTCGTGCCACACAAGTGCCAGGCAACGACCATCTCCAACAAGAGAGAATCTAACCATCTCTCCTTGACATTCAATGGCATTATCATCTCTGAATCCCCCACTATCAACATCCTGGGGGTTATCATTGACCAGACACTGAACTGGAGTTCTTTTGGGCCTCCTTATCTCGAGAGACAATGGATACGCGCCTGGAGGTGGTCAGTGGTTTGTGAAGCAGCGCCTGGAGTGGCTATAAAGGCCAATTCTGGAGTGACAGGCTCTTCCACAGGTGCTGCAGAGAAATTTGTTTGTCGGGGCTGTTGCACAGTTAGCTCTCCCCTTGCGCCTCTGTCTTTTTTCCTGCCAACTACTAAGTCTCTTCGACTCGCCACAATTTAGCCCTGTCCTTATGGCTGCCCGCCAGCTCTGGCGAATGCTGGCAACTGACTCCCACGACTTGTGATCAATGTCACACGATTTCATGTCGCGTTTGCAGACGTCTTTATAGCGGAGACATGGACGGCCGGTGGGTCTGATACCAGTGGCGAGCTCGCTGTACAATGTGTCTTTGGGGATCCTGCCATCTTCCATGCGGCTCACATGGCCAAGCCATCTCAAGCGCCACTGACTCAGTAGTGTGTATAAGCTGGGGGTGTTGGCCGCTTCAAGGACTTCTGTGTTGGAGATATAGTCCTGCCACCTGATGCCAAGTATTCTCCGAAGGCAGCGAAGATGGAATGAATTGAGACGTCGCTCTTGGCTGGCATACGTTGTCCAGGCCTCGCTGCCATAGAGCAAGGTACTGAGGACACAGGCCTGATACACTCGGACTTTTGTGTTCCGTGTCAGTGCGCCATTTTCCCACACTCTCTTGGCCAGTCTGGACTTAGCAGTGGAAGCCTTACCCATGCGCTTGTTGATTTCTGCATCTAGAGACAGGTTACTGGTGATAGTTGAGCCTAGGTAGGTGAACTCTTGAACCACTTCCAGAGCGTGGTCGCCAATATTGATGGATGGAGCATTTCTGACGTCCTGCCCCATGATGTTCGTTTTCTTGAGGCTGATGGTTAGGCCAAATTCATTGCAGGCAGCCGCAAACCTGTCGATGAGACTCTGCAGGCACTCTTCAGTGTGAGATGTTAAAGCAGCATCGTCAGCAAAGAGGAGTTCTCTGATGAGGACTTTCCGTACTTTGGACTTCGCTCTTAGACGGGCAAGGTTGAACAACCTGCCCCCTGATCTTGTGTGGAGGAAAATTCCTTCTTCAGAGGATTTGAACGCATGTGAAAGCAGCAGGGAGAAGAAAATCCCAAAAAGTGTGGGTGCGAGAACACAGCCCTGTTTCACACCACTCAGGATAGGAAAGGGCTCTGATGAGGAGCCACCATGTTGAATTGTGCCTTTCATATTGTCATGAGATGAGGTGATGATACTTAGTAGCTTTGGTGGACATCCGATCTTTTCTAGTAATCTGAAGAGACCACGTCTGCTGACGAGGTCAAAGGCTTTGGTGAGATCAATGAAAGCAATGTAGAGGGGCATCTGTTGTTCACGGCATTTCTCCTGTATCTGACGAAGGGAGAACAGCATGTCAATGGTCGATCTGTCTGCACGAAAGCCACACTGTGCCTCAGGGTAGACGCGCTCGGCCAGCTTCTGGAGCCTGTTCAGAGCGACTCGAGCAAAGACTTTCCCCACTATATAAATACCGTGGCTAAAAGAGCAGGTCAGAGGCTAGAAATCCTGCAGCGAGTAACTCACCTCCTGACTCCCCAAAGCCTGTCCACCATCTACAGGCACAAGTCAGGAGTGTGATGGAATACTCTCCACTTGCCTGGATGGGTGCAGCTCCAACAACTCTCAAGCAGCTCAACACCATCCAGGACAAAACAGCCTGCTTGATTGGCACCCCATCCACAAACATTCACTCCCTCCGCCACCAACGCACAATAGCAGTAGTGCGTATTATCTACAAGATGCACTACAGCAAAGCACCAAGGCTCCTTAGACAGAACCTTCCAAACCCGTGACTTCTACCACCTAGAAGGACAAGGGCAACAGATGCGTGGGAACACCACCACCTGTACGTTCTCCTCCAAGCCGTACACCATCCTGACATGGAACTATATTACCGTTCTTTCACTGCTGCTGGGTCAAAATCCTGGAACTCCTTCCTAACAGCACTGTGGGTGTACCTAAACCACTATAAAAATGGTTTAATGTTGGATCCAATATTGCCACCATTTGGTAGTTTCACTAATTGAATAATACAGACTATTATATATTGTAGACTGGGATCCTGAAGCATTTCAGGCATTTCCATTATCTTTTAAACTGCAATGTACAAACTCATGAAAATATAAAAGTTAACAAAAATGTCAAGCTGGGGTATTTCAGGGGCAGGTTAGGCTTCTAGGAGACTGCTCTGAAAATTTTGTTTCAAACCTTCAGATGTCTATGTATTGCAGTAGGAATGGCTGAAATAGGGCTTTCACATTTAGTTTATGGAAAATTGAATTCACAAGTATGGAAATGATTTCAGTAGATGCGATCATGACTCACTGATGACTTTGCATATTTCCGATGCCAAGTCTTGTAAGACCTGTGGGAACATTTTCACAATAACATCTTTCACACAGTATTTGGACTGTTACCATTGAAGGCATCACAAGTCTTCATCGCACCTTTTTAGTTCTTCTGTCTAAGAATTATGTATTCTTCAAAACAGAGGAAAGGGAAGAGTAGGGAAGAAAATGAAAACCAACAGTAAGTGTACACTGGAAAGTTTGACATGAAAGGAAAGAAAGAAGAGAGAAGGAAAGAATGATGCTAAATGAAGTAGGAAACAGGATATAGAACATAAGATTTGATGTGTTTATATGCTGAATGAGAGGATGCATATCCTTACTCACAGGACTGGATTTTACCAAGCCCCCGACACGGTCTCCATGGCAGGGTGGGCAGGGCCGAAAGATGGGCCGGCAGTAATGATGTTACGCTTCAGTTATACAGGCCATTGGTGAGACCACATCTCGAATATTGTATGCAATTTTGGTCTCCTTATTTAAGGAAGGATGTAAATGCGTTGGAGACGGTTCAGAGGAGGTTTACTAGATTGATACCTGGAATGAGCGGGTTGTCTTATGAGGAAAGGTTGGATGGACTGGGCTTATTTTCACTGGAGTTTAGGAGAGTGAGGGGAGACTTGATTGAAGTTTATAAGATCCTGAATGGTCTTGACAAGGTGGAAGTGGAAAGGATGTTCCCTCTTGTGCGTGAGTCCAGAACTAGGGGGCACTGTTTTAAAATTAGGGGTCACCCTTTTAGCAGAGAGATGAGGAAAATCTTTTTCTCTCAGAAGGTTGGACAACTTTGGAACTCTCTGCCTCAGAAGGTGGTGGAGGTGGGATCATTAAATATTTTTAAGGCTGGGGGAGATAGATTCTTGTTAGGCAAAGGAATGAAAGGTTATCGGGGGTAGATGGGAGTGTGGAATTACAGACACAAACAGATCAGCCATGATCTTATTGAATGGCCGAGCAGGCTCAAGGGGCCAAATGGCCTACTGCTCCTAATTTGTATGCTCGAAAGCCCAGTCTCTCGGGTCTTATTGCTTCAATGTTTAGCCCTGGACGGGTTGATCTTCCAATGTTAATGTTCCAAGATGGCTTAGGATGTTTTGCTGTTAGAAGTGAAGCTGTCAGCTGATTCCAAACTCATGAGGCATTGTTCTCGTGGTGGCTAGCTCAGACATCCGTCTCTCCTTTGATACCTTGATGTGTAAGGTATTCAGATGCAAATGGTGGTGACCATTTTCAGCTGTTTAGCAGTGACTTTTATCAGTTTCTTTCTGTCTCTTGTTTTTAAAAGATTAATCCAAGTTTCCAACCGATGGATTAAAAATCCTCATTTGATATAGCACGTTTCTTGGCAAAGTGAATGCCTGCTATCCAGGGAGCTGCCACAATGCATTTATAATGAGACAATCATCTGTCCTGCAGGCTTTTCAGTCCCAACACAATGTCCAAAGCTGGTTATTAGGTGACAAGTGATACCCTCTGATGCCAAGAAACCGCCAGACGCTAGCTGAGCATTCATACAATGAGAGCCACTCAGCCACGAGGAATATCACCGAGCAGACCATTGCTGCTGCCCACTAGTGCCTGGTGCATCACACTGTGAGGATTCGTCTTCTAACATAGCCTGTAAGCTATGTATGGTGCCTGTGACTGGAGTTAACCCTAAAAATCAGTTCTGATCATGATCAGCTGTTTTCTATGGAAATATACAACTATTTTTAACAGTATAGACAGAACATGTTTAAAGCAATTGAACAGATTTTATGGTTTCTTTGTGAAGAAGCCAATTTTATTGCATGAATACTTCCACAAATAATATGACATATGTTTCCACAGTAATCTAAATACATAGCTGTATGCACACCAGAAGTTTCCCAAATTCTAACAATGGCTCTGGAGGTGTCTAGTATTCAACCTGTCTAATATTAAAGCCTTTTACCTGGACAACTGTTCTTATGAATATTCCATAAATATTTGTCCTAATATAGTCTTTGGTTGAGAAATTGGAGTAGTGCTGGAAACTTGCGCAAAAGGGGAGTCGCGATTGGAAAATGCACTTGAAGACATTGGTTGGAGCTTCACTGTGTAGTGTTCAATAGTTCAATTGATCTGTGTTTGATTAGATTAGAGATACAGCACTGAAACAGGCCCTTCGGCCCACCGAGTCTGTGCCGACCATCAACCACCCATTTATACTAATCCTACACTGATCCCATATTCCTACCAAACATCCCCACCTGTCCCTATATTTCCCTACCACCTACCTATACTAGTGACAATTTATAATGGCCAATTTACCTACCAACCTGCAAGTCTTTTGGCTTGTGGGAGGAAACCTGAGCACCCGGAGAAAACCCACGCAGACACAGAGAGAACTTGCAAACTCCACACAGGCAGTACCCAGAATCGAACCCGGGTACCTGGAGCTGTGAGGCTGCAGTGCTAACCACTGCGCCACTGTGCTGCCCTTTGTGATTGTGTTAGTCTGTTCACTAATCAGTGTTCACAGTGCGTAATTGCTTAAGCCAGTGGGTGGAGCTTAAGGGTTATGAAACTGAAACATCATACAAGAAAGTTCTGGTAAAAACAGAGTTCTGTAGAGACAGTGTGTAGAAATCTTGTAAGTGCTGAGATATTTTAAAGTACTGTAAATAAACCAGTTGTTGACTTAGAACGAGTGTCATCGCTGCATTGCTCGTTGATAAATGAGATATATAAAATATCCAGCAAACTGGCGAATACGTAACACACTGGAAATCAAGTCTTGGGCCTTAGGCCTGAAGCACTGAAAACCTGTGAGCTCTGGATTTCAATTAGACTCGCTCATTGGGGCCTTAGGAAATTTGTTAAGCCTGGGCTGGGAGCAGCCAGCAGTACTTTGTAGAGCCAAATGGATCACTCCTGCTCCCTCTGGCTCCACAGAAACCAAAATATAAAGAGGTCACTTTCATTTTTTGGGTGGTGTCCAGCAGCTCCATTAAGGAACAGCTGGTTAAGCTACCATAGGCCCAAGAAAAATTGAGCAGAGCACGTGCACTGCATGCTTCATCCTGATCATGATGAATAATATAAACAAGTATTAGGACACTGAATTAGATATTCAACGTGCATAGCACCTGTTTCAGGCAGACACCCTGGACATTTGGAAGTTGCTGGCTTCCAATTGGTCAATCAGCAGAGTTCAAGGGGAAATTGGATACAAGAAATCATGACCGGAAATTGACTCAGCCCCACCCCATTGCAAATTTTTCACCCACAAAACGGGCTTGACAATGACCAATTTCTCTGCGTTTTTATTTAAACCTCTCTTTCTACTGTGTTAATATTGTATTAAGCTCCAACTTTATTTTATTTCTTTACAAATGATCTTCCTTTGTTGCATGCATCCCCTTTTGATTCCTCTTCCAACCAGTTTATTCAGGTTTCATCTTCATTGCTTTCTATTTCCCTCCTGGTGTTTGATAAGGTGCTCCGTGACCTTTTGGTCAGCTATGTGGCCTGGTCCAATCTAGACCTCCTTTGTTATCTCTTGCCCCACCCCCACCTCACTTGCTTACAACCTGTGACTTTTCTAATATTTGTCAGTTCCGAAGAAGGGTCACTGACCCGAAACGTTAACTCTGCTTCTCTTTTCACAGATGCTGCCAGACCTGCTGAGTGGTTCCAGCATTTCTTGTTTTTATTTCAGATTTCCAGCATCTGCAGTATTTTCCTTTTATTGATCATCAGATGGTTAGAAATATGATGAAAAACAATCCAGTGGCAATCGATGCACTACACTGCCCTCTACTGGATTGCTGATCAATTACTAGGGACAGCCATTCATATTCAAAGGCCAATTCCCTTTCTTGAAGGGATAAGCTATGAGTTTATTTACCATTATAGCACAGCTGTCAATTCATCGAAGATTAAGGCATTTTTAGCATGAATATTTATAAAGTGCTAATCAAGGAAATTATGCCATTAAACTGATTGTTAATACTTTGTTTTGAAACATCACCTAACCTTCGTCCTGTGTTTTCAAACTAAAAATATAAAATTATTTAAATTTGCCTGATAATGAATGTTTACTCTCATCACTTCTGCTTCCCAGTCATTCGATCCCTAGGCCACAAAATTTGTCTCCTACATGCACTACATGCAATGTTCCCTCTAGTTTTTTTTGGACAATCATGGGCGATTTATTTAAGTGTTCAACGTCTTTAAACTTTCTTTGCACAGTCGCGCATGCACAGTAACTTAAAGGGGCACACTTGTGCATGGTGTGCACGGGGATTTTCAGGCAGCTTACAGGGAACATTGGCTACAGGTGCCATTTTGATGAGGCCATTAGCACATGCACCAAATGTAAAACTGTAATTGACATGACGGAAGGGTTGGGAAGAAACTCATGACAGTATTGAAGGAAACTGATCTCCCTTGCAATGTTTGTATTTTTTGGTGCTGTTTGGAAACTGTTTGGCAATGTAATTTTTACAGATTTTTATGAATAAAGTATATTTTGGAAATAAAAAAAAAAATTAGCACATGCACCAAGACGTAGCTTGGCTGGTGGTGAGAAGGGCCCTCCCCGTCAGATCCTTCATGCACACCCGAAGTCTCGCCCCCTCCGCACAATGCCCCCGCGGTGGCTGTGGTGGGGAAGAGACGGTCGCCCACCTCCTCTTGGAATGTGTCTTCGCAAAGCAGGTGTGGAAAGAGATGCAGTGGTTTTTGTCGAGGTTCATCCCAAGCAGCTCTGTAACACAGGAGTCTGTGCTCTACGGGCTGTTCCCAGGGACGCACACCGAGACAAACATCAACTGCTGCTGGAGGACTATCAATTCGGTGAAAGACGCCCTTTGGTCTGCCCGAAACTTGCTGGTCTTCCAGCCCAAAGAGTTGTCCACCACCGAATGTTGCAGACTGGCACATTCCAAGGTCCAGGACTACGTGCTGAGGGACGCACTAAAGCTTGGGGCAGCCACAGCAAAGGCTCAATGGGGAAAGACCACTGTGTAAGGTCTCCCCACCAAGCTGAACTGAGGGGCTGGATCCATGGGAAACCCCTCGAACTGTATCGTTGATATTTTCATTTGCTGTAAATGTAAAACTGTAATTGGCATGACAATTGTGAAATGGAATGGTTGTGAAGAAACTCATGATAGTATTGAAGGAAACTGATCTCCCTTGCAATGTTTGTATTTTTTGGTGCTGTTTGGAAACTGTTTGGCAATGTAATTTTTACAGATTTTTATGAATAAAGTATATTTTGGAGAAAAAAAAATTAGCACATGCCGTACCACCTGTCCTTTGTGGAAAAGTTTCTGCGGTAAAACACCTTTGATCACCAATTCATCAGGCAGTGGTCTGCACAGAATGTTCTCAAGGCCTTATGGGAAAAGGAGATGGTGGATCCTGTCGGATGGTTCCCCGAGCAGACTGTCAAAGTCATTTGGCAGAATGTCTCATCACCAGAACTTTCAAACAAGCACCAAGATGTAGCTTGGCTGGTGGTGAGAAGAGCCCTCCCCTTCAGATCCTTCCTGCACGCCCGAAGTCTCACCCCCTCCACACAATGCCCTCGAGGTGGCTGTTGTGGGGAAGAGACGGTTGCCCACCTCCTTCTGGAATATGTCTTTGCAAAGCAGGTGTGGAAAGAGATGCAGTGGCTTTTGTCGAGGTTCATCCCAAGTAGTTCTGTAACACAGGAGTCTGTGCTCCTTGGGCTGTTCCCAGGGACGCACACCGAGATAAACATCAACTGCTGCTGGAGGACTATCAATTCGGTGAAAGATGCCCTTTGGTCTGCCCGAAACTTGCTGGTCTTCCAGCGCAAAGAGTTGTCCATGACCGAGTGTTGCAGACTGGCACATTCCAAGGTCGAGGACGACGTGCTGAGGGACGCACTAAAGCTTGGGGCAGCCGCAAAGGCTCAATGGGGAAAGACCACTGTGTAAGGTCCCCCCACCAAGCTGAACTGAGGGGCTGGATCCATGGGAAACCCCTCGAACTGGATCCGGAAAATTTTTGTTTGCTGTAAAATGTATATGGCATTAGAAATGAAATGGAAGGGTTGTGAGGCAACTCACTCCTGCATTGAAGGAAACTGACCTCCTTTGCACTGTTTGTATTGTTTGACTTGGTGCTGTTTGGAACTGTTTTGTAATGTATTTTTTACAGATTTTTATGAATAAAGTATATTTTGGAAATAAAAAAAAATTAGCACATGCGCAGGGAGCATCATATGGAAGTATGTAGAGGAGACAGATTGTGAATTTAATCAGTGTATATGCTGATTTGATGCCAGCGCTGCCATTCTGGAGCTCAATGCTCTTGCTAACACTGTCTCTTAAGCATGCACAGTTGAAAACACATTCAGCAACAAGAAGGATGCCACCACCACCAATGTTATTTAAAGGGATTATCAACTAGCTACAGGTTAGCTGCTGGTTGATTTCTACTGGCTGTTGCTGCAATTGTTTGGTGTTTGGTGGTTTCTAGAATTCTTTAAATTTGCTGAAGTCTGCAGGAACATGCTGAAGGACTTTGTCCTGACTTTAAAGTTTCTACACAAAGAACCTGCTCCCAGACTTGGGTGTAGTAGAATGCATTCCCTCCCCTTGGTCTACATCATGATAGGGAGAAGGAGGAGCGGTGACTCAGAGCAGGACAAGCCATTGATCAGGATATGCAGGTGCACCTGTCCCCTTCCAGTTAGGTCCTGCTACCTCTGGTTGTGTGCTACCTTGTCCTGCAAGAGAGAGGGAAGCATGTCACTGAGCGTCTTGCAATTTGTTTGGCTGATGTGGCTGTCATGGTGAATGGCAGGCAGTTTGTGTTAGCTGTAAGATGCGGGTATGAGGCTTGCAGCAGTGCCAAGTGTGTGAAGTTTTGGTGACGCGTACAAATGGCAGGTGGCAAAGATCTTTGCTTGGCCCTCCTCCCATTTCTCATCTACATGCTGCCCCTTGGCGACATCATCCAAAAGCAGTGTAGTTTTCACATGTATGCTGATGTTACTCAGCTCTACCTCACCACACCTCTCTCGACTCCTCCATTGTTGTTAAATTATCAGGCTGCTTATCCGACATCCAGTACTGGGTGAGCAGAACTTTCCTCCAATTAAATATCGGGAAGACTGATGCCATTGTTTTCGGTCCCTGGTCCAAACTCTGTTCCTCACCTACTGACTGGCAGCAACCCTGGTGTCACATTTGACCCTGAGATGAGCTTCCGAGCTCATATTTGTGCCATTACATAGACCGCCTATTTCCACCTCCATAACATAATCCGACTTCGCCCTGCCTCAGCTCATCTGCTGCTGAAACACTCATTCATGCCTTCGTTACCTTTTGACTTGAATATTCCAATGCACTCCTGGCTGGTCTCCCACATTCTACTCTCCATACGCTTGAGGTCATTCAAAACTCTGCTGCCCGTGTCTTAACTCGCACCCAGTCCCGTTCCTCTACCACCCCTGTGCTTGCTGACCTACATTGGCTCCCGGTCAAGCAATGTCTTGATTTTAAATTCTCATTGTCAGGGAAACCCCCCTCCTGCCAAGACTGAGGCACAAATGATTTCGCCACATGAACATTAAAACTTAAAATTGCAAGCCCCTGACTGGAAAGACATTTGTGTAGTAACTAGCAGAGTTGGAACAAGGGACAAAGGACCATACCCTGACCCATTCAACCAACAATGGACTTTTGATTACCAGACGTTGAAGGCAGGGGGGGAGGGGGGAGCTAGCATTCCAGGTTGACTGCTAAGAGAGCAGAATCCACAAACACAGAAGAAATGGTCAGACCAGTTTCAGTCACATGACTAGCTGGCTGCTGAGATTTGAACTTCTCACAAGGGATTTGAACTCAGAAAGCTCCTGGCTCCTGGTTTGAGAAGACCTCTCTCCTGCCTGCTCATCTCTCAGGGAACTGAATCTTGTGAAAACAAGTGAACCTCAAAGAGAGAAAAGTCTCCTACTTGAACAAGATTTAAGAATACTGGACCCCAACAAAAAGCAAAACTATTTACAATCAAGCGAGCTTGAAGCACAGTAAACAAGAAACTCTTCTGATATTGCTTCAAACCCCTCGCTACTATATTTTCCTCTCCTCTTTTCTGTCCCTATTTGCGTGTATGCATCACATGTGCATGCTAGTGTGGGCGTGTCGTATATCCGTAGGCGTTAACTGTATTAGAGTTTAAGTTTAAGTTTTAATAAATTTCACGTTTCTTCTTTTAACCTGAGTAAGCCTGTTTGTGCTTGTTTCTTTGCCTTATAATTGGAAAGCTGTGAACAAGGATTCACAAAAGGGGAACTCAAAACACAGTGGCTGGAATTTTACAGTGGGCGAATGGGAGCCGGACTCCGACGTAAATGTCAGTGACGACCCCGCTTCTGCCCAACTTGGGGATCCGTCTCGTATTTTACAGATCCCTAGGCTTTAATTGGCCCGAGGCGGGACTTCCACCCACTTGAGGGAGGAGGTTATGCCTCAGTGAGCTGCCGGCCAATCAGCGGGCCGGCAGCTCTTAGTCTCAGCAGTGCCACCGGGAGCGGTGGCTACTGCTGGGACTGCAGCCCAGCCGACCTGATGGAGCCGAGAGAGTGGGTAAGTAGGAGCATGCCTCACCAGGGGGATCGGTCGTGTCCTGGCGAGGCTAGGGTGGTCATTTGGGGGGGGGGGTGCCTTGGATCCCGGGAGTGGGTTGGGAGGTGGGGGTAGCCCTCAATCGGGCACCCTGTGCCCAACTGCCATGCCCCCCCCCCCCACCCCCCGAGGCACGGAAAGGCCGGCAGCTATCGTTGGGCGGCCTTTCACGTCCTCGGCACACTCGCTTGCCACGGGTAAAATACCCGTGGAGGTGGGCGAGGGCCCTTAAGTGGCCACTTAAGGGTCTTGATTGGCCTCGAAGGGCGGGCCGTTTCCCACCCCCGCCCCCCGCTGGACCTCCGTAAACTCGTTCGGAGGTGGAATCGGGGCAGGTAGGCCTCACGGAGCTTGCCACTCAATTTTACGCCGCCCCCACGCCATCCGACCTGCTGGGGCGGCGTAAAACTCCGGTCAGTGTGTTTAAAATTAAACCCTGTTACAATAAAACCACATAACAACAGCAAAAGACACCAGGACACCTTTCTCACCTGGTCGTAACTTGTTTTCAAATCCCTCCATGGCCTCGCTCCTCCCTATCACCGCAATCTCCTCCAGACCCACAACTCTCCAAGATATCTACGCTCCTCTAATTCTGGTCTCTTGTGCATCTCTGAATTTAATCACTCCACCATTGGTGGCCGCGCCTTCAGTTGTCTAGGCCCTAAGCTCTGGAATACCTTCCCTATGCCTCTCTGCCTCACTTTCCTCCTTTAAGACACTCCTTAAAACCTAGCTCTTTGACCAAGCTTTTGGTCATCTGACCTACTATCTCCTTTTGTGGCTCAATGTCATACTTTGTTTTATACTGCTCCTGTGAAGTGTCTTGAGACTTTTTATTACATTAAAGGCGCTATATCAATATAACTTGTTGTTGTTGTAGTGTGTGTCCTGATTGATAGAGATTGATAGAGATTGTAGGTGGGTGATTGGGCAGTGGCGAATTGAACAGTGCCTGAGGTTGGTGGTGCAACTGGGAGGATATGGCATTTGAAGATGCATTCACTGACCTTGACCACTCATGTGAGCTTTCTTGCAGCACTGCATCTGGGTCCTCAGGGCTTGACTCCTGACATTGATCTCCACAGCTATCTGCTCTTACTGACTTCTGAGCATGTGTCTGGAGGGCCTCCTGGCCATGTGCGGGTACAGGACATCTCTCCTCCTTTGCACTTCCTGCACCAAGGCCTCTCATGCTGCATCTGAAAACCTTGGAGCCCGCTCTCTCCCACATTGTGTTATTCTTCAGGCTTTCCCAGATCAGATTCAGCTGCCGCAGAACTGCCAACACCTGGTCCAGCCACAATGCACCTCCCCTTTAACAGCTGCAGTGCAGACTTTAACTGGTGCCAGTCCCTCACAATAGTGGCCCCCTGCTCTGGCATGGTTAGCATTGGCTGGATGCTGCAGTCATGTAAAATAGCAGACAGCACAAAGTTATTGTATAGTTGTTGAATCAGCAGAGCTAACACCTGAGGATTCTCAATCTTTTCAAAAATAAACATAATGCAAAGGCAACATTAAACTTAGCAAAACATGAAAACTTCTAAATCTAGTCGAGCTTTGAGAAATATCTTTGAGGGTTCATTATATCTAAGATGGAAGGTGTCATTGACAGTGCTATCAAGCGGCACTTGCTTAGCAATAACCTGCTCAGTGACGCTCAGTTTGGGGTCCGCCAGGGTCACTCAGCTCCTGACCTCATTACACCCTTGGTTCAAACATGGACAAAAGAGCTGAACTCCAGAGGTGAGGTGAGAATGACTGCCTTTGACATCAAAGCAGCATTTGACTGAGTACAGCATCAAGGACCACTGGCAAAACTGGAGTCAATGGGAATCAGGGAGAAAACTTTCTGCTGGTTGGAATCGTACCAAGTGCAAAGGAAGATGGTTGTGGTTGTTGCAGGTCAATCATCTCAGCTCCAGGACATCACTACAGGAGTTCCTCAGGGTAGTGTCCTAGGCCCAACCATCTTCAGCTGCTTCATCAATGAACTTCCTTCAATCATAAGGTCAGAAGTGGGGATGTTCGCTGATGATTGCACAATGTTCAGCACCATTCGTGACTCCTCAGATACTGAAGCAGTCGTGTAGAAATGCAGCAAGACCTGGACCATATCCAGGCTTGGGCTGATAAGTGGCAAGAAATATTCACACCACACAAGTGCCAGGCAATGACCATCTCCAACAAGTGAGAATCTAACCATCTCCCCTTGACATTAAAAGCATTACAATCGCTGAATCCCCCACTATCAATATCCTGGGGTTACCATTGACCAGAAACGGAACTGGAGTAACCATATAAATACTGTGGCTACAAGAGCCGATCAGAGGCTAGGAATCCTGAGGCGAGTAACTCACCTCCTGACTCCCCAAAGCCTGTCCACCATCTACACGGCACAAGTCAGGAGTGTGATGGAATACTCTCCACTTGCCTGGATGGGTGCAGCTCCAACAACACTCAAGAAGATTGACTCCATCCAGGGCAAAACAACCCGCTTGATTGGCACCCCATCCACAAACATTCACTCCCTTCACCACCGACGCACAATATGTACCATCTACAAAATGCACTGCAGCAATGCACCAAGGCTACTCAGGCAGCACCTTCCAAACCTACGACCTTTACCACAAAGAAGGACAAGGGCAGCAGATGCTTGGGAACACCACCTGCAAATTCCCCTCCAAGCCACACACCATCCTGACTTGGAACTATATCGCCATTCTTTCACTGTCGCTGGGTCAAAATCCTGGAACTCCCTTCCTAAAAGCAGTGTGGGTGGACCTATCCCACATGGACTGCAGCGGTTCATGAAGGCAGCTCACCACCACCATCTCATGGGCAATTAGGGATGGGCAATAAATGCTGGCCTGGCCAGCGATGCCCACATCCCATGAAACAAATTAAAAAAAACTTATGGAGAGGTGATCCAGCATTCTGCAATTGATCAGTTTTCCATTTGCAACAGCTTATTGTTCTACCTAAACACACCAGTAGATGGTGGTATTGAATTGTAATTTTATTATAACAAGTAACAGGTGAAAAGGCTAATCTAAGACAAACATTTAACTTTAAACACACATGTTGCATTTTAGCCAACACATTGGCCTCACAATACTTGGCATCAGAGAGGGCAGAAAGCCCGATATTTACTGGGCCCGGGGTGGGGGGGAGGTGCAGGATTCTGAGACTAACTTCCTCAGGAAATCAATAACTTTAAACACTGGAGGTTGGAAATGTAAATTTGGGTTATATTCATGATAGTTCTTTGGCCGTTTACTTGAGTTTAAACTTAAATACCTTCATTTATTTTAACGAACTTTGAAATTCCCAATCATAATGCAACAACAATTCACATTTGCATTATGCTAAGACAAATGGGGGGCCAGAGTCAGAGGAACATAGCATATAGGGAGAGCTTATAGGCTTGTGGAAGTTATGGAAATAGGGAGAGATAGAGATTATCAAATCTTGTGCATTGCAATCTTAACAAAATAATATACTTGTTTCTTGCTGTACCACAATGAGCCAAGAAATTACCGTCTATTATTTTAATGTTGGTATTAACCATTTATTTTAACTGAGGCAACATTGCCAATAAAATAAATCAGACATAAGAACATCATCTGAACACATTGTGTAACTGCTAATAAGCCAAGAGTAACTTCTAAGTTTTTGTCTCGAAATGACTCGCTGAGTAATAAAAATAGCCCAGTTACAGTGACTGCCATAAAGTTTTATGTACTCAGAGCTAACAAGAGTTCAGTTTTAGTCGGCAGTGACCCTGGCAAAGCCAACTCAATATATACTTAATTACAAATTACTGGCATAGTCGTATCTGAAATAATGCTATATAAATAAATCATAAAAGTTGAGGAAAAGCTACAGTGGAAAAGTTAGGATTCTGTAGCTTTTAAAAAAAAGTTCTTTCCTCCAATTCCCTTTCCTCTTTTTCCCCAAAAGTGTTGACTTTCTTACTTAGCATGTATCCAGAAGCTATGATCACTCTCCAGTATGCTGCCCACATGTCCATTATTAATGTCCAAGCCTTGATACCAAGCACCAGCTGCCTGACCTAGGAGGACATTACAGCTGATTGTGATGTGGTCAGTCATCATCTCAGCCAGATGACACCACACCCACCCCTCCACTACTCACCCACCTCCTGCATTGCGATCAGGAGCAGGAAACATGGCCAGTCATTCTCTCCCGGAATCAGGGATGCTGCAGCTGATTGCAGTAGCCCTACATCACACAGCAGGGATTGAAACCAGAACCTTTCTGGAGTTGTTTAGAGATTCTGACTTAATCTCTGAACTACGAGCAAGAGCCTGGAGTCACAGAAAAACTTACGAATAAAAACTCTTACCAAGTAAGCCTTTGCTGAATTGTTCATATCCGATGTTAGTTCACCTTTACCGGATGAGTGTTAAAGGTATGATAAATTTTATTAAAATAATTCATTTTAAAACAATTTGTTTTACTTCCTGAATCAGCATTCTCTGATATAAGTTTAGTAATAACAATTTACTTGAAAACTAATTTGGGGTATACTGTTCACAAATCATGCAAATCATATTCAGAATCATCTTCATATTTCATGTGTAATGGAGTAAATAGAATTTAGAATGAAAACTTGAAGGCACATTGTACATAAATATCCCACATATTTTATTTTCTTGAAGATTTATGGAGTATAATATTCAAAATGAGTGATCATTCTTTTTTTTCTTTCTCATACATGATTTTGTATCAACTATTAGGTGATGCTTTGTGCATAGTGTACATCATTAAAAGTCATTCTACTCCAGCAGTTGCTGCAGCTGTTAATTCTGATAAATAAAACTTTAAAGGGCCTCTGATACAACCCTTTCTATGGTCCAGTGGATAATACATTGCTAAAGGCAAAAAACTGTCAGCACCAAAGGAAAGGGATCTTGGGCAGCCGTTGCACTCAACTGCAACATTCGCAACACCTGCGCATGTTAATTCTGCTGTAGTTTTTGGTATAACCTGTAAGAATTCTTCAAAGGATTAGAGATTTCTTATATTGTCACTGAGATTAAGTGCAAAACACCTTTGAGGTAGAAAAAAAATCATTTGTTCCTTTTTCAAATCCAGAATGACTGTCGTAGTTATATTTGCCTGTGAAAATGAACTGACACGAATATTTAATACATGCTGTTCATCAATTGGAACAGTTGCATTTTCAAAATTGAAAGCTTGCTCGCTCTAATGAATGGAATGGTCAAAACCCAAGGAGAGGATTTTGTGATTAAAGTAAGATACCACACTGGCATCTCAGTAGCTGGGATTGTATTGCCCTATTAAGTGAGGCACATTTATAATTGGATTAAGGTAATGTGCTTGTTTCCTAATCCCTTGTTTCATCACTTGAGAAACACTTTGTTTACTTGGTTTCCTAACAACTTCCTTTGCTCCGATGTTGTGCTGCAGACTGTCTGGCAGGATTTCAGTGGGCTTCAAACCAAACCATTGACTGTTGCAATTACCGCAAACCTCTGGCATTGTGTGGTAATTATCATCTTAAGATTTCACACAAAAAGTGGTAACTGAACCACACTGTGTGTGTGCGCATACACACAGATGCAAGTGTACTGAAGTGTAATATCAGATGGACTTGATCACAGTTTAAGGCTTCATGCTCCTTCACAATATGGGTCACTTGATTCCTTATTCTTCTTTGGGCCTCCTTATCTCGAGAGACAATGGATACGCGCCTGGAGGTGGTCAGTGGTTTGTGAAGCAGCGCCTGGAGTGGCTATAAAGGCCAATTCTGGAGTAACAGGCTCTTCCACAGGTGCTGCAGAGAAATTTGTTTGTTGGGGCTGTTGCACAGTTGGCTCTCCCCTTGCGCCTCTGTCTTTTTTCCTGCCAACTACTAAGTCTCTTCGACTCGCCACAATTTAGCCCTGTCTTTATGGCTGCCCGCCAGCTCTGGCGAATGCTGGCAACTGACTCCCACGACTTGTGATCAATGTCACACGATTTCATGTCGCGTTTGCAGACGTCTTTATAACGGAGACATGGACGGCCGGTGGGTCTGATACCAGTGGCGAGCTCGCTGTACAATGTGTCTTTGGGGATCCTGCCATCTTCCATGCGGCTCACATGGCCAAGCCATCTCAAGCGCCGCTGACTCAGTAGGGTGTATAAGCTGGGGATGTTGGCCGCTTCAAGGACTTCTGTGTTGGAGATATAGTCCTGCCACCTGATGCCAAGTATTCTCCGAAGGCAGCGAAGATGGAATGAATTGAGACGTCGCTCTTGGCTGGCATACGTTGTCCAGGCCTCGCTGCCGTAGAGCAAGGTACTGAGGACACAGGCCTGATACACTCGGACTTTTGTGTTCCGTGTCAGTGCGCCATTTTCCCACACTCTCTTGGCCAGTCTGAACATAGCAGTGGAAGCCTTACCCATGCGCTTGTTGATTTCTGCATCTAGAGACAGGTTACTGGTGATAGTTGAGCCTAGGTAGGTGAACTCTTGAACCACTTCCAGAGCGTGGTCGCCAATATTGATGGATGGAGCATTTCTGACATCCTGCCCCATGATGTTCGTTTTCTTGAGGCTGATGGTTAGGCCAAATTCATTGCAGGCAGACGCAAACCTGTCGATGAGACTCTGCAGGCATTCTTCAGTGTGAGATGTTAAAGCAGCATCGTCAGCAAAGAGGAGTTCTCTGATGAGGACTTTCCGTACTTTGGACTTCGCTCTTAGACGGGCAAGGTTGAACAACCTGCCCCCTGATCTTGTGTGGAGGAAAATTCCTTCTTCAGAGGATTTGAACGCATGTGAAAGCAGCAGGGAGAAGAAAATCCCAAAAAGTGTGGGTGCGAGAACACAGCCCTGTTTCACACCACTCAGGATAGGAAAGGGCTCTGATGAGGATTCCTTATAACAACTTGTAATTATATAGCACCCTAATGTAGGAAAATATCCCAGTCTATTTTTCCATAGAGTACTGACACTGAGGGTCAGTTAAACATAAGAATGTCAGAACATAAGGAATAGGAGTTGGAGTAGGCCATCTGGCCCTTCAAGACTGCTCTGACATTCAATAAGATCATGGCTGATCTTCTATCCCATCTCCACATTCCCACACTATCCCCATAATCCCTTAATTCCCTTAGTACCCAAAAATCTATCAACCTCTGTTTTGAATATACTCAATGACAGAGCATGCATAGCTCTCTGGGGTAAAGAATTCCAAAGATTCACAACACTTTGAGTGAAGAAATTTCTCCTCATCTTAGTCTTAAATGGCTGACCCCTTATTCTGTGACCCCGTGTTCTAGATTCCCCAGCTGGGGCAAACATTTTCTCAGCATCTACCGTGTTAAGCACTTAAGAATTTTATAGCCGGAATTTTACCCCACCCCACCACCCCCACCCCCGGGACCAGGCTGGAGGTGGGGGGTGCCGTTCCTGTCGCCTACCCGCCCCCACTGCAATTTTACAAGCAGTGGGGGAGGTGACAAGCAACCTGCCTGTCCCAGGCCAATTAATAGCCACTTAAGAGCATCCTCCCGCCACCATTGGTATATTACCCTTACCAGGGGTGGACGGGTACTTTGCCAGCTAAGGAGACTGCCCGGTTAAACCTGGCGAGCTCCTTGTGAGCTGAAGGTGTGCCCTCCTGATCGGGCACCCCCCCATGGCACAAGCCATTCCCACTAGAGCACTCCCCCTCCCCCCATCCCCATCGACTGCCCACCCCCCAGCCCCCGCCTTGCTGGGACCTAGCTGATTGTCCCCCGGTGATGTTCCACACACTTACCTCAATTCCCGGGCCTCCTCCATTGCTGCTTCTCTCTCTGGGTGCATTCCCAGCAGTGGCTACTGCTCCGGTTGGTACTGCTGGGACTAAAGAGCTACCCGCCCATTGATTGGCCAGCAGTTCTTGGAGGCAGGACTTCCTGACTCAAAGGGGTGGAAGTCCTGCCTGGGGCTAATTAAAAGCCTTGGGCCAAGTAAAACCACAGCATGGCTTTCAGGCCCGGCAGAGGCGGGCTCGCCTCCGACATTTTGGTCAGTGGGTGGGGCCTCCGCCACAACATAAAATTCCTGCCTATATATTTCAATGAGATTACCACTCATTCTTCTAAACTCCAGGGAATATAATCCTAGTCTAGTCAATCTCTCCTCATAGGACAACCCCCTCATCCCTGGAACCAGTCTAGTGAACCTTTGTTGCACTCCCTTCAGGGAAAGCACGTCCTTCCTCAGGTAAGGAAACCAAAATTGCACACAGTACTCCAAGTGTGACCCTGCATAACTGTAGTAAGACTTCTTTACTCTTATACTCCAATCCCTTTGTAACAACAGCTAACATATCATTTTGCCTTCCTAATTTCTTGTTATATCAGCATGTTAACTTTTTGTGATTTAACTGCAAAGACACTTAGATCCCTCTGAATGCAAACATTTTCCAGTCTCTCACCATTCAAAAAATATTCTGTTTTGTTATTTTTCATACCAAGGTGGATAATTTCACACTTCACACTGAATAGGACTTCAGTGCTTGTATATTCTGATGCTATTTTTCCATTAAATAAATAACTGGAATGAATATCCAATATATTTTCTGTTTTGCATCCTAGCCATAAATGTCAGCAATGGCTCAGTGGTGGCATTCTCACTTCTGAATCAGAAGCTTGTGGGTTCCAGCCCTGGTCCAGAAACCTGAGATCATATTTTTGGCTGACATTTCAGTGAAAGACTGAGGGAATGCTGCATTGTCAGAGGAGCTATCTTTCAGCTTAAATGATAAATGGAGATCCACTCCCTTCTCTCAGGTGGACATATAAAATCCTATTGCACTATCCCCTTCAAAGAAAAGGGGATGTGTCTGGCCAACATTTATAGCTCAACCAACATCATTTTTTAAAAAACAAATCTCATCATTTATTTCTTTGCTGTGTGTAGAACTTTGCTGAGTGCAAATTGGTTGCAACATTTCCCTTTTTATAACAGTGGCTCAGAATTTCCTGGAGACATGAACCATTCACATCAAGGAAAGGGACTGTAGTGCTGCACAAAAGAAAGGAAATTATGGAGTAAGTGGCTGACAGCATCACTTCCACCATGACATAATTTCCTGGACCTTTTAGGCTGCTCTACTGTTTACTTTGCTGAAAAAAGTGAGAAGTTCATCATCAGTGTTCTGCCCCCAAGTAAAATCAATGGATCTAGAAAAAAAAAGCAAAGGGAAAAACCCTTGAACTGCCTATTGAACAGCTGTGTACACATACAAGCAAAGTGCTGAAAGAGAAAGAAACAGAGAACACTGTCAAGCACCTGTTACACACCGTCCAAGCAGCTAGCCTAAAAAAAGAATTTCTTAAAGGGGGAACAGCGCAGAGTTAATAGAACAAGTTTTAAAACAAGTTTTAAGCCACAAATAGAAAACACAGTGCTGAAGGCACACACAGAGCTGAGCAAAGTTAAATATTGAGCAGAAAGCAAAAGAACAGCAGAAGAATGTATATCAAATTCCCCAGCATGAACTGGAAGGCCATTCATATCCTTTCTGAGTTCAAACTTTTTAAACAAAGAATGCAGTTATGCTTCACAGGCCAGGCGGTTGCAGAACCAGAGAATCAGGCTGTGAAAATACTGATAGCAGTTGGAAATGAGGGGTTATATCGAATCAATACCTCTGGCTTATCTGAAGAGGACCAGAAAGATCCTGCAAAAGTATGGAAAGTGCTGGAAGATCAGCTTTGGGTAAGAGTGAATTTTAGAATTCATCGCCTGGAATTGATGTCCTACAGGCAACAGCCACAGGAATCAATAGATTAATTTGTCAGCGCATGCTGTAGCAAGGGCAATGAATGTGATTTTTTAGAAACTGAGCTTTCGGACTGAATAATGGAGTTGGTGATTGTCTCAACACCTATTGAAGCATTTCAAAAAGACCTCTTTGGGAAAAAAAAGGTCTGCTAGAAGATGGCAGGAAATACAAAGCCATTGTAGCAGGACAGCAGCATCTGCAAGCATTCGGAGAAGCCAATAGTATCGTCACTGTAACCAGGTCACCAAAAGCAAGCAAACTGTGTGGTAAGTGTGATTTGTCCCACTCAGCGTGAAGTTGCCCTGCATTTCAAGATCTGTGCAAGGCGGTGCAAAAAGACACCGGGCCTGCCTATGCAAGAAATCCGGCTCCAAAGACACAGCCAGAAGTCACAGTAGGACACAAACAAACAGAAGACAGGTGCAGCAACAGGGCAACAGCAGCAAGGAGAGCGCCAGAGACCTGCAAAATACAAGCCGATACACAAAGTCCACAGTGAAATAGACCCTCAGACAAGACTCAGAATGGAGTGATTCTCAGCCAGAAGGTGAGCAGGCGTTTCACATTGTGAACAACACCTTGTGTTGATGAAGTCAAACAACTGGAAGCTTTTGCTACTATTTATGTCATGTGCCCAAAGAAGGTTGGCAAAGACACACTAAGGACTACGATTGACATGGGAGCTAGTGCAAATATCCTACCAGTCTGAATCCTGAAGGATATATACGGGTCATTGGAAATTAAATGATACAACCGACAACTGCGAAGCCAACTGCATACAATGGGTCACCCATTCCTTGCAGTGGCACACTAGCAATGCAATGCAGCTATGGCAAGTCAGCATGAAAACCACAAATATTATACTTGGTAAACACGAGCGGACCAGCAATGGCAGGACTACTAGCATGTAAGGACCTCAACATTGTGACTATCCACGAGATCACCAAGGTAGTCATTACAGTGGAAGAGACCAAGGGTACCCACATTGAGTCAGTCTAGGACCTACTACAAATGTACCTCGACAGGTTCGACGTCATAGAAGATTTCAAAGGCGATGCCATACTGCACCTCAGCGAGGATGTACTCCCTGTGTCCAGCCCCCCTGATGTCTGAGATTGAGTCACAGTTCTTTCAGGATCTCTGTGGTTCTAGTTTGGAGAGTATCAGCCCCTTCTCAGAGACGCCACACCAAGAGAATGAAGATCCAAATTCAGATGGTAAAAGTTCTTTGTCAACAGGCAGTGTTTCTTCAGGCTCCAGTGACTCAGGCGAAGAGATTGACATTGTAACCACTGATAAGCAAAGGCTGGCAGTGGGGAGCATTGCCAAAGGGAAATCTCCAAGGACTGGAACCCGCTCGCTGACTCTGACCAGCATCAAACGGCACTGTCTGGAAATCCAGCAACAGTACAACTATGCCACGCCCTCACCTCTACTCTGTAGAGAACCGCCAGCACCAAAACAAGCCAGAATGGATAGGTACCTTCATGAGGCCAAGTACTTCTCGTCCAACAAGTCCTCGACCTTGAGCCCAGGCCTTCAGATGCAGAGGATGAGGAGAAGCGAAGGACATGCAATGTCACGAGGAGGCAGAGGAGCAATGAATTGAAGCATTGTCTGTTGGCTCTTTGGCATGAGGTGCCGGAACTTTCCAAGAATGACAAGGCCTTGAAAGTGGTCATCTAAGAAAAGCAACAGAGTATCTTGGCAGGCTGAAGGCAGTGTGACAGACACTGAATGCAGAGAGGGAGAAACTTTAGAAAAAGCAGCAACAGCTTAGAAGCAAATTCTCTGAAATGCAGGAGACGCTACTCAAAAAACAAGGAAGAATGAAGGCGGTGCATGACCAACATGCAGTGAGGGAACAACAGAACAACAATCAACACATTGGTCTGCAAACCAAAAACAGCCAAGAGTGAAATCCATATCCCCAAAGGTTATACCATAACAAGGTCTGGAAGAGTTGTCAAACCACCAAAACGATATATGGACTCTTAAGCTTCTGAAATCATAAATTTCATGATCCTTGTATAACTAATTTTGATATTATCCAATTTTATGTGTTTTTACTTGTACTGTATGAGACTTATATTTGGAAAGAACGGGGATGTTGTATTATTGCTTTAACAGTGTTGTCCCTTGAAGAACTCAGTATGCTAATGAGCTAAGTACTGGGATGTAGTCATGTGACTAGAAGCCATAGTCAATCTGCACTACAACATTCTGGACCAGGTTCTGTAAGAGATCTTCAAGATAGTGTAATTCACATACCTCATTTTGTTGCTTAAGATAACACAAAGAAACTTATGACAAAAACTGTATTGAAACCACTTGCCAAAACAAAACGAATGCATGTAGAAAATGGAGAGCTAAAATAAAATTGATCCGAATGAAAAGTCTCACCTGAATGCAGCTCGAACAATTATCATTGGCAGCACAATAAAAGTACTAAATATTGCAATGTTGACTTACATCCTGCCCTGGAGTAAAAAGGCCAAATTAGTCAACCTTCACTGTGTAGGTTTTACGAGCCAAACCTACCAACATGCCCACCCTGTATAACGTTACCACTTATCTTTTCCATCTTTTCCATCTATAACATATATCTCGATATCATCAGCTATGTCAATTGCTCCTTTACATCCGCTGTCTGTCTCATCTACTTTCTGCGGGAACACATGCTGTCTCACTTTAAGGCCAAAAGATAGACACAGAAATTTTTACCATCCAAAGGGTGTGTTGAATGTTGTCAACAGCAAAGATTCCTCATCAAGATCACATTCCAGTAGCCATTTCTGGCATCAAGCTTGCTGAAACCTTTGCCCCTGCCAGTGCTGGTTGATCTCTTCCAGTGTTGGAATAGGGTAGTGATTCCTCTTTATTACTTGGTTAAGATCTTTGGGATCCAGGCAAATTCTTAGCTGTCCATTTGGCTTCTCCATCACCACGATGGAATTTACCCAATCTGTAGGCTCTGTGATTCTGGTGATCACCTTCTTTTCTTCCATCTCTTGGAGCTTTCATAGCTTTCTAAGCTTTCCTTTTTGTTCTATTGGTACTTCATGTGGGGGATGGATCACTGGTTTCATCACTGGGTCAATAGTGATGTGATACTCAAAATTTTCAAAGCATCCAACCGTCTCATCAAAACACTCTGGGTACATTTGTACCAGATCTTCTTTGCTTCCAATTGGAGGGTGATTTTCAATGGGTGTACTGTCTTCAACCCTCAGTGTCGTCTCCTTCACCTTGTGGTTTACTGAGATAATCTGCAGCTCTTTGCAACTGCTCAACCTCAGGTTAGCAGGACCATCTGTTTCTGTGACGTAGAACATATAGTTAATGTCTTTTCTTTTGTGTGTCCCTCTGATTTAGGTTGTACTTAGCTGTTGAATCTCAGTTCCCCCATATGCCATTAGCAAGACATTGTTCGGTTTCAGAGCACCTTTCCTTGGATAACCCTTTTCTTCCAAATTTTCAGGAAAGATCTTCTGGTATAGTCTGAGCAGGATGATTCTGTGCTATGTTATCAAGCTTCTCCTTCAGATTTATCGTTGTGGGCTTGTTTCTCACCCTCTTCCTGATCTGAATGGTTGTGTGAATTTCTTTCCTCTGGGATCTGTCATATCATGTTCTCAAACTCATCGCCATCTTCCAGGGTATGAATATTTAGATTTCTTTTCCTACTCATTCACCCTGTTGCTCTGTCTCTGGTGACTCATCTACCACCTCCTTCCTTTGTTCTGCACATCTTTTCCCAGTGATTGGCCTTTCCGCAAGCTCTGCAGATTGATCCAAATGGAAGACATTTCCTTCTGTCTGTGAATTCATATGGTCGTCCACAGCTCCTGCACGTCTTTCTCTCTGACTGGTGTGCATTCTTCTGTCACTGTTTCACTGCATCAACCTTGCTGTCTTTCTCTTTGTTTAACTGAAGGCTAGCTATTTGTGTAGTCAGTGTATTCATCTATCTGTTTGTGGCTTTGTGTGCTCTGGCAGTGTCTATAGCCTGCGATATTGTGAACTTGTCCTTTCCAATTAAAGCTTTTTGTGCTTCAGGATGTGCAGGACCTCAAATTAGCTGATCTATCAGCCTTTCATCTCTGTCCTTAAATTTACATTTTCTGGCTGCATTTTTCAATTGTGTTACAAAATTGTCAAAGGGCTCACCTAATTCCTATCTGAGGCCTTGAAATTCATATCAGTAGATCTGATGCTTTGATTTTTGATTAGATTAGATTAGAGATACAGCACTGAAACAGGCCCTTCGGCCCACCGAGTCTGTGCCGAACATCAACCACCCATTTATACTAATCCTACACTAATCCCATATTCCTACCAAACATCCCCACCTGTCCCTATATTTCCCTACCACCTACCTATACTAGTGACAATTTATAATGGCCAATTTACCTATCAACCTGCAAGTCTTTTGGCTTGTGGGAGGAAACCGGAGCACCCGGAGAAAACCCACGCAGACACAGGGAGAACTTGCAAACTCCACACAGGCAGTACCCGGAATCGAACCCGGGTCCCTGGAGCTGTGAGGCTGTGGTGCTAACCACTGCGCCACAGTGCAGCCCTCAGATGGATGCTGAATTTTTCAAAAATTTTGTCTGGGTTTCTGGTATCCTCTTCACTCAGCTGCCAGCTATTAAACAAATGTAATCCTATATCGCCTGCCCACAGAAGGATATAGCTGACCCTCACCTTTACACTAGTGCCTTTTAGAAAACTACTGAATGTCAATCTGTACTTTGTTTAAACTTCTCAAATGCCTCTATGATATCATCAACTTCTCAATTCATTTTGGGCTGTAGCTGTGCATTCATTGCTGTGCCAACCAAAATTTTTTCGCACGATTCATTCAGTTTTCTCTCTCTCTCTCTCTCTGGCACTAATTTTGGTTGATTTTTTTTCAAGCTAATTCAGCTTTACATTTGTTTAAAATGTTTAAGGCTTACTCACAAACACCTGCTGCCACCATATCATGTCTTCTGGTTCCCATAAGTTAGAAATAATCACACTTTGGACTTGGAAAGGCTGGTGCTCTTTACGTTTCAATAAAGCTCTACATGCTGCTTGGTAGGAACTGCTTTTAGAGTGGTGTAGTGTTACGCATCACATGACTCCTGTGAGCAGTGACTGTGGCTCCCTAGAATACACATGTACAAATTAGTTCCTAGCACTTTACGAACAATGTGACAATATATAATAGGCATCATGCTTTATAGCATGAAGCCGAGCCTCAAAAAGGAATTAGGTCCAATTCCCGATCTAAACCAAGTTGGCTGGGGCACCTGTTGAAATCCCTTGGGTTGAGGAGACAGTCAAGCCTCCTGCTCAAATAGCTATTTGGTAATCACTGCTGGGTCTAGTAGGCTTGCAACATTCACTGCCTAGACTGCAAACAGACATATAAGAAATGTACAGCTAGACCTGGACAACATTCAGGCATGGGCTGATAAGTGGCAAGTAACATTTGTACCACACATGCCAAGCAATGGCCATCTCCAATCAGAGAGAATCTAACCATCTTCCCTTGACATTAAATGGCATTGCCATTGCTAAATCTCCCACTATCAACATCCTGGGGGCTTATCATTGACCAGAAACTGAAATGGCCCAGGCATGTAAATACTGTGGCAACAAGAGCAGGTCAGAGGCTTGGAATTCTGAGGTGAGTACGTCACCTCCTGACTCCCCAAAGCCTGTCCACCATCTACAAGGCACAAGGCAGGAGTGTGATGGAATACTCTTCACTTGCCTGGATGAGTGCAGCTCCAACAACACTCACAAAGCTCGACCCCATCCAGGACAAAGCAGTCCACTTGATCGGCACCCCATCCACCAACTTAAACATTCACTCCCTCCACCACTGATGCACAGTTTGTACCATACACAAAATGCACTACAGCAACAAAGGCTCCTTTAACAGGACCTTCCAACCTGCAACCTCTACCACCTAGAAGGACAAGGGCAGCAGATGCATGGGAACACCACCATCTGCAAGTTCCCCTCCAAGTCACACACCATCCTGACTTGGAAATATACCACCGTTGCTTTACTGTCGCTGGATCAAAATCCTGGAACTCCCTTCCTAACACACTGTGGGTCTACCCACACCAGATGGACTTCAACGGTTCAAAAAGGCAGCTCACCACAATCTTCTCAAGGGCAGTTATGGATGGGTAACAAATGCTGGCCTAGCCAGCGAAGCCCACATTCCATAAAGAATAAAAAAAAGCCATGTCAGGCAGGGAAGCGCTGTTGAATCCATAAATCATTCCCCCAGCAAGGGTCAGAACAGAGAAATCTAGAAGTCTTAAAAAACATTAAAAGGCCAGTGGAACAAATATTATACAAAGAGGGGAATGGGAGCATTGGGGGAGGAAGAAGAGAATATTAAATCAGCATTTAATATTAAATAGGATCAATGACAGGGGAATCATGAATGATTTTTACATAAGATGGAATCTCACTCACCAGATTTCAATATTCTACAATTCTACACTGCAGCATAATATTCTTTCTGGAAAGTATTTGAATTATTTAGTATTGTGAATCATGGAAACTGGTAACACTCTCTTACAACTACTTTAAAACAACAGGAGACTGGCGTTTTCAAGGATCAATGCAGCATTCATTCTCAATGCAGGTTTGTTCAAAATTCTCATTAAAAACTTAGATTATTGTGGCTCCTCCCTGGCAGATAAGTCACTGCCATTTTTGAAACAATCAATTTTCCCTCCTTTCTCCCCACCCTTTTTGACAGAATCTGCTAAAAGGTAATTAGCCCTGCCATTCTCACTGGGATGTTATTCGAAGAAAAAAAGTCAACTGGTTGCCATAGAGTTACTTTTAACTTTTTTTCCACAAAGTGGCTTGATGTATCTGCCCATGGGGCAGAATGGCTTGCTCAGTGGGTGGCATATTATGAACTCACATCGCCACTGGCCATTTATCTTCAGTTTTTTCACTAAATCTATTTTGGTTGGCAGGTTTTGTTGAAACACATCCCTCTCATATAGCCAAAAAGTCCAGAAGTATAAAGAACTTTTGAGAAAAAAACTGTCAGAACTTAGGAAGCTAATTTTCAATTTGCCATTTGGTATTTTGTGTTGAAGTAACATCAGAGGAGTCAATACTTTTTATATTGTTAAATTTCTAAGCTGCTGCAAAATTATATGATCAATTCTGTTAGAATCTCAAATCCCTTTACTGCAGATTTTCAAGTTAGATTTTGTCGCTAACCACCTTTTGCAATGAAGAAGAAAAATGAAATGATATATTTAGTTCCCAATTTTAACCTGTACAACATAATTTATCATTATAGATACTTTCATTTTATGAAATTTCCTTTAATAAGACACCTCTTTAAAATAGAATGTGGAAGATTCACTCTATGTTAAATTTTATAGAAACTAACTTGTAGATTTTTTCCCCCAGAAGTCTTACATGAGGGTCCCAAATACTGAGATTACACTGATTGGTGTGGGTTTCATGTTGATAGAATCCAGCATGGACTCTTGCCATTAACTCTTGAATTAAAACCATTTTCTGATTGCAAACAATGGAAAAGGTTATTGTTTAAACATGGTGCTAACATTTCAATGGTATTTGTCTAACAAAGCTCCATCTTTCTCAACCACTCTTTAGACCTTATCACAGACACTAATAACTCTCAATGATTATAACTGGCAGCTCCACACCATCCACTGTAACACTTTAGTGTACTTTTGCAATTAGTATTTAATACTAAATAGTATTATTAAAAGACACTTACCTACCTACCAGGCACAGTTAGCTAAAATGTTCATCTCAGTCCATTTCATTACCTCAGGAGAGGTTTGAATTCAGCAGAGAATAGGGAATGAAAGGGTTCTTCTTTCCACTGTTGGCTGCAGAGGGTCATAAGTGAAATAAATCCTTCTGGTCTCAACTGAGCTGCAAACAAATATGAATCTCCAACCTATACATGACCCCATATTCAGTAAAACATTGGATGACAGAAGTCTGGGCTTTGTAATGACGTACCAGTAATAGCATGCAATAGTTTGATTGGAATATAATCAGTGTGATTTAAAATAATAAAACCTGCTCCATAATTCTTACCACCACCTGCACACAAACTGTAACAAGGCAATGGGCATGAGGAGGCAACTGCAACAAGGCAACTGGCTCAAGGCAACAGCAGACGAGTAACATACGTGAAGATGGCAAGTAAGAGCTCGCCTTTATTTCTGAAAAGAAAATTTCAAGTCATTGATGATTTGGATCATTAAGGAAAATCGCAAGCCACAATCTGCAAAGAACTCAATTTAGTAAAAAGCACTGTTCCAACAGTGTGGGCCAACAGAGGAAAGATCAAGTCTGCTATAGTCAAAGAAATACAGATCCAGAGAAAACAAATCTGTACTGTGACTCATGAAGAGCTTGATGAAAGAGTCTATCATTGATTTAATAAAAACAGGGCAACATTCCAGTGTTGGACAATGTGTTATGCATAAAACTTTACCAATCATTATCTGGAAACAAAGACCTTATTGGACTGGTTAGCAAGGCAGAAACAGCTTGCTTTGAAGAAAGCACAAATCATATGAAGCAAGATACACTTTCTGGTTTTATTAAACAGAACAAAATAGCATTCAATTCAAATTGATAATTTCTTCATTTTCCTGATGCAGTAAATCATCAAACCCAACCGTAGTGAACACCTTAATAGAACAATCTTTTCTGCCAGTCCCGAGAGGTTCTTTATAGTGTTGTTTGATTTTATAGCCTAATAGCATCCGGGTAGAACATCCATCAAATATTAAACTTATATGGTAACTTAGAGCAGAAGACTACAAATTACTGTCTCCCATACCAGCAAACGACACTTAAATTCCCATAACATTCTTCTACACAATATTATAATATGGACAATAAATGTTTAAAACAAACAAGTTAGCACCAATGTTAAGGCAATATAAGAAAATGCAATTTGAATGTTTCAAACATTTAGCCACTTAAAATGGCGGATAGTAATTTCTAGTTTCTAATCTCTTGACTTCCCTTGCCTTGGGTTTCAATCCAGTCAAGGCTGATGGGATGAGAAAAACTTCTCTCTTGCAACTGTAAAGGCCTTAATTTGGTGATTTCAGGTTGAGACAAAGGCTATTTGCTGTGAAGATAGTTAGCATCAATCTAACTGAAAATGCTTGCTCTTTAGTTAGTGCCATTGCATACTGCTGTTTAAAAATCCATGATTTTTAAAAGATTCTCTTGAATATAAACTTTCAATTGAATATAAACTTTTGAGAGTTGTACATTAGCCAAGAGGTTTAATAAATTTCATATCTTTTGCTTTACTGCTTATTGGACTCTTTCAGTATGTAACTTACTATATATTGGATAAGGTAGTAGAAATCTGTAAGTCTCGCCCCCAAAGGCTGTGGTTGCTAGGACAATTGACATTTTCAAAACTGAGATAGATAGATTTTCACAGCATCACAGAATTGTTACAGTGCATAAGGAGGCCATTTGGCCCATCATGTCCGCACTGGCTCCCTGAAAGAGCAACTCCCTCAATTCTATTCCCTTGCCTTCTCCCCATAACCCTACACATTCTTCCTTTTCATATAACTGTCTAAGTCCCTTTTGAATGGTTCAATTGAACCTGCCTCCATCACACTCAGGCAGTGCATTCTCGACCTTAATCACTCTCTGCGTGAAAAAGTTTTTCCCTATGTCACTTTTGCTTCTCTTACTTTAAATCTGTGCCCTTTCATTCTCGATCCTTTCACCAATGGGAACAGTTTCTCTCTATCTACTCTGTCCAGACCCCTAATGATTTTAAATACCTCTATCAAATCACCTCTCAGCCTTCTCTTTTTTTAATTTATTTTTTTATTTAGAGATACAGCACTGAAACAGGCCCTTCGGCCCACCGAGTCTGTGCTGACCAACAACCACCCATTTATACTAACCCTACAGTAATCCCATATTCCCTATCACCTCCCTACACTAGGGGCAATTTACAATGGCCAATTTACCTATCACCTGCAAGTCTTTGGATGTGGGAGGAGACCGGAGCACCCGGCGAAAACCCACGCAGACACAAGGAGAATTTGCAAACTCCGCACAGGTAGTACCCAGAATCGAACCCGGACCCCTGGAGCTGTGAGGCTGCGGTGCTAACCACTGCGCCACTGTGAAACCAGCCCTAACTTCTCCAATCTATCTTCATAACTGAAATTCCTCATCCCTGGAACCATTCTCATAAATCTTTTCTGTACTCTCTTCAATGCCCTCACATCTTTCCTAAAGTGTAGCACCCAGAACTCGACACAATACTCCAGCTGAGGCCGAAATAGTGTCTTATACAATTTCAATATAACTTCCTCGCTCTTGTACTCTATGTCCCTATTAATAAGGCCAAGGATACTGTATGCTTTATTAACCACTCTCTCAACCTGCCCTGCCACTCTTCAATGACTTATGCACATATACACCCAGGTCCCTCTGCTCCTGCACCCCCTTTAGAATTGCACCCTTTATTCTATATTGTCTCTCCATGTTCTTCCTACCAAAATGAATCACTTTATATTGCTCTGCATTGAACTTCATCTGCCACATGTCTGCCCATTCCACCAACATGTCTATGGCCTGCTGGAGTTCTACTCTATCCTCCTAACAGTTCACAATGCTTCCAAGTTTCGTATAAGCTGCAAACTTTGAAATTGTGCCCTGTACATCAAGGTCTAGATCATTAATGTATATCAGGAAAAACAAGGGTCCCAACACTGACCCCTGGGGAATTCCACTACAAACCTTCCTCCAGCCCGAAAAACATCCATTAACCACTACTCTTTGTTTCCTGTCACTCAGCTAATTCCATATTCATGTTGCTACCGTCCCTTTTATTCCATGAGCTATAAGTTTGCTTACAAATCTGTTGTACGGCACTGTATCAAACACCTTTTGGAAGTCCATGTACACCACATCAACAGCATTGCCCTCATCAATCTCCTTAAAAAACTGTTACCTCCATGTGACTATTAATTTTGTCCTGTAATATTTTTTCTAGAAGTTTGCCACCACTGAAGTTAAACTGACTGGCCTGTAGTTGCTGGGCTTATCTTTACACCCTTTTTAAAATAAGGGTGTAACATTTGCAATTCTCCAGTCCTCTGGCACCATCCCGAGTCTAAGGAAGACTGAAAAATAATGGCCAGTGCCTCCACGATTTCCACCCTCACTTCCCTCAGTATCCTTGGATGCATCTCACTTGGTCCTGGTGCTTTATCCACTTTAAGTACAAACAGCCTATCTAATACATCCTCTTTATAAATTTTAAACCCTTCTAGTGTCTGAATTACCTCCTCTTTCACCATTGCCTGGGTTGCATTTTCTTCATTCATAAAGACAGATGCAAAGTATTCATTTAATACCTCAGCCATGCCCTCTGCCTCTACGTGTAAATCCCCTTTATGGTCCCTAATTGCCCCCACTCCTTATACTGTTTATATGCCTATAGAAAACTTTGTAATTTCCTTTAATGCTAGCTGCCAGTCTCTTTTCATGCTCTCTCTTTGTTTCTCTTATTTGCTTTTTCACTTCCCCTCTGCACTTCTATATTCAGCCTGGTTCTCAATAGTATTTTCTACCTGGCAGCTGTTGTAAGCACTATTTTCTTCTTAATCTTAATCTCTAACTCTTTTGTCATCCAGGAAGCTCTGGATTTGTTTGTTCTACCTTTACCCTTCGAGGGAACAAACCTTGACTGTGCCCAAACTCTCTCTTCTTTCAAAGTAGCCCATTATTCAGCTCCCAATTTTCCTGCCAACTTTTGACTCCACTTATTTGCCCCAGCTCCATTCTTACCCCTTTGAAGTTTGCTTTCCGCCAGTTAATTATTCTTACTTTGGATTGTTCTTTGTCCTTTTCCATAGTCAGACTAAACCTTATGATACAATGATCACTGTCCCCTAAATGCTGTCCTACTGATCCTTGATCCACTTGGCCTACCTCATTCCCAAGAACCAGGTCTAGCAGTGCCTCCTTTCTCATTGGACTCACAACATGCTGCTGTAGAAAATTTTCCAGAACACACTCTAGGAATTCTTGCCCCTCACTGCCCTTTACACTACTACTATCCCAGTCTATGTTTGGATAATTAAAGTCCCCCATTTATAACTACCTTATAATTTTTGCATTTCTCTGCAATTTCCTTGCAAATTTGTTCCTCCACATCCTTCCCACTAATTGGTTGCCTATAGACAACACTGAGCAATGTAACTGCACCTTTTTGTTCCTGAGCTCGAGCCAAATTGATTCTGTCCTTGACCCCTCTGGGACATCCTTTTTCTCCAGCACTGCAATGCTCTCCTTAATCAATACCACCATCCTTCCCCCTTTTTTCCCTTTCCTATCTTTCCTGAACACCATGTATCCAGGAATATTTAACACCCAGTCCTGCCCTTCTTGTTACAGCCACAACATCATATTTCCACATGGCAACCTGCGCCTGTACCTCACCAGTCTTATTAACCACACTCAATGCATTCACATTAACATGCACATTAACCCTGATTTAGACTTTATTACTTTGTCCCTTACTCTGACCCCACCTAATAACTTACTATTCCCTACTCTAATGTTATCTATCTCCTCCAGTGTTCTATGCACTTTGGTATTCCTCTCTGATATTTGCTCCTGGTTCCCACACCTCTGACAGGTTACCAGTTTTGCTTCCCTCCAATCTGAGCTCCCTCTCAGGCACCATCCCCTGACAAGCTAGTTTAAACCCTCCCCAACAGCACTAGCAAATCTCCCTGCAAGGATATTCATCCCAGTCCTGCTAAGATGCAATCCATCCATCTTGTACAGGTCCCACCAGCCCCAGAACCAGTCCCAATGTCTCAGAAATCTGATGCCCTCCCTCCTACACCAGTTCTCCAGCCACATGTTCAATCGCTCAATTCTCCTATTCCTATGTTCACTCACACGTGGGACTGCTTTTGAGGTCATGCTTTTAATCTCCTTCCTAGCTCTCTAAAATCTGCTTTCAAGACCTCATCCCCCTTCCTACCTATGTCATTGGTGCCAACGTGGACCATGACCTCTGGCTGTTCACCCTTCTCCACAAGAATGTCCTGTAGCCATTTCGTGACATCCTTTACCCTGGCACCAGGGAGGCAACACACCATCCTGGAGTCCAGTCTATGGCTGCAGAAACGCTTGTCTGTTCCCCTAACTAATGAATCCCCTATCACTACTGCTCTTTCACTCTTCTTCCTCCCCTCCTATGCAGCCGAGCCACCTGTGGTACCACAAATCTGGCTCTGACTGCACTCCTCTGAGGAACCATCCTCCTCACCAGTATCCAAAATGGAAAACTTACTAGTAAGTGAGATCGTCTCAGGGGACTCCTACACTACCTGCCTGGTTCTTTTAGACTGCCTGGCAGTCATCCATTCCCTATCTGCCTGCATGCTCTTAACCTGTGGTGTGACCACCTCCCTAAACGTGCTTTCCACATAGTTTAATGCCTCGCGGATGCATGACAGTGACTCCAGCCACTGCTCGAATTCCAAAACCTGAAGCTCAAGCTTCTGCAGCAGGTGGCACTTCCTGCAGATGTGTTTGCCTAGGACACATAGTGCGTCCATGACTTCCCACATGCCACAGGCTTTACATTCCACTCGGCCGAGCTTCCCTATCATACGTTAACTTTACAGACTATTTATTATAAGTAGAATAGTTCACCAGATACTCACCAATCAGCTCCTTCCATTGCACCCAAGCAAGAACTAAATACTGGAAGGTGTAAAAAGTAGAAAAAAGGAGCACCTCCTCTCCCCTTTACCAAACTCGCCACTCACCAAACTCGTATCTCAGCTTGCAATCTGCATGCTGTTTTTGTTCGGTAAGGGTATCAAGGTATATGGAGCAAAGGCAGGTAAATGGTGTTGAGGTGCAAATCAGCTATGATTTAATTAAATTGCGCAACATGATTGAGGGGCTAATTGGCTTCTACTGTTCCTATGTTTGTAATTTCTTTTACAATTTAATGTTAATTTAGTTTTGAGCAGCAATTGGTTTTGAACAACAGTGTGCTCTCCAACTAGGTACATTTTGATTGAGTGAACACTAGTCAAATGGTTTATCAGTGATTATACTGGATGCATATAAATACTCATAGATGTACTGGTAAAAAAGTTGATCTCACAGCAATGACTCAATTATGGAGTAGTAGAATGCAAGTTAATATCTGCAGTTTGCTGGAAGGTAAATTCCTGATCTTATCCAGGCTGTTGGTGGCTGGTAGCAAGCAGAGGCACTCCCCCTTTGACAAAGGACAAATAGGAATGAGAAAATTCAACTTAATCTCACATACTGTCGAGTATCAGGTTACTGATGAGTCTATTTTCCTTCCCTTGATGCTAATACATTGCTTTTTAATGTTTATATTGGTGCTATATGTGCAATTTGAGCAATATTATTTGTTAGAGGCAAGTCAAATTGACAATTACCTTGTAGGATTCATCTTTGAGCTTCTAGGCATTATTTAAATATAAATTGTCTTCACCTGAAACTTTTCCATTAAAAAGCATGGGCTTCAGCTGGAAAAAGGCTCCAATGGGACAAAAGTCTGACATGCAATTATTAAAGGGGAAAATGTTTTCAAATATATATTTGTGGTGTTGCAAACAGTTGTATGTGGTATGGTATGATAATGATATGATAGAAACACAATGGTGTTATTGTATTGCTATTTGTATGTGCCCTGACAATATTTGCTTTAAATGTAACTGACTACAACAAAATGTTATGAACATTTACGCTGCAAGTGTCTGTTCACAGCTTAAACGTGGCCTGGTATCCAACAAAATTAACTCTCAAATGATTCCTTCTTTAAATGATTTGTACAAACTATGAATGAAATTTTGTATATTTTGCACTTTCGATATTATGGCCCGAATTTTGTGGTCAGTGACAAAGTCGTACTGACCTTGATGAAAACTGCCCACAAAGATGTTTCAAGCTCTGTGTTGTGAACTTCACCTTTCCCAACGTTACTTTCATTCTGGTGCCAGATATAGGGGAACTCTGGTGTCCAGCAGCAGTGACGTCATCAAGCAAGCTAAGCAGCCAATGATATTGAAGAATTCTCACATGCAGCATACCAGGAAGTAACAGACAGGCTTTTATCATTCATGTTTTATAATTTTACAGAAAGAAAAATAAAGATTGGGACTTACTCATGGGATTAGGTAGAACTTAAAATAGCAAACAGACTTTTAAAAATAACTATTTTAAAGATCTATGGAATTTTTAATCATGGAATGGAGAAATCTGACATTCACTAATATAAAGTCAGTTTTTCAGGGCCAGAGAGGTTGTTCAGCAGTAATTCTGAACTTTGTATGCCATTAAGAACCCAGTTACGCCTCATTCAACAAGGTGTAACTTTGCCAAGGGCTTTTACAACAAGAATAATAATGTAAAAAGTGGAAGCTCACATCAATTCAGTGATTTCTAATTGATTCCAACTGTGAGTACTTCAGCAGTAGACCCTGTGGAGAAGCAGGGAATTACTAACAGCAACTTCTGGATTTCTGCATTTAACTGTGCATGTGCAGATGTCAGAAGTTGCTGTGAGTTTCACAGTAATGATGGTGATTGCTGACAATTTCACCAAAATTACAACTGCAAAATCTAGGCCAAAATCAGCTTCAGTTTCAGACCACTTGGCCAGGGTTTTACGGCCCCCTGGGAATGGGCTAGGAGGCGGGAGGGGGTGCGTAAAATTGAGTGGGAGGCTGGGGGGGGGGGGGTGGGGGTGGGGGTGTTCCATGCCAGTTGCTTACCTGCCCGTGCTGCTTTTTAACCAGCGGTGAGTGAGGTGGCAAGCAGCCCACCCACCCTTAGGCCAATTGAGGCCCTTAAGTAGCCAATTAATGGCCACTTAAGGGCCTCTTCCCGCTGCTGCTGGTGATGGCCACCTCGGTACCTGAGGAGGCCACCCAGTACTTGTCAGCCTCCTTGCGGGCTAGGGAAGGCCTCCTGATTGGGCACCCTGTGCCCCACGGAGAGCCTTGCCAGCAGCATGGGCTGCTCCTGCTAAAACTACTGCACCTGCCCTGCTGTCCGACCCGCGTGCCCCCTCACTGTGGTCTAGCTGATTGTTCCTGGTGAGGCCTAACTCCACTTACCTTTTTGAAGGCCATTGTTCATGTTGCTCCTCATGCTGGGTGCGGTCCCAGCAGTGGATCTTATCAATAAAGGAATTAAGGGATACGGTGGGAGCACGGGTAAGTGGATCTGAGTCCACGAAAAGATCAGCCATGATCTTATTGAATGGCGGAGCGGGCTCGAGGGGCCGGACGGCCTACTCCTGCTCCTAGTTCTTATGATCTTATAGTGGACACTGCTCCCACTGGTGCCGCTGGGTCTGTAAAGCTGCTAGCCCTCTGATTATAAAAACAAGATATTCTGGAACCACTCAGCAGGTCTGGCAGCATCTGTGAAAAGAGAAGCAGAGTTAACGTTTCGGGTCAGTGACCCTTCATCGGAACTGACAAATATTAGAAAAGTCACAGGTTATAAGCAAGTGAGGTGGGGGTGGGGCAAGAGATAACAAAGGAGGTCTAGATTGGAACAGGCCACATAGCTGACCAAAAGGTCACGGAGCAAAGGCAAACAATATGTTAATGGTGTGTTGAAAGACAAAGCATTAGTACAGATTAGGTGTTAATACACTGAATATTGAACAGCAGCAAGTGCAAACCTGAAAAAAAACAGTGGGTAAGCAAACTGAACAAACTAAGATGAAATGAAATAAATGCAAAAAAAAAGATTGTAAAAAATGTAAAAAAGAATGTAAAAAAAAAAGAAGAAAAAATAACTAAAAATGAAAGTAAAATGGGGGGCTGTCATGCTCTGAAATTATTGAACTCAATGTTCAGTCCGGCAGGCTGTAGTGTGCCTAATCGGTAGATGAGATGCTGTTCCTCGAGCTTGCGTTGATGTTCCCTTACGTTGATGTAGCCCTCTGATTAGTTGGCAGCTCTTGAAGGCGGGGCCTCCTTCTTCCAATTAAGGGCCTGGGCCATACAAAATGGCATTGCGGCTTCCAGACCCAGCAGAGGTGGACTCTCCTCGGACCTTACTGCTGGTGAGTGGGGCCGCTGCCTCCTCGTGAAATCCTGATGCTATAAGAAAGCTTACCATGCTTTATGTAAGTTGGCATAAGGTAATAGTGTCTAACAACTTTGCAACATGCTGGCTGGAATTTTACAGCCCCCAAACGAGCAGACTGGTGGCGGGCGTAAAATTGAGTGGGAGGTGGGGGGCCGGGTTGGAGGAGGGGGGCCACGTTCCCATCACCCTCCCAACCCTGCTGCAAATTTACACGGGGCAGCGACGGCAACAAACGGCTGGCCCACCCCAGGCCAATCAAAACACTTAAGTGGCCAATTAACTGGCACTTAAGGGCCTCTTCTCGCTGCCACGGGTATTTTACCCTTGGCGGCACGACAACAAAAGCCTCAAGAATCCCGCCTGGTAAAACCAGTTGGCCTTCTTGCGGGCTGGGGGGCAGGGGTGCCTCACTGATCGGGCACCCTGTGCCCCATGGAGGGCCGCCCCAAAGCCTCAACTGCCCCCAGTGCACAACACTCTCCCCATTCCCTCTAGCCTTGCTGGGGCCCAGCTGATTGTCCCTGGCGAGGCCCTAAAAATGTACCTGTTATCTGTGGCCATCCTTCACCTTGC
The DNA here is from genome assembly GCF_036365525.1 of Heterodontus francisci. Taxonomy (NCBI): domain Eukaryota; kingdom Metazoa; phylum Chordata; class Chondrichthyes; order Heterodontiformes; family Heterodontidae; genus Heterodontus; species Heterodontus francisci. Next base: position 50,315,479 of record NC_090390.1, read on the forward strand.
TTGCGATGGCTGGTTGTTGTCCCAGTACTGGCCACTGCTCCCGGTGGCGCTGTTGGGACTAAGAGCTGCCTGCCCACAAGAAGATGGAAGTCCCGCCCATGACCAATTAAAGGACTGGGTAGCGAAAAATCCCGGCCTGGCTCCCCAGGCCCGGTGGAGGCGGGCTCGCCACTGACTTTTCGGCTGGTGGGTGGGGCCTCCCGTCCAACAAAAAATTCCAGCTGCTGTTTAACATATATAGTTTTAGAAGTATACTTCTGTAGTTATTATACAGCAATCATCTATTGTGTTTCATTCCAATAAAGCTGCATTTACATGACCTCTTGAACTGATTTTGAAAAATAGTGTCTGATTTTGGAGCATGGTTGTAGCATGGAGTCCCAGGTACAGATACAGTTAATTAGTGATGCCCCCTTTTACAGGGATGCTGGAAATTGTATTTGTGTATGTGGCATTAGGCTTCACAGATGGTACCCCTTTATTGGACTTAACAAAACAGCGATACACAGCGAGATGGAGTGGGATTCACTGGCAGTTGATGTGCTTGTCCTGGAAACACTGATTGGTTTACAGTAAATACAAAACAGTTTATTGTAAATAAGCCTAACCCAGCTGAACAGTTTTTCCTCAGTGGTTCCCATCAGTGTAATGTCACAAAAAATACTCAATCTCCATTGAAAGCTTAATTGCCCACTGGAATAGTGAAGGCTTTTACGCCTTTCCCAACAGTCATGTATGTAAACATATAAAAAGGAGAAAGCTATGACCTAACTAATTCATAAACAGTACAAGGAACTGTTTAGAAAGCACTTAGGAAAGCGTTATTAACATAAGAGTGTTCTGCACTTACAACCTAGCCAAACTCTGAACACTTCAGGTTTAGTTGCAACTGTTTTAAAAATTTTGATTTGAAAAAGGATCCAAGAACAACATGTTAATTTAAGCATGTTTTTGTATTGTTAACATTAGGAAAAGCAGAAGGCATTTCTGTTGAGGTCACTTAAAAATAGATGGGGAGCACACGCAGTTGGAATCAGTTTCTAGATCCAGTTAGTCTTAATTACACCAGACACTGATCAGTAACTAGTGGTAACTTATCTTTGTTAAGTCCAAACTAGCATTTGTTTTCGTTTTCTGAGCTGGAGTGTGGCTCGTAGAAAAATTATACTGGCTATGCATCGATTATGCAGTTCCTGCTATATTACATTTTGGAGAGGTAAACCTCAATACTTAACATCACGAGGATGGGGGTTTAATTAGTTTCAGCTCAAATCTTTACCTAGTATACCAGACTAATTTTGATTTGTCTGTGAATCATCAAAACAGGGCCTTGATTTATCTGAGTTCAGTTGTAAACTTTATTCTACAAGGTTACGTGATATTTTAAATGATTTAAAAAAATATATTGTACAAATTGTATGTTGTGCAAATGGTCGCCCTGCATTAATTGAGAATCACATGCCAATCTCCCATAAAAACATAGAAACATAGAAAATAGGAACAGGAGTAGGCCATTCGGCCCTTCGAGCCTGCTCCGCCATTCATTATGATCATGGCTTATCATCCAACTCAGTAACCTGTTCCCGCTTTCGCCCCATACCCTTTGATCCCTTTAGACCCAAGAGCTATATCTAACTCCTTCTTGAAAACATAGTGTTTTGGCCTCAACTGCTTTCTGTGGTAGCGAATTTCACAGGCTCACCACTCTCTGGGTGAAGAAATTTCTCCTCATCTCAGTCCTGAAAGGTTTACCCCATATCGTTAGACAATGACCCCTGGCTCTGGACTCCCCCGCCATCAGGAACATCCTTCCTGCATCTGTCAAGCCCTGTTAGAATTTTATCATTTTCTAGGAGATCCCCCTTCACTCTTCTGAACTCCAGCGAATATAATCCTAACCGACTCAATCTCTCCTCATACGTCAGTCCCGCCATCCCAGGAATCAGTCTGGTAAACCTTCGCTGCACTCCCTCTATAGCAAGAACATCTTTCCTCAGATAAGGAGACCAAAACTGCACACAATATTCCAGATGTGGCCTCACCAAGGCCCTGTATAATTGCAGCAAGACATCCCTGCTTCTGTACTCAAATCCTTTCGCTATGAAGGCCAACATACCATTTGCCTTTTTTACCGCCTATTGCACCTGCATGCTTACCTTCAGCGACTGGTGTACGAGAACACCCAGGTCTCGCTGCATGTTCCCCTCTCTCAGTTTATAGCCATTCAGATAATAATCTACCTTCCTGTTTTTGCTACCAAAGTGGAAAACCTCACATTTATCCACATTATACTGCATCTGCATGCATTAGCCCACACACTCAACTTGTCCAAATCACCCTGAAGCCTCTCTGCATCCTCCTCACAACTCACCCTCCCACCCAGTTTTGTGTCATCTGCAAATTTGGAGATATTACATTTCGTTCTCTCATCTAAATCATTAATGTATATTGAGAGTAGCTGGGGTTCTAGCACTGATCCCTGCGGTACCCCACTAGTCACTGCCTGCCATTCGGAAAAAGACCCATTTATCCCTACTCTTTATTTCCTGTCCGCCAACCAATTTTCAATCCATCGCAATACACTACCCCCAGTCCCATGCGCTTTAATTTTACATGCTAATCTCTTATTGGGACTTTGTCGAAAGCCTTCTGAAAGTCCAAATAAACCACATCCGCTGGCCCCCCCTCATCAACTCTACTAGTTACATCCTCAAAGAATTCTAGTAGATTTGTCAAGCATGATTTCCCTTTCGTAAATCCATGCTGACTCTGCCCGATTCTACCACTGTTCTCTAAGTGCTCTGCTATAAAATCTTTGATAATGGACTCTAGAATTTTCCTCACTACTGACGTCAGCTGACTGGTCTATAATTCCCTGCTTTCTCTCTACCTCCCTTTTTAAATAGTGGGGTTACATTAGCTACCCTCCAATCTGTCGGAACTGTTCCAGAGTCGATAGAATCTTGGAAGATGACCACCAATGCATCCACTATTTCTAGGGCCACTTCCTTAAGTACTCTAGGATGCATACCATCAGGCCCTGGGGATCTATCGGCCTTCAATCCCATCAATTTCCCCAACACCATTTCTCTACTAATACTGATTTCCTTCAGTTCCTCTCTCTCACTAAACCCTGTGTTCCCCAACATTTCTGGTATGATATTTGTGTCCTCCTTTGTGAAGACAGAACCAAAGTATGCATTTAGTTGGTCAGCCATTTCTTTGTTCCCCACAATAAATTCCCCTGTTTCTGACTGTAAGGGATCTACTCAATTGGCTTATACCGTGTAATATGACATCACTTAAAATATTTCAACTTACAGAAGTCTGTATTATAAGCACTGCATCAAGATTCATACCTACAAAGTTTACTGTATGTAATATTTTGGTCCAGATATTGCCCCAAATCAAAAAACACACACAGTGGAGTCACCACATCTGAGTACAAACATTGGACATGTAAGAAGGTGATAGCTCACCCTCATCCATCACAACTTGTCACTCACAAATGATAGAGGTGGGAACAGTCATTAAGACAGGGCCAGCAGTTATTCCTGAAAGGTGGACGCTGTTTCCATTTTAATATCTCCTTGCCATTAATTGATGATAAAATCACAAACCACTTTCCTCCCTGTTATTTTTGCTGCCACGTGTGAGGCTTAAAGCCCTTTTATATTTGGGTTTCTTATCGAGACAAAACAAATAGACCAGGGCCTCGATTTCCTGTGAGTTTGCTTCCCAGGGAGATTAGCCTGCTGTTCAGTGAGTGCTCAGTATGATCCTACGTCATGTTAAAGGATTCTTTCTGCTAAAAAAAAGATTGCATTTCACAAGATAACATTGCTTGATATCTGTTGTACTTTATTTCCATTGTTTTATTACTGCTGCATTATTTTTCCGATACTGCATTGATTTGTTGGAAAAATTATAACAGTTTGTAAAATATAGTTCAGAGCTCCCTTTTCTGAAAAATCCCCCACCATTTAGATTGCATCACTAGGCTATGCAATACCACACCATCTATTTGCCACCATAATCTGCATTCAGTAACCTGTGTGTAAAAATGTTAGTAGTTCATTACTGGCTTTTTTATCTTGATGTTTTCTGAATTCTTTTATGCTAAAAATGACCAAAAACTTACCTCAACGAAAATCAAAAGTTGCAATTAATGTAATAACTGTGAATTTGTTATATTAGAAGTCTCTAGATTAATATTAAGTTTTATAGTAAGACATTTTGAGTCTCTTTTTTAAAAAAGTCTGAGTATAAAATATCCATGTAATCTTATTCCTTACTGCCATTTAAACTGAGAGATTAGTATTGCTTCCCAAGTGTAAACTAAGTGATATTTCCTTAGTTTTGCAGAAACAACAGTTGATAAATGCTCAGGAAGTGAAGAATGTATGAAGCATATCCATTATATATATTGGGAGAACAGATCCATTATGCTGCTGTTTTCATGCACTAAGTGGAATCATTCTGAGCACACTGTGGAATTGGGTTTTAGCAGCACAAGAAAACCATGCGGTGTTGAGATAAATATTCGTGTGTCCCCATCATGGACCGCTGGGCTGCCGCCAACATAGGAGTTGTGCTTGTCTCTGTGGGGAAACCAACAGTGTTCATCTTTGTACTTGCAGGAGAAGACAGCCCATGACATAAAGGAACTAGCCAAGACAGGCGGAGGGATACCATTTCTGCCCATCTTGGCGCCCATGGAAGAGGAAGCTTTAGAACTGGCAGGGCAGCCAGGCATCTGTTCCACTGCTGAAGATGAGACAGGAGTGCCCACCCAAGAGGGTGAGTGGATGAGTGCAGGGGCACAAGGGTACCTCTGACACACAGGACACATAGTGCTCATGTGTCCACCACTGGAGACATGGAACTCCACACTGGGAGTAGTTGGAATGACGGATTGGAATGCCCATGTCCCTTCAATCTCTCTGTTCTCTCTTGCAGGTCAGGCTGAAGAACAGAGGGCTGGAGTGACTGGGGGCAGCCGCTCTGCCTCTGAGGAGGAGGAGCCTCAGAGGACGCACTGTCATATCATTCCCCTGCACTCTCCACAAGCACAGATATTCTCACATTGATGGGTATGAGTTCGCTTATAGTTTCAGGCACACAACCCGGTGAGCACAGTATAGACACGCCCGAGCAGCTGACAGAGGCTGTGACAGCCGAGGCCACTGACACTCGGAGGACTGTGGTCGACCAGGCTGATGCTGAACCCAAGGCTGATATTGAGCCCCAGGCGGATGGTGTGCCTCTGCAGTTGTTGGCAACAGGAAACTGCTGCAGTTGCAATGCGAGGTAAGGTAACCTGGCGGAGCTTCCAGGAGGCTTTGCGCACTCAAGCACAGAAAATGGAGGAATCCCATCCAGGCCTTGTGTGCTGCCATGTCTCCAGCACAGCTTCCTTCATGGAGAGATTAGTGACCTACAGGGAGAACCTGATCCAGCAAACCACCCTGTGGATGCCATCATCTTGGCCATGAGCTCTAAGCAGCACTGGCAAGGTGAGAGGGGATAAGAGGTGTCAGGTCCTCCCACTTCTCAGGTCAGCAGGGAGGTGCAAGTGTGCCTTGCAAGGGAGGTGGTTGCATCTGGCGGCTCCTGTCAGGGTTCTCCTGGGGAGCCCCTCTGCCAGTGACTTTAGTGCCTCAAGTAGTCATGATGACAGAGGAGGGTACTACTCCTGTGCAGGAGCCCTTCAGCATGCTGGAGCCTTCAGGCCTCAGACAGCCAGAGGACGGCTGCCAAGGTCACTTCAAGCCACAGTGCAACCTGATCAGCAGTCAGCCTCCACCTCAGCTGCAAGTGCAGGGTAAACACCTTGTAGGAACAAGTGTAAGAAATTTAAGAACAGCAGCGAACTGCACTTGAGGTTCTCAGGTGAACAGAGTATCAAAATGCATTTGTTGTGCTGCTTAATAAAGGATTAATATATTGGTGCTACATTTCCTTCCAATTCTTGCTGCCCTTTGGGACTTCAGTTACACCCTGGCTCCCTCAAGGGGCTGGTTGTGAGGGACCATGCCGTGTCCAGTCAGCGCTTCATCCTTGCCACTGTGCGATGTGCACCTAAGCACTGGGCAATGGAATGATAAATGAAGGAGGTGACAGCAGGGCTGCAGAAAGGTGAGGCTTTATTGGTATAGATCCAACAGATAGTAAGGAGATATGAAACGTCTGTGTATTAGCACATCCCACGCCTCCCTTGTATCTATCTAATTGCACCTTGCATATGGCCTCTGGGATCCTTCATCTTGCATCACCTAGTCTGGAGCCTCCTCAACACCCTCATCGTTGGAGGAGGCATCATGATCCACAATATCCTCATTGTTCAATGCCTCCCCACTCTGCAGCACCAGGATGTGCAATACACAGCAAACCTCCGCGATACGAGACCATCACTGGGGCATACTGAAGGCCTCCATTGGATCAATCTAGGCACCTGAATCATATCTTGAGGAGACTTATGGCCTGCTTGATGGTCGCTTGGATTGCCCTGTGGCAGGTGTTGTACCTCTCCTCTGCATCATGCATGGGTTCCTCACAGGCATAAGTTGCCATGTCCTCAGTGGGTAGCCTTTGTTTCCTAGTATCCAATCCTAAAGGTGTGTGGGAGAGCTGGAAAAGCTGTGGAACCTGTGCCTGCTGATGTATGTATACGCTGTGGCTGCTTCCCAGGAACCATGCACACACCTGTAGGATCTGTCTGCAGTATCACACACTCTCACCGGCCCTCTTGAAAAGGGCACTGGTTACCACCTTGATGCACTGATGCACTGCAGACTGCAAGTTCCCACACATATCTCCAGTGAATCTCTGGAAAGATCTGGAGCTGTAGAAGTTTAATACCATGATGACCTTCAATGCCACTGGTATTCAGTGGTGACCACCTCCCCTGGGGCTCAGCTCATCCTCCAGCACGGCACACAGATCAGTGATGACCTCCTGGAGATGTACAGTCTTCAGAGACAATGTTGCTTGGACATTTGCAGGTAGTTGAGCCTCAGACAGTGGACCATATCTGAAGGGTAGCCTCTTCTGTGCACAGGAGACTGTTTGTGTGCCCCTCTGTCACCTTCTCCCACATTCTCATGATGAGGTAGGACCTCCTGTTGGCCCTAAGGTTGTTAATCTACTCCTGCCTCTGCCTGGACCTCCCTCCTTCTCTGCTGCTCATCTTCCTGAACAGTGGGCCCCAAAGTGAACAAGGCCCATGGCAGGTGGCCTCTCTCAGTGTGCAAGGCCTTTTATGCAAATGCCCCTCCCACTTTCCTCCACCCATTTTCTCTGCTCGCGCCACTGCTCTGATGGCACATTAGCAGCACGACCCCGTAGTGATGGCACCTTATCCCCCCACTCCTGAATTTGTTTGCTGATGCCCTCACTGCTCCACCCTCCTTGGCACGTCACACTGGGTCTCTCAACGGCTGCCAGAACTCCCACTTACTTGCTGCCTCCTTTTACCAGGCGAGGCTCTGAAATAAAAGCAAAATACTGCGGATGCTGGAAATCTGAAATAAAAACAAGAAATGCTGGAACCACTCAGCAGGTCTGGCAGCATCTGTGAAAAGAGAAACAGAGTTAATGTTTCGGGTCATTGCCCCTTCATCAGAACTGACAAATATTAGAAAAGTCACAGGTTATAAGCAAGTGAGGTGGGGGTTGGGCAAGAGATAACAAAAGAGAAGGTGTAGATTGGACCAGGCCACATAGCTGATCAAAAGGTCATGGAGCAAAGGCAAACAATATGTTAATGGTGTGTTGAAAGACAAAGCATTAGTACAGATTAGGTGTTAATGCACTGAATATTGAACAGCAGCAAGTGCAAACCTGAAAAAAAAAACAGTGGGTAAGCAAACTGAACAAACTAACATGAAATCAAATAAGTGCAAATCAAATAAATGTCAGTTTTTGTCCAGTGTGTGCAGGAGGGTTTTCTGACACAGTATGTAGACAGGCCAACCAGGGGCGATGCCACATTGGATTTGGTACTGGGTAATGAACCCGGCCAGGTGTTAGATTTAGATGTAGGTGAGCACTTTGGTGATAGTGACCACAATTCGGTTAGGTTTACCTTAGCGATGGGCAGGGACAGGTATAGACCGCAGGGCAAAAATTATAGCTGGGGGAAAGGAAATTATGTTGCAATTAGGCAAGATTTAGGATGCGTAGGATGGGGAAGGAAACTGCAGGGGATGGGAACAATCGAAATGTGGAGCTTATTCAAGGAGCAGCTACTGCGTGTCCTTGATAAGTATGTACCTGTGAGGCAGGGAGGAAGTTGTCGAGCGAGGGAGCCGTGGTTTACTAAAGAAGTTGAAGCGCTTGTCAAGAGGAAGAAGAAGGCTTATGTTAGGATGAGACGTGAAGGCTCAGTTAGGGTACTTGAGAGTTACAAGCTAGCCAGGAAGGATCGAAAGGGAGAGCTAAGAAGAGCAAGGAGAGGACACGAGAAGTCATTGGCGGATAGGATCAGGGAAAACCCTAAGGCTTTTTATAGGTATATCAGGAATAAAAGAATGACTAGAGTTAGATTAGGGCCAATCAAGGATAGTAGTGGGAAGTTGTGTGTGGAATCAGAGGAGATAGGGGAAGTGTTAAATGAATATTTTGCGTCAGTATTTACAGTAGAGAAAGAAAATGTTGTCGAGGAGAATACTGAGATTCAGGCTACTAGGCTAGATGGGATTGAGGTTCACAAGGAGGAGGTATTATCAATTTTGGAAAGTGTGAAAATAGATAAGTCCCCTGGGCCAGATGGGATTTATCCTAGGATTCTCTGGGAAGCTAGGGAGGAGATTGCAGAGCCTTTGTCCTTGATCTTTATGTCGTCATTGTCGACAGGAATAGTGCCGGAAGACTGGAGGATAGCAAATGTTGTCCCCTTGTTCAAGAAGGGGAGTAGAGACAGCCCTGGTAATTATAGACCTGTGAGCCTTACTTCGGTTGTGGGTAAAATGTTGGAAAAAGTTATAAGAGACAGGATTTATAATCATCTTGAAAAGAATAAGTTCATTAGCGATAGTCAGCACGGTTTTGTGACGGGTCGGTCGTGCCTCACAATCCTTATTGAGTTTTTCGAGAAGGTGACCAAACAGGTGGATGAGGGTAAAGCAGTGGATGTGGTGTATATGGATTTCAGTAAGGCGTTTGATAAGGTTCCCCATGGTAGGCTATTGCAGAAAATACAGAAGTATGGGGTTGAAGGTGATTTAGAGCTTTGGATCAGAAATTGGCTAGCTGAAAGAAGACAGAGGGTGGTGGTTGATGGCAAATGTTCATCCTGGAGTTTAGTTACTAGTGGTGTACCGCAAGGATCTGTTTTGGGGCCACTGCTGTTTGTCATTTTTATAAATGACCTGGAAGAGGGTGTAGAAGGGTGGGTTAGTAAATTTGCGGATGACACTAAGGTCGGTGGAGTTGTGGATAGTGCCGAAGGATGTTGTAGGGTACAGAGGGACATAGATAGGCTGCAGAGCTGGGCTGAGAGATGGCAAATGGAGTTTAATGTGGAAAAGTGTGAGGTGATTCACTTTGGAAGGAGTAACAGGAATGCAGAGTACTGGGCTAATGGGAAGATTCTTGGTAGTGTAGATGAACAGAGAGATCTTGGTGTCCAGGTACATAAATCCCTGAAGGTTGCTACCCAGGTTAATAGGGCTGTTAAGAAGGCATATGGTGTGTTAGCTTTGATTAGTAGGGGGATCGAGTTTCGGAGCCACGAGGTCATGCTGCAGCTGTACAAAACTCTGGTGAGACCGCACCTGGAGTATTGCGTGCCGTTCTGGTCACCACATTATAGGAAGGATGTGGAAGCTATGGAAAGGGTGCAGAGGAGATTTGCTAGGATGTTGCCTGGTATGGAGAGAAGGTCTTACGAGGAAAGGCTGAGGGACTTGAGGTTGTTTTCGTTGGAGAGAAGGAGGAGGAGAGGTGACTTAATAGAGACATGTAAGATAATCAGAGGGTTAGTTAGGGTGGATAGTGAGAGTCTTTTTCCTCGGATGGTGATGGCAAACACGAGGGGACATAGCTTTAAGTTGAGGGGTGATAGATATAGGACAGATGTCAGAGGTAGTTTCTTTACACAGAGAGTAGTAGGGGCGTGGAACGCCCTGCCTGCAACAGTAGTAGACTCGCCAACTTTAAGGGCATTTAAGTGGTCATTGGATAGACATATGGATGAAAATGGAATAGTGTAGGTCAGATGGTTTCACAGGTCGGCGCAACATCGAGGGCCGAAGGGCCTGTACTGCGCTGTAATGTTCTAATTATAATTCTAAAAAAAATTGTAAAAAATGTAAAAAAGAATGTAAAAAAAAAGAAGAAAAAATAACTAAAAATGAAAGTAAAATGGGGGGCTGTCATGCTCTGAAATTATTGAACTCAATGTTCAGTCCGGCAGGCTGTAGTGTGCCTAATCGGTAGATGAGATGCTGTTCCTCGAGCTTGTGTTGATGTTCACTGGAACACCGCAGTAATCCCAGGACAGAGATGTGAGCATGAGAGCAGGGGGGAGTGTTGAAATGGCAAGCAACCGGAAGCTCAGGGTCCTGCTTGCGGACTGAGCGGAGATGTTCCGCAAAGCAGTCACCCAGTCTGCGCTTGGTCTCCCCAATGTAGAGGAGACCACACTGTGAGCAGCGAATACAGTATACTACATTGAAAGAAGTACAAGTAAATCGCTGCTTCACCTGAAAGGAGTGTTTGGGGCCTGGGATAGTGAGGAGAGAGGAGGTAAATGGGCAGGTATTACACCTCCTGCGATTGCAGGGGAAGGTGCCATGGGATGGGGACGAAGTGGTGGGGGTAATGGAGGAGTGGACCAGGGTGTCGCAGAGGGAACGATCCCTTCAGAATGCTAACAGGGGAAGGGAGGGGAAGATGCGACTGGTAGTGGCATCACGCTGGAGGTGGCGGAAATGGCGGAGGATGATCCTTTGGATATGGAGGCTGATGGGGTGGAAAGTGAGGACAAGGGGAACCCTGTCACGGTTCTGGGAGGGAGGGGAAGGGGTGAGGGTACAGGTGCGGGGAATGGGCCGGACACGGTTGCGGGCCCTGTCAACCACAGTGGGGGGAAATCCTCGGTTGAGGAAAAAGGAGGTCATATCAGAAGCACCATCATGGAAGGTAGCATCATCAGAGCAGATTCGTCGAAGACAGAGGAACTGGGAGAATGGAATGGAGTCCTTACAGGAGGTAGGGTGTGAAGAAGTGTAGTCGAGGTAGCTGTGGGAGTCGGTGGGCTTATAATGGATATTAGTAGACAACCTATCCCCAGAGATGGAGACAGAGAAGTCGAGGAAGGGAAGGGAAGTGTCAGAGATGGACCATGTAAAGGTGAGAGAAGGGTGGAAATTGGAAGCAAAGTTGATAAAGTTTTCCAGTTCGGGGCGGGAGCAGGAAACGGCACCGATACAGTCATCAATGTACCGGAAAAAGAGTTGGGGGAGGGGGCCTGAGTAGGACTGGAACAAAGAATGTTCGACATATCCCACAAAAAGACAGGCATAACTCGGACCCATGCGGGTACCCATAGCGACACCTTTTACTTGAAGGAAGTGCGTGGAGTTGAAGGAGAAGTTGTTCAATGTGAGAACAAGTTCAGTCAGGCGGAGGAGGGTGGTGGTGGATGGGGACTGGTTGGGCCTCTGTTCCAGGAAGAAGCGGAGAGCTCTCAAACCATTCTGGTGGGGGATGGAGGTGTAGAGCAATTGGACGGCCATAGTGAAGAGGAGGCGGTTGGGACCAGGAAACTGGAAATTGTCAAAATGACGTAGGGCGTCAGAAGAGTCACAGATGTAGGTGGGAAGAGACTGGACCAGCGGAGAAAAGATAGAGTCTAGATAGGAAGAAATAAGTTCAGTGGGGCATGAGCAGGCTGACACAATGGGTCTGCCGGGACAGTCTTGTTTGTGGATTTTGGGAAGGAGAAAGAAGCGGGCTGTCCGGGGTTGCGGGACTATGAGGTTGGAAGCTGTAGAGGGAAGATCTCCAGAGGAGATGAGGTCAGTGACAGTCCTTTGGACGGTGGCTTGATGTTCGGTGGTGGGGTCATGGTCCAGAGGGAGGTAGGAAGAAGTGTCCATGAGTTGGCGTTGAGCTTTTGCAAGGTAGAGATCGGTACGCCATATGACAACAGCACCACCCTTGTCTGCAGGTTTGATGACCATGTCGGGGTTAGACCTGAGAGAACGGAGTACCTCAAGTTCAGAGGGGGACAAGTTAGAGTGAGTGAGGGGGGCAGAGAAATTGAGATGACCAATGTCTCGCCGACAGTTTTCAATGAAGAGATCAAGAGCGGGTAAGAGGCCAGGGGGAGGGGTCCAGGTAGAGGGAGAATGCTGGAGGCGGGTGAATGGGTCTGCTGGTCGGGGGGAGGACTCCTGGTCAAAGAAGTGAGGTGAAACCTGTGGTTCCCATGTGCCTTTAGAAGGATTCAAGAAGTCCCATAAAATCCTCTCAATTGGCCAATTAATTGCCTTGATTACCTTCCTGCCATGTCCATATGTGACGTCCTCCCACCATGTCGGCTGCCATCAGGCAAATGCGGAAACGATGTGAAGATGTTGGACTTCTGGTCCGACATCTTCCTTCCCAATTTTACACCCCACACCCCCCGCCTGGAAAATTTCGGCCAATATCTCTGTGCACTAAAATCACTTCAAATCAAAAGAGGCAGTATAACTGCAGTCAAGGATTTTCTAATCTACAAGGAACTGCTTTCTCTGCATTTTCATATTGTGAATCTAATCATACAGGTACAGCAAGCAATTAGGAAGATAAATGGTACATTAGCCTTTATTGCAAGGGGCTTGGAGTATGAGAGAAAGGAAGTCTTGCTGTAATTATGTAAGGCTTTGGAGAGATCACATCTGGAGTCCTGTGTGCAGTTTTGGTCTCCTCACCTAAGGAAGGATATATTTGCCTTAATGGGGGGTGCAACTAAGGTTCATTAGGTTGATTCTTGAGTTGAGAGAGCTACTCAATGAGGGGCGAATTGAGGATAATGAGCCTATATTCTTTCGCATTTAGAAGAATGAGAGGTGTTCTTATTGAAACATGCAAAATTCTTGGAGGGCTTCACCGGGTAGATGCAGAAAGGCTGTCTCCCCTGACAGGAGAGTCTGGAACTAGGCGTTATTGTCTCAGGATAAGGGATTGCTTATTTAGGACTGAGATGAGGAGAAATTTATTTATCTAGATGGTTGTGAATCGTTGGAATTCTCTACCCCCGAGAACTGTGGATGCTTCATTGATGAATATTCAAGACTGAGATCCACAGATTTTTGAGCATGAAGGGAATCAAAGGATAAAGGGAAAGGGCGGAAGAGTGGAGTAGAAGTTCAGTCATGATCTTATTGAATGGCAGAACAGTCTTGATGTATCATATAGCCTATTCCTGCTCCTATTTTTTGTTATGTAAACTGAAGCTGATTGGATATTTTGAAAGGAGTTCAATGACGCTATTTTCTGATGCTGAAGTTAACTAAATTATAAAGGGTGGATGAGAAATATTGACCTAGTTCAGAAAATTATCTGTGAGCAATATCCCATTTCCCTTTATAGTCTCAAGGATAAGAGTTTATTGATTGGATTTCCATTGTGGGTATTTAATAATTTTTATACTATTACCAAAAAAGGAGTCATTTTACTATCCAGTTACATTGTAAGTGAACTGAAACTCTTGAATATTTACCACTATAATGGAATGGTTTTGTGCGCCATTCTGTACAGATAAACAGTTTACTGTCCAAATCAGATGTTTCCCCTTTCACCCATTTGCAGTGACCACTTCTATCTATTAAACAGTTATAATGACATTCTTTGATAGATGCTAATGTTGGGATATTGTATATCATGTTACACTTAGCACAAAAATATTGTGCAGTGCTCATTGTATTACATATGGTACACTGTGTCACAACGATACATATAACATTACAGAATATTTGAAAAACACTGCAGCAAACCTTTACGGAAAATGAAGCTAATTAGTTATATATATGATATATTTGTGTCATTTTTAATATACTTGAAAGGTTTTGTGGTGTTTCTTCATTTTACAATATTAAGTAATTCACTTGTTAATGGACACTTTCACTAAATTCTATCAAATAAACCTGTGAAATTGAATCAAATTGAAAATGACAATTGTAAGAAAGTTGTTATAAGTAAGGAATGTTATAGGAAATATACTTTTGATTGGTTTTATGATATTGAAGTACCTTCTGAATTCTTCAATATAGATTGTCATTTCTCCTGGTCAATATATTATTTGCCAAAATATCAGCTCTAACAATTGGCATCAATGTTTGAAACTATAAACTATTGAGAGTCCATTTTATAGATGATATTGATAAATTGTTGCTAGGAAACAGATGTATTTTACACTGGCTGTTCCAATACTTGTGCAATACTGCTGTATAAAAATTGGACTCATGACCTAGAATTTCTTGGAAACATTACTATCCATTGGTACCATTATTCAAGAAGGGTAGCAAGGATAAACCAGGTAATTATAGGTCATGAGTCTAACATCAGTGGTACGGAAACTATTGGAAAAAATTCGGAACAGGATTAATCTCCACTTGGAGAGGTAGGGATTAACCAGGGATAGTCAGCATAGCTTTGTCAAGGGGAAATCGTGTCTAACAAACTTGATTGAATTTTTCTAAGAGGTGACTTGATGTATAGATGAGGGTAAAGCAGATAATGTAGTCTACATGGATGTCAGTAAGGCTTTTGATAAGGTCCCGCATGGGAGATTGGTTAAGAAGGTAAGAACCCAATTATCCAGGGCAATTTGGCAATTTGGATCCAAAATTGGCTTAGTGGCAGGAGGCAGAGGGTGATGGTCAAGGGTTGTTTTTGCGAGTGGAAGCCCGTGACTAGTGGTGTACCACAGGGATCAGTGCTGGGACCCTTGCTGTTTGTAGTGTACGTTAATGATTTAGACGTGAATATAGGAGGTATGATCAGTAAGTTCACAGAGGATACGAAAATTGGTGGTGTCATAAATAGTGAGGAGGAAAGCCTTAGATTACAGGACGATATAGATGGACTGGTAAGATGGGCGGAGTTGTGGCAAATGGAATTTAATCCTGAGAAGTGTGAGGTGTTGCATTTTGGAAGGACTAACAAGGCAAGAGAACATACATAGAATATAAGAGAAGGGAGGTTATGATGGAGCTGTATAAAATGCTAGTTAGGCCACAGCTGGAGTACTGTGTACAGTCTGGGCACCACACTATAGGAAGGATGTGATTGCACTGGAGAGGGTGCAGAGGAGATTCACCAGGTTGTTGCCTGGTCTGGAGCATTTCAGCTATGAAGAGAGACTGGATAGGCTAGGGTCGTTTTCCTTAGAGCAGAGAAGGCTGAGGAGGGACATGATTGAGGTTTACAAAATTATGAGGGGCATTGATGGGATAGATAGGAAGAAACTTTTTCCCTTAGCAGAGGGGTCAATAACCAGGGGGCATAGATTTAAGGCAAGGCGCAGGAGGTTTAGGTGGGATTTGAGGAAAAGCTTTTTCACTAAGAGGGTGGTTGGAATCCGGAACACACTGCTTGAAGGGGTGGTAGAGGCAGGAACCCTCACAAAATTTAAGAAGTATTTAGATGAGCACTTGAAAGACCATAGCATACAAGGCTACGGGCCAAGTGCTGGAAAATGGGATTAGAATAGATAGATGCTTTATGGCCAGCACAGACATGATGGGCCGAAGGGCCTGTTTCTGTGCTGTACACCTCTATGACTCTGTGAATTTCATTGATCACTTGCACCACTTGCGAATTATGTTCGCCGAAATCCTAGTTAGCTGATTAACATAGCCCTGCCTTCTTGCCCAATTTTCCCAATCCTGCATTGATTTATTGGAAAATTTACAACAATGTTCATAAAATGTAGTTCTGAGCTCCCTATTCTGAAGATTCCCCCATCATTCAAGTTAGCTCACGAGACAGTACAATACCACTTTATTGCCACAATAGCTAATTCTGAACAGGGCTAACTTTACACCCAAACCTTTAGCTACAGCAGGGACCAAAGACACTATTTCTGGTATTTAGTAATTTTCTTTAATATTCCTCCTTACTCAGACCTGCTTTGCGTTTTCTATATCTTTTTGTGCTTTTTTATGGCATCAGAATCTGTTGCATTAAAAAGAGAAAAACTTCCACAAGTGCATTTTTAAATATGCTGTGCTTAATAAGCATGAATGATAATGAATTGATTGCTTCAAACTTTAATTTTAATGATAACAATAAGGTGAAGGAAGTCTTAAAGAAGGAAGATGATGTATGTTCTACACTTTCTTCAGGCCCAATTGTTTACACAGACTTATTTAAACTTTATAACAGTTTTTACATTCCAGCGTATGCTGGTCTGAGGAAATTTCAGTGTAAATTGCTGTTGGCAAGAACAGCTTAGAAACAGGCATACATTTTGCTGGAAGTCAGATTGAGGAAATGCCGATTCATTTTCTCTGCTAACTTCAGCTATAAATGTGACTAAAGGTGCATTTACACTGCACCCTCAGCATCATTTAACACTTTGTACTGATGTTAAATTTCGCTGGCGGTTAGGTTGTATTATGCTCCCGTCCACCATGGTAATTTACCCCAAAACAGGCATGGGAAGGCCACCCAACCCAGGCAACTGGTCCACACCACGCTCTGAAGTCATGGCCTGATGAGGCAATTTGAATTTTAATGTATAAGGCCAGCCCCGATAGCTACACCATCGCGTGAATCATCAAAGAGAGCCAACTAAGTGCTAAACTGAGCTATTCTAAAGATTATTTTTGGGCCAGTAAGAGCAGATGTGTTCCCCAGGTCTGACAATTGGTCACTGTGGTTCCCCAGACTTGCTTCTCTCTCCCAGCACTGGTATCCCTGGTATTACCAGCACTGGTTTCATTCTGGGTGTCATTCCTTTAGATCCTTAGTATCCTTGGCCTGCTGACACAATTGCTACTCCCACCCTCTGGCCCTGAGATCATTCCCAATGTTTTCAGGCAGGAGACAATGAAGGATTATTCAAATGAGGCCGGCCCGATAAAATGGGCCAAGAGTCTCAGTGAGCTCTCCTCAGGGCTTTCTCCCCTCCCATAACCCTGTCTGCCCCAAATACACTCTGAGTTAATATTGACCCCAATTATTCCAATGCTCTCCTTGTCAGCCTCCCATATTTTGTCTTCACAAATTTCAACTAATCCAAAACCCTGCTGTCTTCTCTCTATCTGAATAAAGTCTCAAACCCCGATTATTCCTGCACTCCAGGACAGCTGCAACACTGGATACTCTCCGACAATTTGGAAAATTGCTCAGATCTGACCCATCCACAAAAAACAGGACAAATCCAAACCAGCCAATTACTGCCCCATCAGTCTGCACTCAATCATCAGCATAGTGATAGAAGGTGTCATTGAGAGTGCTATCAAGTGGCGCTTACTCAGCAATAACCTGTTCACCGGTGCTCAGTTTGGGTTCCATCAGGGCCACTCGATTCCAGACCTCATTACAGCTTTGGTGCAAACATGGACAAAAGAGCTGAACTCCAGAGGTGAGGTCAGAGTGATTGGCTTTGACATCTAAGCAGCATTTGACTGAGCGTGGCATCAAGGAGCCCTAGCAAAACTGAAGTCAATGGAAATCAGGAAGTCATATCAAGCATAAAAGAAGGTGGTTGTGGTTGTTGGAGGCCAATCATTTCAGCCCCAGGACACTACTGCAGGGGTTCCTTAGTGTTGTGTCCTAGGCCCAATCATCTTCAGTTGCTTCATTAATGACCTTCCCTCAATCATAAGGTCAGAAGTGGGGATGTTCACTGATGATTGCACAGTACCATTCGCGACTCTTCAGATACTGAAGCAGTCCATGCCTGCATGCAGCAAGACCTGGACAACATTCTGGCTTGGACTGATAAGTGGCAAGTAACATTCACAGCACACAAGTGCCAGGCAATGATGATCTCCAACAGGAGAGAATCTAACCATCTCCCTTTGATATTGAATGGCATTACAATCACTGAATTCCCCCATCATCAACATCCTGGGGTCACTATTCACCAGACACTTAACTTGACCAGCTATATAAACACAACAGCAGGTTAGAGGCTGAGAATTCTGTGGCGGGTAACTCAGCTCCTGTCTCCTCAAAGCCTGTCCACCATCTACAAAGCACAAGTCAGGAGTGTGATCGAATACTCTCCACTGGCCTGGATGAGTGCAGCTCCAACAAAAGAAGCTCAACACCATATAGGACAAAGCAGCCTGCATAATTGGCACCCCATTCCACCATCTTAAACATTCACTCCCTCCATCACCATTGCACAGTGGCAGCAGTGTCTACCATCTGCAAGATGCACTGCAACAACTTGCCAAACATCCTTCGACAGCACCTTCCAAATCCGCGACCTCTACCACCTAGAACAAGAAGGGCAGTAGGCGTTAAGGAACACCATCACCTGCAAGTTTCCCTCCAAGTCACACACCACCCTGACTATATCACTGTTCCTTCACTGTTGCTGGGTCAAAATCCTGGAACTCTCTTCCTAACAGCACTGCGTGTGTACCTACACCAGATGGACTGCAGTGGTAGAAGAAGGCGGCTCACCACCACCTTCTCAAGGGCAATAATGCTGGCCTTAACAGCGATGCCCAAATCTCACAAAAGTATAAAGAAAATACTTACCAAACTTCATTGTTTCCCTTTCGTCATATGTATCAATTTCAAAATCCTCAGCTACAAATTCCTCCATTGCCCAGTCTCAACTTGTCTCTGTAATCTCAATCAGCCCTAATCTCCTCCATGCTCTTTCCTCTCTTTACCACTCCCCTTTCTACTCCACATTTGGCTAAAGAGCGTTCAATTGTTTCATCCCTACACTATCAAATGTTCTTTCTAGGCCCCTCCACCTCTCTGCCTTTTTGCAATAGCCCCTATAAAACCTATCTCTTAGATCTTGCTATCATCATTCCTAATCTATCTCCTTGTACTTCAGTGTTCATTTAATTTCAGGTCTGTGAACTCTGCGATGTGTTAAAGGGGCAACATAATTGCAAGTTGTTGCTTTGGATCATTCTCCCCTTTGAAAGCTGGTTGGCAGGTCAATGGATCTGATTAAGAAATGGAGTTAGATTTTGATGAATAATAAGTAATACCTGGGGAACAGTCCATCAACTTCTGCAAATAAGTTTTGATCTACTGGCTGTTCTAAGTACTGTACAAACATTGGGCTGATTAAGCACAGCATAATGTCATTTTTCAACACAAAAGAGCAGGTTTATTTGCATATAACTGACTGTGATGGTTTTTTCCCACTAGCTCTGAGTTTTCTCAATCATTTGTCAGTAATGCTGTTCAGGGTGGTGTGGGGGAAGCCGGGTGGAGGGGCGTGGTGTAAAGCCTGGCTACCTGACCCAACCTGACCAAACCCGACTACATGTGTCTCTATATTCTACGTCCAACATTCGGGCTCAGGTCGGGTCGGGCTGGACTGTACCATTTTGTTTCATGTTGTTTTTCGTTTTAATCTACGATTTTTCTCTGTTTCATTAATATGTTTGTTATTTTCGGGTTGCTTCGGGCATTTAAAAAAATTTAAAGGACTCGGGGCCCGGGTCGGGTTTTTATGCCCGAGCCGACTTTAGTGTGATGGTTGGGAACCTACCCCATAATCTGAAAGGAAATGTGTTCTTCTATAAATACAGGAAACAATCTTGACTGCAAGAGTCTTTTTCTGTTAATTGTCAATCGAATCATTGGATTTGACAATAGTTGTCAAAGTGTAAATGCATTGGTGTTCACTTTTTTCTCATCAAGGTGAAATGAATAGGATCTAAAGTGTGTAATTACAAGGTTAAACCACAGGGAGGAAGACAAGTTCTGCTACTGTTTTGCATTTGCTACAGTGTAAGAATAGTTTTCTTGCATGCTATAAAATGCGAAGAAAAGTAATTTTGACAATACTGACAACACTAAGCATCATGGAAGTTCATAATATAACATAGTTGGACAATGGGAAATGTTATGCTCAGTTATTACTGCATTAATGCTTCTGGTGTGAAATTAGATCCATGAGGTGGCACATTCCATTTCTGTTAAATCGAATTACATCAGATAAGTTCCTTTAAGCTGCAGTTATATCAATGCCTATGGCCACAGATATATTGCACATTTAAGCAACAGAATCATTCCAGTTGTAATAAGGGGTGTGGTCTTGTATGGGAGAAAGCAGTGCCCTTTGGGTGCTGTTGATGAACCCTGAGGAAATCCAGCAACTCTTGCAAAGCCCAATGCTTTTTCCTCCTGCTTGGCAGCCTCCATTGGGAAGATGAAGAATTCTTGGTTCCTAGAAAGCAGGGCACCTGTGACTTCCTTGATTGTGCAAATCAAATTGAGAAGTGCCACCTGCTGGGTGTTAGAAGTTGCCCGTTGCAGGGCCACAGTGACCGTCACAACGACAGGCAGTGCTGCAGATGCCCTGGTGCTGGACTCCAGTTGGTCGCAGAGCTCAGGCACTGCCTCCCTGGAGAACAGAAGCCACCTGATGCACTGCTTCTCTGTAAAGCTGAGGTTCCTTGACATCCTCTTTATGTAAGGCCTCTTCTGCCTTTCCCTCCTTGGTCCTTATCGACCAGCCTATGCAGCGCTCTGCTGCCTTCCTTGCTACTGCTGTGCCACAACCACCCTGGCACTTCATGTCAAAGCCCCAATGTTGGACTAAACAGGACACCCATGTTCCAACAAGGTTGGGAAGACAATCCTTTGACAGAGTGCAGGAGCTCCCTAACATCACATCACATGGTGAAAGAGTAGCCAAAAACAGCAGCAAAAATCAGCAAAACATTCTACAGGAGATTATCAAGACCAAACAGAAACTTACCTTACTGGATGTGAGTATGTCCTTAAATAACACTTCTGCATCATGCTTTCTGCCTGTTAAGGCAATCACTTTCTGATCGAGGTCAAGACTCAGAGAAACAGGTGCTTCCATAATCAGGTGGAGAATCCTTATTTTAATATTTAAAGCAATGACGCGCTCCTTTCTGAAAAAAAACCTCAGGACTAATTTAAAAGTGGTCCTAGTTCCTGCACCATTCAAGCACAGGCAATTGCACTACTAATTTTATTATCGTTACACCTATTAAACACCTGAAAAATGAGGGCACCGATGTGGAATTTAGACCCACAGTGCTCCGGACCTTGCCAGAATTGGTTTTAAATGCTATTTAATATTAAATATTTATATTTAATATTTTTATTTTATATGAAACGCCATAGCATACAAGGCTACGGGCCAAGTGCTGGAAAATGGGATTAGAATAGTTCGGTGCTTGATGACCGGCACGGACACGATGGGTCGAAGGGCCTGTTTCTGTGCTGTATAATTCTATGACTCTATAGTGCATAAACAGTGTTATGATCAAGTGAGGAGGGGTCGAAGGGCTCCTCTCTTGTCCCTCCTTGTTTGACCACGACGGGGTTTATTTCTTTTTTTAAAATGCACGTGCTTACCAATTCAGTGAGTATTTAACTATTTACTTGCTGTGATCATAAAAGAACAAATCGGACAGGTTTTCTAGAGTTTAACAAAGAAAGAAGTTAGCTTTATTTACTTAAACTGATCTAAGTAAAACAATAAACCATGCTTCAGCTTTCACAACAGACACACGTGAGGTTCACACATACACACAAATAGGTTACAGAGTGGGAAAGGATAGATTATCGGATTAGAGTCCGGAGCAACAAGAAAGAGTATACAGTCTGTCGACGTTGGTGACTTGGTTGTCCTCCGGATGAACTCAGTGGTCCTGAGGCTTCTGGCTTGTAGATGTAGCCAGCAGATTTGGTGGTCCTTCTGGAAAACAGTGATGCAGATGAGTTCCTTCACAGGGTCTCTGTCTGCTGCAGTGATAGACTTAGGTGGTTATGACCAGCAGGCAGGATTCAAAACATGCCAGGCGACTGGGGGGGGGGGGTGGTGGGTAGGGGGAGAGAGAGAGAGAGACCCCACTTGGGTCTCTTCTGATCAGTGTCCAGTTGCTTGACTGCTTTGAGTGGTTTGTCTCCACCAGTTTAATGTCCCAAATGTTAGTCTTTAAATATCTTGTGAATGGGGGCTGGCTAGGTGATTCACTCCAAACTTCCCAAGTCATTATTCTAGAGCGGACTTGCCAGACAATTCAACTCCCTCTCGATGCATTGGAATGCAGGGGATTTTTATGCAAATTTCAGTGGCCATTTTCGCTGCTAGCAGTCACCTTTCGTCTGTTGCTTTTTAAAAATTTAATCCAGGTTTCCAGCTGGTGGATTAAAAACTCATCAATCAGCATACCATGTGTTTGTGCCAACAGGTTGTTCGTCCTATCAAGTATGCCCTGGTATTTTTCTCCATGTGCATTACCTAGACACAATGCAATTATTGGTGAGGTAAATAATTCAGCCCATCTTACTTTATCCATTTTAAAGATCGTAAAGGCATGCCTATGAAAGCATCAAGTTGCTTCTTAAATTAGAAGAATTTCCTGAAGTCAGTCCTAAAATTACCTTTTACTAGTTTGAAATCTGTGTGTCGTGTCCTAATCTTTTAATTTTAAGTAATATTCTGGATTTCCTTTTGCCATTCCATTATCAATCTTATATATTTCTATCTGATTACCTCTCAGCCACCTCCTTTCTAGTTTGAAAGGCCTGCATTTCTCCAGTTTCTCCTTATAACTCAGACACATCGCAATGACTTCTGGGTACTGACCCCACACCACAGCGGCAATGCACAGACATTGCAAATAATTTGCAAATCACTTAACTGGCCCAGAGTCGCATTTGCCATCCAATTAGCGGTGGTGGATGTGGGATGGAGGCAGGAATCAGATAGTATTGGGCCTGATTTAATGCATGGGTGGTAGCCATTTCTGAGGTTGCCACTGACCCAAAAAATGGAAGGAGGATCTGAGCTGAGGGCAATGGGTAGGGAGGGTCCCCATGCTGGGCAGCTCACTGTTTTTCTGACAGCTCACTGAAGCTGTTGCTGGATGAGGTGACTGAGCACCAAAACTTCCTGTTTCCTGCCAATGGAAACAGAAAGCCTATAAGGCTTACCAAGAGGGCGTGGCTGGGTGTGGCACACACAATCAGCAGCAGAGGAGTGGCAAGGAAGAACTGGGTGCGGTGCAGGAAATGTTTTAGTGACCTTCTCAACTCTGTAAAGATGAGTCCAAAGATAGACCAAGATGGCCATGCCTCCTGGTCAGCAGTCACCACAGTGCAAAAGAGTGGGGCATCCTGAGGGAGCATAGCGTTCTCCTGACTATGGGAGAGATGTGTGATCAGCAGGACTAATATATATGTATTCGTATGGTTGGGGAAGCAGTTATTGTTCTATGTCCAGGTTAACAGTCCATTCAATGGCTTCAGCTGATGCAGTGTGAATTGTTGTGATGCCATCAGCAACCTTGAAGACCCAAAAGCAGAGGTCAGAATCCTAGTGTTGTTGGACAGCAGGCTGGAATGCAGACTGCTGCAGCGTATGCAATTGAGAATCTGCCAGTGGTGAGGGAGAGAGGCATTATACTAATGGCATTTTTCTTCACCTTGCAGGCCAAATAGGAGTTGAGCACCAGGGAGAAAGAGAGGGCACGCCAGGACGGTGGGATGTGCAATGTTTTGAAAATTTCATTGTGCATTTTGCATTTTGTCCACTGGAGGCTACCATACACACAAACACCAGCAGAGGGAGTTGGGAAAAGAAAGTTTAACAATAAAGCAATCCATGTTTCCAACAGCATACAGCCTTTCCGTGTCTCTTACTAACTCTGGCTGAATCTTAGTCCCAAAATACGAGTTCGGCCACAGCTGGAGTACTGTGTACAGTTCTGGTCGCCACACTATAGGAAGGATGTGATTGCACTGAAGTGGCTTCAGAGAAGATTCACCAGGATGTTGCCTGGGCTGGAGCATTTCAGTTATGAAGAGACACTGAAAAAGCTAGGGATGTTTTCCTTAGAGCAGAGAAGGCTGAGAGGAGATATGATTGAGGTTTACAAAATTATGAGGGGCATTGATAGGTTAGATAGGCAGAAACTTTTTCCCTTAGGGGAGGGATCAATAACCAGGGGGCATAGATTTAAGGCAAGGGGCAGGAGATTGAGAGGGGATTTGAGGAAAAATGTTTTCACCCAGAGTGTGGTTGGAATATGGAAATGGGTGGTAGAGGCAGGAACCATCACAACATTTAAGAAGTATTTAGATGAGCACTTGAAACGCCATAGCATACAAGGCTACGGGCCAAGTGCTGGAAAATGGGATTAGAATCGTTAGGTGCTTGATGGCTGGCACAGACATGATGGGCCGAAGGGCCTGTTTCTGTGCTGTACAACTCTATGACTCTATGACCAAAATAACCATCCAATCAAAACAAAATCATCTTGGATGATTACAGAAAAGTTTTTTCTCTGAAAGGAATGTGAGCCCAGATCCCTGATCACGCACTATCACTCCGTTGCTGATCAATATGGCATTGTCTATGCCCAATCCTCCACCTTTTGATGTGCATTCAGAGCCATCACCTGCAATCCCACGTTGGTAAAAGTGGCTGTGGCATTTTGAAGGTGTGATGGCAGGTTTTGCAATCACAGATGACAAAAGAAAAAAGGTCTTACTTCTCCACTATGGAGATGAAAAATTGGATGATGTCTTTGACACGCTTATGCCTGAGCAAAATGACTATGACTCAGCAAAAAAATGAACTGAATACTTACTCCAAGAAAAATACCATGTTTCAAACAATTGTCTTCTGATGCACTAAGCAAGAAGCAAATGAGGCAATTGACCAATATTGCACACGATCGAGGCAACTAGCAACCAGAGGTGACTTTGACGATGTTGAACATGCCGAATGGAAATCAAAACACAAATAATCGAAGGTTGCCTCATTAGTAAACTATGCTGAAAAGTACTCAAGAAAGACAGAAAACCATTTCTTTGTTCCCCATTATAAATTCTCCCGCATCTGTGATTCTGCATTTGTCTTCACTAATCGTTCTCTTTTCACACATCTATAGAAGATTTTACAGTCAGTTTTTATGTTCTCTGCAAGCTTACTCTCATACTCTCTTTTCCCCTTCTTACTCAATCCTTTTGTCCTCCTTTGCTGAATTCTAAACTGTTCCCAATCCTCAGGTTTGTTGCTTGTTCGGGCCATTTTATATTTTTCCTCCTTGGATCTAATACTGTCCCTAATTTCTTTTGTAATCCACGGTTGAGCCACCCTTCCTGTTTTATTTTTGTGCCAGACACGAATGAATAATTGTTGTAATTCAGCCATGCACTCTTTAAATGCTAGCCATTGCCTATCCACTGTCAACCCTTTAAGTAACGTTCCCCAATCTATCATAGCCAACTCGCGCCTCATACCTTCATAGTTTCCTTTATTTAGATTGAAGACCCTAGTCTCGGAATCAACTCTCTCACTCTCCATCTTAATGAAGAATTCTATCATGTTATGGTTGCTCTTCCCCAAGAGACCCAGCACAACCAGATTGTTAGCTAATCCTTTCTCATTACACAATACCCAGTCTAGGATGGCCTGTTCTCCCGCTGGTTCCTCAACTTATTGGTCCAAAAAATCATCACGTATGCATTCCAGGAATTCCTCTTCTAAAGCATTACTGCTAATTTGGTTTGCCCAACCTGTATGTAGATTAAAGACACCCATAATTACAGTTGCACCCTTATTGCATGTGTCTCTAATTTCCTGTTTAATGCCATCCTCTACATCACCACTGCTGTTTGGGAGTCTATATACAACCCCCACCAATGTTTTCTGTCCCTTGGTGTTTCTTAGCTCCACCCATACAGATTCCACATCAGGATTCACTGAGCTAATATCCTTCCTCACTATTGTATTGACTTCCTCTTTTACTAACTGCGTTACTCTACCTCCTTTCCCTTTTTGCCTGTCCTTCCAAAATATTGAATACCCTTGGATGTTCAGTTCCCATCCTTGGTCACCCTGCAGCCATGTCTCCGTAATCACACTCTATCATATCCATTTACATCTATTTGTGTGGTTAATTCGCCTACCTTATTGCGAATACTCTGCGCATTGATACACAATGCTTTTAGGCTTGTCTTTTTAACATTCTTAGTCATCTTACATTATTTCACACTATGGCCCCATTTGTTTCTTGCCCTTGATTTCTATGCCTTCCACTTTTGCCTTTTTGTTTCCTGTCTTTTGTTTCTATCCTTGTTTCCTCCTCCTCAGTCTCCCTGCTCAGGTTCCCATCCCCCTGCCATTCTAGTTTAAATCCTCCCCAAAATCACTAGCAAACGCCCCTGTGAGGACATCGGTTCCAGTCCTGCCTGGGTGTAACCCGTCCCGCTTGTACAGGTCCCACCTTCCCCAGAACCGGTCCCGATGTCCCAGGAATCTAAATCCCTCCCTCCTGCACCATTTCTCCAACCACGTATTCATCTGTTCGATTCTCCTGTTCCTAAACTAACTAAAACGTGGCACAGGAAGTAATCCTGAGATTTCCTACCTTTGAGGTCCTGCTTTTTAATTTAGCTCCTAACTCCTTAAATTCATTTTGCAGGACCTCATCCCTTTTTCTACCTATGTCGTTGGGACCGACATGTATCACGACCACTGGCTGTTCACCCACCCCCTTCAGAATATCCTGCAGCCGCTCCGAGACATCCTTGACCCTAGCATCAGGGAGGCAACATACCATCCTGGAGTCTTGTTTGCGGCCACAGGAACACCTGTCTATTCCCCTTACAATTGAATCTCCTATCACGATGCTCTCCCAGTCCTTTTCCCTCCCCTTCTGTGCAGCAGCAACATCTGTGGTGCCATGGACTTGGCTGTTGCTGCTTTCCCCTGGGAGGCCATCCCCCCCAACAGTATTCAAAGTGATATAAAAGCAAAATACTGCGGATGCTGGAAATCTGAAATAAAAACAAGAAATGCTGGAAATACTCAGCAGGTCTGGCAGCATCTGTGGAGAGAGAAGCAGAGTTAACGTTTTGGGTCAGTGACCCTTCTTCGGAACTGGCAAATGTTAGAAATGTCAAAGCTTATAAGCAAGTAAAGCAGGGGTGGAGCAAGAGATAACAAAGGAGAAGGTGTTGATTGGACTAGGCCACAGAATAGCTGACCAGAAGGTCGTGGAGCAAAGGCAAACAATATGTTAATAGTGTGTTGAAAGACAAAGCATTAGTACAGATAGGGTGTTAACGGACTGAAGATTGAACAGCAGCAAGCACAAACATAAAAAAAAAACAGTGGGCAAGCAAACTGAACAAGCTAAGATGAAATGAAATAAACATACCAAAAAAATGTAAAAAATGTAAAAAAGAAAAAATAACTAAAAATAAAAGTAAAATGGGGGGCCCATCATGCTCTGAAATTATTGAACTCAATGTTCAGTCCGGTAGGCTGTAGTGTGCCTAATCGGTAAATGAGATGCTGTTCCTCGAGCTTGTGTTGATGTTCATTGGAACACTGCAGCAAGCCCAGGATAGAGATGTGAGCACGAGAGCAGGGGGGAGTGCTGAAATGGCAAGCAACCAGAAGCTCAGGGTCCTGCTTGCGGACTAAGCGGAGGTGTTCAGCAAAGTGGTCACCCAGTCTGCGTTTGTTCTCCCCAATGTAGAGGAGACCACATTGTGAGCAGCGAATACAGTATACTACATTGAAAGAAGTACAAGTAAATCGCTGCTTCACCTGAAATGTGATATATCTGTTTGAGAGGGGGATGGCCACAGGGGACTCCTGCACTACCTGCCTGTGCCTACTACTCCACCTGGTGGTCACCCATCCCTTTTCTGCCTGTGCAGCCATTACCTGCGGGGTGACCACCTCGCTAAACATGCTATCCAGGATGTTCTTAGCATTGCAGATGCTCCACAGTGAATCCACCTGCAGCTCCAGCTACGTAATGCGGATAGCCAGTAGCTGCAGCTAGATACACTTCCTGCACACATGGTCGTCAGGGACACTGGAAACGTCCCTGATTTCCCACATAGCGCAGGAGGAGCATATCACGGGGCTGAGCTCTCCTGCCATGACTTACCTTTAGATTACTTAGTTACTCCCTTTAATTAAAAAATACTAATTACGATCGAGGCCTTGTTCTACTCCAAACACTACCCACTCCAATCTAAAGTCCTTAATAAAGTACACTAATTAAAAAAACACACTTTAGTAGTACTAACCTTATTACTTATATGGTAGGTTTAAAAAAAAAGCTTTCCCCAGATTTTTAAAAAACTATTTCCAGGCATTAACAGCTGTTACTCACCAACTAATCACCTTGCAGCTTTCCTGTGATGCCACTGATGACTTTTTTTTTTCAAACTCCGCGCGCCAGGACTGCTCTCCACTCTGCTCCCAGAAGGTAAGTGACTGGGCCTCGATCCTTGGGCTCAATTTATCCTCTTCTTTAGGATTTTTCTCCCCGGGGTTAGGGTTTTTCTCTCCGGGTTTGGGGTTTTTCTCTACGGGTTTGGGGTTTGTGTCGCTGGATTTTTCTCTCCGGGTTTGGATGTCTATGTCTCTCATTTACTGAGAAGGGAAGTGCAGTAGTGTTTTGAAAATTGCATTATGCATGTTGTCCACTTGAGGCTACCATACACACAGACACCAGCAGAGGGAGTTAGGAAAAGAAAGCTTAACAATAAAGGAATCCATGTTTCCAACAGCCTGCAACCTTTCATTGTCTCTTACTAACTCTGGCTGAACCTTAGTCCCAAGAACATCACAGGATGCCCCAGCTAATGGTGCTAACACTTGATGTGGCCAGAGAAACAAGAATCTGCCGGAGACAAGGTGAAAATATGTCAACATTTGCAGGTTCAGGGGATGCATGGCAATTATCCCCATGCAACGAGCTGTCAATGCATAAGTGGTCATCTCATTATTTTAAGCAGCAGAGTTGACTGTCCCGATCTCTCTTAGCCATCTTCCCTTATGTCTCCCACAGGGCCAGCTGCAGAGGGGCAGGAGTCCACACTGTAACAAGTTCCCAAGGAATCAGAAGAGGAAGACACTTCAGAGCCTTCACTAATACATCTTACTAGCACATCCTGCACCAGCACAGACACTCACACCTCAGTGGCTCCTCGTGCCATATTAGAAACGGTGGCACAGGTTAAAATGCACATCATGACAGAGCAGGAGGATTCAGGGGAGGCAGAAATGGCTGTGGGCAGTTCCTCTCGGAAGATGGAGGACAGGCGCAGTCCTGCTCAGCAGGGCAGAGATGCAGAGCTTTGAGAGTCATGAAATGGGCGGCTCTACCTGGAGAACCAGCGTGAGATGTGTGTCAGAGTTACCTGAGGCACTGTGGAGTCATGGGGATGAGAATGGAGGTGTCGGTGGTCCACAATGTCTTAGTGCTTTGAACGCATGTTCTCCTCCATCGAGAGAGTGGCCAACATTATGGAGAGCTATGTGAGTCATCATTCAGAGTGGATGCAGGAACAGCGCACTGACATGCACAGGATCCATGCCAGACTCAGCAGCATTGACCAGTCAGTGGTGCAAATGATGTAAAGAGACACGGAGTGGATGCCAGCTGCACCTCCAGCGATCAAGGGCACTATGAAAGGACTGAGGAGGTGACAGAAGGTGATGTGGGGCCATGGGGCTCCAACATCATCATCCGCCTCAATAGCTCCTCCGACGGATGAAGCATCTGTGGGGTAACACCCTGTGATGGATGCTGCCCCTGCAGTGATGCTGGTGCAACAGCCTTTGGAGCTGCCCCCCAACCCAGCACCTCATTGCCAAGTCTGACTGTCACAGACATCGCAGTCCCAGACAGACACTAGCAATCAGTCTGCCTCTACCTTATCCTCAGCCACAGGAGGAGGCACTCATAGGAGTGGCTATCAGCGGAGGGCACCGTGTCTGTAATGTCACTTTGTGGGTCACTTGAGTGTTTCTGATGTAAATAATAGTGAGATGTTAAGCGATAAAGCACTGAGAAATTTGCTGCACTAAGGCTGACTTATGTGTTTCCATTTCATGTTGGCAAGGCACAGGAGAATGGGAAGTGGGGGTTGGCAGAGGGATGGAGTGTGCTTGTGAAGATTGTGTAAGCTGGAGATTCGGGAATCTTCCTACCCCTCCTTCCTCACCCCCTTGCCCCCATTGACCAGGGGCCTGCCTCCACTCCGGGAGATGCTGCTCCTCATCACTGGTCGGAACAAGCTCGGAGAAGTTCGATCCTAATTCCTCTATCTTTCCTTCATTGCTAATGGAATGCAGAGTCTTCCTGAACCCCCCTCCTCACCTCCATGAGCCCTTAAGATCCATTAACAGAAGGACCCAAACATTCCACCCAATCCTGCCTCCCCTAAAAATGTCCTTGTCAAGAATGCAGAGATATGAAAGATAATTCTTCTCAATGAGCACAACTGGTTGCCTGTGAATGAGGGCCTTCTCTGAGCTTTCCTATTTCAATGCTGCCTCTTGCTTCTGTCGTTCCAGTTCGCTCCCCCACTGTTCACCGCCTTCTCCTCCCTGTCGTAGCTCTGACGGTGCATCAAACCCACACCTTACAAAGAAAATCCTAAACTGGCTCTTTAATGAGCTGACAACAAGCTCGTTAATAGGTTTAAGTGGTCATTTGCACAGAGCGGGCGAGTTGCCTCTTCCAGTTCCTGCCTCGACCTTTTAAACTCAGAGCATGCCGGTTTCATGTCATCAGCACATCGACCCGAGAGGTGGGTTTAAATAATCGCCTGTCTTGTTTCTTGCCCTCATAAATGAATAAAAATCTTGCCCTTGATGCCGGTGATCAGCCACTTGTCTCTCCTCTGCACTGGCCCAGTGCTTCAAAGTCCCTCTTGTGTTTCTGTGAGTAGAACTGGACGGGGTGTTCAAGGTGTGGTCTGGCCAGATCACTAAACAATTTGAGCATGATTTCCTCTGACTTGTATTTCACTGATCCAGTTATATATTTCAGCATTCCATTGACATTGTTGATTGCTGCTTTGTTTCAGTCAGACATGTTGACTGTGGAGACTACTAAGACTGCCACGTCTTCATTCAGCTTCATTTTTAGCTTTCTAAGTACCACTTACGGAGTACATGTCACTCATTTTTTTCTTTATATGCTAAGCCCAATCTCTTCTTTGCTCCCCATATCCTTTAATAATCTTCTTTTCAAATAACGAATTCCCTTTTAAGAGAAGGACTTGCATGCATGTAGCACCTTTCACAACTCAGGATGTCGCATTGTGATTTACAGCTAAGGAAGTATTTTTGAAGCGCAATCACTGTTGTAAGACAATTCCACATGAGATTTTCTAATCTCCCTTGATTCATTTTCTGATTATCTGAAATTTTTACCCTCAACATTGTTTTGGTGATCAGTTTGAACAATATATTTAGTATATTCCTTTGTAATACTTAGGACCTCAATAACGCTACTCCTTAACCTTCTTAACTCTACTGAAAAAACCCCAATTTTATGAGTAACTCACCATAACTGTAACGTTCTCATCCTGGAAACATCCTAATGAATCTATGCTGCACCATTTACATTGTTTTTTTTTAAATCTCCCCTATAATTCCCCAAACTGTACACAATACTCCATCTGTTTTACAAGTTCATGATTAACTCCTTATTTTTGTATTCGATGCCTCTAGATACAAAATCAATGGATCACATTGGCCTTTGTTATGTCCTTATCAACTTGTGCTACTTCCTTTTAATGACATGTGCATTTGCACACCAATGGGGTGAAAATTCTCCTTGACCCACATTGGAAGTGCAAAATCACAAACTGTACACCACCAATCCTGATTTTCTGTCCATTCACTTTAATGAATAGAAAATCACAGGCTGAATCATTTAATTTTGCAATATCCAGTCCTGGCATGTACCAGGAGTGTGGAAGCAGAAGTTTTAACCCCTACCCAAGGTCCCACTATTCCTCTACACCATTTACTTTTCCTATTGTAACACTTTCATATTTTTCTGCATTGTATTCCATCTGCCATCCTTCTTCTTATCCTGCCAGCCCATCGAGACCCTCTCGCAGCCTTTCACGATCCTTATCCCAAATTGCCATATCACTAGTTTGGGGACTACAACAAATTTTGAAATTGTTTTTCCAATTCCTAGGTTCAGTTCTGTTATGTATGTTGTGATTAAGAACAGCCCCTAACCCAGACCCTCTCACCTCATTTTCCAAAGTAACCAAACTGTATAAGCAAATGTCGCTGACCTTCAGTCAAAAAGATACAAATTCTAAATTTAACAACAATTTATCATGGGTACATGGGTCATTATGGTTATAAAATATGTATTAATTCTTAACTAGGAATCTATGCTTTCCTCTCATTATGAGGTTACCAAAAGCAATGCAACAATAAAAGTCATGTTTAAAGTATCAAGAGGCTTTTTTTCTTTCACATTGTTTATTAGAAGTGGAGGAAAAGTTATTGAAATGATGAACATCAATTTCTGGTCTCAAACTATATTTCCTTTTCTTTATACCTGTACCTTATCATTTGTCTTAAGGCACAAAAATAAAATATACTCATTAATTTGCAATTTTCAAAATGTTTGAATTTTGTTCTCATGATGTTAAACTATGCATTTTTCAAATTTTGTTGTACTTGTAATGGGCATGAAATATCACCTGTACTGTGATAGGATACACTACATTTACAAGCCAGAATTGACATTCTTTAACTGCTCTGATGGGATTTGTTCACAATGCTGACTGGAGAAGTCTAGTGGGATTTCAAATGGTGTATCAAATGCTGGATAGGCATCTTTCAAAATGGAATGATCATGATCTCACTGATCTAAAGGTTTATTAGGTAAATGAGAAGGGAAGTTTAGTAGGCCAGCGAGCCCAATGTTTTATTCACAAGGTTGTAAACCTTGATATTATTATACCCTTACTAGTCTGAGATGGATACTGAAACTAGGTTAGGTTACGTTACTTAATCACACTAATTCACCATTTATATTGCAATGTGTAACTACTTTCACAGGGCGTCAATACTTTTTGCAAGCTACAAGCGCTGAACCGCTCTTTGTCATTAACCTAACCAACAGAAATCTGTCTCTGACCCCCTCTTGCATCCCTAAAGCAGGCACCTGTTTCTTTTCAATTATTTGTATTTGCAAATGTTCCCATTAGTTCTCCACTGGGGTGGCACAGTACACCATAACCATGAAACACCATTTATAATAATGGGGCTGGATATTTTCCCTAACATGATATTTTTGAAGTGTTTAAGTAGTATGATGATCTTCATGTAAATAAAAACTTACTAATTAAACTCTGTAGGTTCTACTTTTTGTAAAGCACATGGGAGAGAATACGTGTCTTCAAATACATGGAATTCTGTTACCTAACACTTATTTATAATCATTATTTCTTAATTAAAAATATTAGGCCCTGCTCTCTGTTGGCACATCATGCAATGTGGTCCTTGTTTTACAGATGTAATTATGAGAGAATGTTTTCTTATGTTAGCTGATCGCACTTGGGATCTTGAGTAAGAGAATGCAGGATGAGAATTTATTTTGTAATGTATTATCTAGTCAACAGTATGTATTTCTTTTTAACTTATTATTTTCTTTACAAACAATTTTATGATGATTGCATAGCCAGGAAAATCAGATTGACTTTGCAAAGATTGAAGTAATATCAGATTAATGTGAAACCTTTAAAGAGAAGAGCCTTATATCATCCAAAATCTATTTAGGGTGACTTGAAATTTTTTTGAAATGTTAGTTTGTGAATAGAGACCTGACACCATTCCAGTGTTTTACACTGCAACTTATATCACATACAGACGGTATGGGAGCCATCATTGTTCTCTTAAAACAACAGCATTGGATTTGTAGTACTACCTTTTCAAAGTACAAGTGAAAAAGTGTTCATAATGCAGAAAACATACTTCATACCTTGACATATTTATCTGCTTTAGCTAGAACTAGCCTGAAAGTGATAGAAACCCTTAATACAATAATGACTGGATCTATGTACCTCTAGTACTTTTGATTGTTTTATATACATAATAAAGCATTAAAGGATCACGCAGCATCAAGTGTCTTTTAACCTTGATTATTGTGGTTTAGATGCCAGGTGAGTAAGGTGCTGTGTATCAAGTAGCTATCACTTAGCAATACTAGAGGATTAAGGGATTTGTAGTGAAAGATAATGCAGTTGCCAATCACTGTCTTGTCTGGGGCAGTAAACACTATTCCTCAGGCACCTGAATATTCCAAGTAAATGGCGCACTACAGTTCTTTTGGTTTAAAAAGAAAAAGACATGCATTTATATAGCACCTCTCACAACCTCAAGTCATCCCAAAGCGCTTTACAACCAATGAAGTACATTCAAAGTGTAGTCACTGTTGTAATATAGGAAATGCAGCAATCAATGTATGTACAGAAAGGTCCCACAAACAGAAAAAGATAATAACCAGATAATCTGTTTTACTGATGTCGATTGAGGGACAAATATTGGCCAGGACATAACTCCCCTGCTCGTCTCCGAATACTGTCATGGGATCTTTTATGTCTACCTGAAAATGTCGATTGGAACTCAGCTCAATATCTCAGGCAAAGGATGGCACCTCTGAGAGCACTAAAGTATCAGCCTTGATTTTGAATCATATTTCTACTTAAATACCTGGAGTGGGGCTTGAACCCACAATCTTCTAATTGGGAAGTTAGAGTGCTGCTGCCAGAGCCAAGGCTGACTCTGTACTTTAAGGTCTATCTGCACTGTTCCAGCAAAATGTAAACTTACAAGGGTTAAGATAATCACCAATCACAAATAACGTGATTTCCATAAGTTATAGAACACTGGCACTCATCGATTGCTGACATCTTAGAAGACAACAGCATCATTTGTGTAATCATTCTCCCAGGGTGTCCATTTATTGAAGGCTTCCAGATTGCTTTGGTATGAAGTGAAGTTGTATATTAAACACTGAAAACTGAATAAAGTCACACCCTTCTGTCTTGATTGTTGTCATTAAAATATGGGGATCTTTCTTTCCTTGTTTTTGAAAACAACTTCTAATATTTTTCATTGATTTCTGTTGTTCTTTTTCATTCTTTATTTTCATTGAGATTACTTAATGCTTCTCTGCCCATCAGACCCTTTTTTTTAGCTCAGTGCTGAGTTGCTGTTCATGTGCATGAAAGAGTTTTTTCTGTTTTACCTAATCATGTCTTAAAATCTATGGTTCCTGCTTTTGAGGAGTTACTTTACAGAAAGAAATAAGTGTTTGAAGTAAGATTAATTATAACAGCAGGGGTTGTATGATAGCAATCAGAAGTGCAAATCCTGGTCGGTTCTCCCAGCAAACACCCCACCCCTCACAGAACCCAGGGATGCTGAGGCGTGCTCCTACTGGTGCTTTGACTGAGATCAACTATCTCAGCACGCACAGTTAGTTATAGAAATTCAACATATTCTACTTATTTAAACTATTTAAGTAGGTTGAGCCTTTGAAAACAATCTTTACAGCATAGATGACAGCAACTGCAGTCAGTGAGTATATATAATTTCTGTTTATTGAGTAGGGAATCTGGTAATATTTATTAAGTTATCACTACATAGGCCCTCCAATGATTGAGCATGTTTGAGTATCAGAGCCAAACAGACAGGAAAATCCCAGATTCAAGCTATGTTCCATGTTGAGTTGACTAATCTCAGTTTAGATTGGCTTTAGGGGCACTATTCTCGTCATGCCTGTCGTTGGCTTTGGGTTTGACAGAGTTCTTACTCCTGAGTGACCTCTGCTGGAAATAAGCATGTGTGGGTGTCTTGGAAAGGGCAGAATCTGGTTTGCCTGTGATGCCTCTGATGATCAAATAGCTTGCAAAGTTTCACAGATGAATACTAGAGGCGTGCAATTGACACGCATGTCTCTTTACTTTGCCAAGGAACATAGGGACATAGACTTAGCAGCAGGAGTAAGCCAGGCTCTTTGAGCCTACTCCACCATTCAATAAGATCATGGCTGATCTGGTTGTGGTCTCGACTCCACTTTCCTGTCTGCCCCCCATAACCCATAACTCTCTTGTCTATCAAAAATCTATCCAATTCAGCCTTGAATAAATTGAATGACCCACCTTCCGCTGCTTTCTGGGGAAGAGAATTCCACAGACTAACAATCCTCAGAGAAAAAAAATTTCACCTCATCTCTTCTTAAAAGAGAGACCTCTTATTCTTAAACTGTATCCCCTAGGTCTAGTCTCCCTCACAAGAGGAAACATCCTCTCTATCAAGTCCTCTTAGGATCTTATATGTTTTAATAAGATCACCCCTCATTCTTCTAAACTCCAGTGGATAATAGGCCCAACCTGTTCAACCTTTCTTCATAAGATAAGCCCTTCATCTCCGAATGAGTCGAGTGAACCTTCTCTGAACTGTTTCTAACGCAATATCCTTTTTCAAATAAGGAGACCGAACCTGTACACAGTA
The DNA here is from genome assembly GCF_036365525.1 of Heterodontus francisci. NCBI lineage: Eukaryota > Metazoa > Chordata > Chondrichthyes > Heterodontiformes > Heterodontidae > Heterodontus > Heterodontus francisci. Next base: position 50,351,984 of record NC_090390.1, read on the forward strand.
CTGCAGATGTGGTCTCACCAAGGTCCTGTACAGCTGCAGTAAAACTTCCCTACTTTTATACCCAATTGCCCTTGCAATAAATGCCAACATTCCATTTGCCTTTTTAATCATTTGCTGCACCTGCATATGAACTCTTGTGATTCATGTACCAGGATACCCAGATCCCTCTGTACAACAGAGTTCTGCAATCTCTCTCCATTTAAATAGCTTTTCTATTCTTCATGTCAAAGTGGACAAGTTCACATTTTCCCGCATTATACTGCATCTGCCAAATTTTTGCCCATCACTAGCTATACCTTTTGTAGACTCTTTACCTCCACTTGACAGCTTACTTTCCTTCCTGTCTTGGTGTCAACAGCAAATTTAGCTGCTACCTTACATTCAGTCCCTTCATCCGAGTCATTAATATAAATTGTAAATAGTTGAGGCCCCAGCACTGATCCCTGTGGCACTCCACTAATCACAACCCACCAACCTGAAAAAGACCCATTTATCCATACTCTCTACTTCCTCTTAGCTAACCAGTCCTTTATCCATGCTATTATTTTAACACCTTCAAGAGAGATGGGAAGAGGAGAAAATTGGCAGGAGAAATAAAAAAAGGCAAATGCATTGATTTTCAAATGCAATATACATACAAAATACATCAGTTTACCAAAAAAGAGCACAATATTTTCTGATTTAAAAAGCTCATCAGGATACATGTGTTCTGCAGTACAACAGTGTCTACCCTTCAAAAATACTTAATTGCCTATAATGCACTACGGGATGTTCTGTGGTTGTGAAAATGCACTTTCTTTTCTATGATTCCACAAAGTGTGATGTTTAACATTGATTTTTTTGGGTTTGGTTTTGAAAAAGATGAATGGCTAAAATATTAATATTTTAAATATTGAAAAGCACCAATTTTATTCATTTTCTTTTCCCATTTTTTCCTCCTTTCAGTTTGTTCTGAGACATGCACATCCTGCTCCCATGCACCTACCAATGTTGCTTTAGAATTGGTCATTAGGAGGTGCCCAAAAACAGTAACTGATTGCAACAGATTTCTCTCCCCTTTCATTTGAGGCTTTTGTTTTGCAGCCTGACTGTCATTGAAGTCTCACCCTGTGGCCTGTGTTATTTATTTCCACTAAATGAAATTTTGCTTTGTGGTTATTACACTTTACAGGGTGATAAAAACTTTAAATAGCTGATGTACGAGTAATCAATGTTAACATTTCTTAGAATTCATTTTGAATGAAGTGCCTTTTAGATTGTATTTTAATAGGACTACAGTGACTGATACAGTGTTCCAGTTTTTAATCTATTATAGAATATTGAGATAATATATTTTGTCTTATTTTATTTGTTTACACAGTATCCCAAATGATATGAAATCATAATCTGAATCCTGTCAGAATAGGCGATTATTTTGATCCTTTTCTATGTTAAATAAATGCAACACTGTAGGGTAGTTTCTATAACTGATAGTAGTTTAAGTCTGTTGGAATGGGATTTCCATTGTGACATTCATTTTAGACAAATATTCCTAATGTGTAATTAAAAAGTTAACAGTTTTTTGATTTTGCATTATTGTAATGAATACTCCTTCCAGTGTGTATAGAGTATGCATCATTAACACAGTTGACATGATTAGACAAGATACAGACAGGCAGTTTTGGAGACCAGCTGAGTAGAGCAATAAGGACCTCCAAGGTTTTCGCCTTTCTCCATCAATCTGTCATTTGATGGCTGTGGGTAGTGTCATTTCACCAAGGAAGAAGGATGTGGGTAGATCATTTTGCCAATGTGTTCCTGGGAATGGGATTTTGTGCATTAAGTGATCCACTCCAAGTCAACAAGCACCCTGGAAAATATGCTTCACACATCACCTCGGGCAGTCTGAGCCAGACCCCTTTGTCTGCAGCCTTTCTGATCAATACTAAGCAATTTGCCTCAAGGAGACACACTTCCTGCACATTCTTTCTTGGATAAAGACATTGATCTCACACATTCCATTATTACAAAAATGGTTGGTAAGTCTTCTTTTCTGAAAGAATGAAGGAAATAAAGTATGCAATTCATCACTGTCAAGGCAATGCTATGTTGCCTCTTAGTGTATCAGATATAGTGGATACTAATTGGACAAGATCAGCCAAGCATGCAATAAGAGCTCTGTGCTGGAAGATATTGAACTAAAGGGTTCTCAATTGTAAAAATAACAGATTTCGGAGGTTAAATTGAATGGCCCCAAAAACAGGCACAGATATCGCAATACACAATTAACCCATGCCCATTGATCATGATTCAGGCAGCATTCAAACTCAATGCTGCCTACTCTAGCCAGCACTAATCGCGCAGTTGATCGATGGACACATCAGAGGGGACCAATATTGTGAGTGGCAATCACCACTTAAAGATAGCCTGCACCTCTTAAAGGGGTGGTGCATTGTGGCTGCAGCAGGTGCTGGCAATCATGCAGGAAGTAACTGTGACCTAGGAAACAGCGAAGAATGACACAACACAGGAGATAGCAGGCTCCAAAGTTTTCGGCCGCTGCACTGGAGGCCTTGGTGGAAAAGATGGAAAGGAAGACAGATGTCCAGTATCCGCAAGGGGCCAGAAGACACTCAGAGGACAATGGGAGCAGATAGCTGTGGAGGTCAGTGGCAGGAGTCAAGCCCTGAGGATCTGGATACAATGCCATAAGAAGTTCAATGATCTCGCATGAGGTCAAGTACAGTGAATGCATCTTCAAATGCCGCATCTTACCAACTGCACCACCAGTCTCAGTCACTGCTCAGTTCAACACAGCTCCACCACTCATCTACTAAGAATCTCTATCAATCAGGACTCATAGCTGACGTTCATATGCTCCACCATATCCAGCATTGCTATAAGCCTCATACCCACATCTGACAGCTTACAAAACCAGCTATTCTTCCATGACAGCCACATAACCGAAACATGACACTCACTGACACACTACATTCTCTCTTGGAGGGCAAGGTGGCACACAACTGGAGGCAACAGAAGCTAACTGGAAGAGGCTTGGCTGTATGCATATCCAAACCCCTATGCAGGAGACGGTGCTGGCCATTATTGGAATGGCCATGACCAAGACCGTGGCCAGCAGCAGGCTGAAACCACTGAAGATGACAGTATCCTCATAGCTAATCCTCCCTTCTCACATCCTACCAAGTAACATTCGCACTACACCAGTGCCAGGCAATGACGATCTCCAATAAGACAGAATCTAACCATTTCCCCTTGATATTCAACGGCATCGCCATTGCTGAATTCCCCCATTATCAACATTCTGGGGTTACCATTGACTAGGAACTGAACTGGACCAGCCACATAAATACTGTGGCTACAACAGCAGGTCAGAGGCTAGGTGTTCTGCTGCGAGTAACCCACCTCCTGACTCCCCAAAGTCTGTCCACCATCAAGGCACAAGTCAGGAGTGTGATGAAATACTTTCCACTTGCCTGGATGAATGTGGCTCCAACAACACTCAGAAAGCTTGACACCATTCAGGACAAAGCAGCCTGCTTGATTGGCACCCCATCCACCACCTTAAACATTCACTCCCTCCACCGCCAATGCACAGTGGCATCAGTGTGTGCCATCTCCAAGATACACTGCAACAACTCACCTTGCCTCTTTAGACAGTACCTTCCAAACCCACGACCTCTTCCACCTAGAAGGACAAGGACAGCAGATGTATGGGAACGCCACCACCTGTAAGTTCCCCTCCACGTCACACACCATCCTGACTTGAAAATATATTGCTGTTCTTTCACTGTTGCTGGATCAAAACGTGCACTGGTATGCTCTATCACAATATGCATAGTAGTACAGCTTTCATTGTATTGATGCTGCACACATTAGCAGGGCTTGTACACCAGAGTCATCATCCAGTCTTCAGTGGATAGCCCTTGCCACCCAGTAGCCACCCTTTGATTTGTCGTGGTGACTCAAAATCAGCTGGCACAGGCATGATTTGCAGCCCATAGTCGCACACCAACTAGGAGGTTGAGGGAATGGAATCGCTTTCGGTTTTGGTATAGAGCAGAGTTGATATGTAACACCTACAAAATAATGCGTAAGTGCAGTCAATGGTACCCGACACCATGGGGAAGCCTGCATTCCTAGCAAAGCCAAGTGGCCCCGCTGCTTGCTAGTCTCTGGTAAGAGAAAATTAAATATAGTTAGTTCCATTAAATGGAGAGTTTCAATGCCCTCTCTTATGCAACAATGGACAGCAAACTGCAAAACATTGCAGGCATCTCCAGCTCCAGCCTCTGCCTGAAAGGATCCAGGTGCATAAAAGTTCATCGCCACTGTCATGTTCAAAGCCTCTGGCTATGCTGCCCTTGTCCTGCACTGTGGTTGCAGCTGTGGCTGCAGCAGGTGGAATATTTCACTAACAACATCCTTACTGAAGCATAGATGTCTCACACATTGGGCTGAATTTTATATGCCCCTGGAGATGGTCTAGAAGGGAGTGGGGGGCATAGAATTGTGACTGGAGGTGGGCGGGTTGGAGATCTTGTCGCCTTCTCGTTGCAACGAAATTTAGTTGGGGGCAGGATGAAGGCCTTCCCGCCCAGAGGCCTTTTACCAGCCACACGGGCCTCTTCTTGCCGCAGCTGGGCTTTAACCAGCGGCAGTGGGAGGTTCTACCAAACGAGATTTGGTAAAACAAGGCGATCTCCTTGTGGGCTTGGGTGGGGACCCTCCTCTGTAGGCAACCTGTGGTCCATGGAGTGCCCCGCCGGGGAAACAGCCCACCTATGTTACCTCCCTCCCCTACACTAACCGGCCACCCTACCTACCCACAACACCGGGGCCTGCCGGACTGGCCCCATCGATCCCACCTCACTGACCATTGGTCCCGGTCTCCAGTGATGGGCCTGGACCAAGGCCTCTTGCAGTACCGGCAGTGGCCACCCATCCCAGTGGCGCTGCTGATACTACTGAGCTGCCGGCCCTGCGATCGGCCAGCAGCACTTGGAGATGGGATCCCCGTCTTTAAAGGATGGGGATCTGGCGCCAGGCTGTTAATTGCCCGGGCGCCATACAATCACGTCCTGGGGGACTCCAAATGGCTGAGGCGAGGTTCCCCCTGCCTTTTCGGCCCGGCGCCGTGAGCCCCACCAGCACCATAAAATCCAGCCCATTGTTCCACACTGCGGTTCATGCAGGAGAGTTGCTCCCCTGGCATATATGGCTTCCTGCTGAGAGCCTTTCTTTCCCCCCCCCCCCTCCCTCTGCCAGCACCTTGTCCTGCTCTGTGTGACCTCTGTTCATTACCCAAATGATACTGTATTTCAAGGGGAATGCCTACTAGTGCATCTGCGTCTGGGAACAACTGGCTTGTGCAGAAGCCTTGATGTCAGCAAAAACTCCTTCAGCGCCTGCCACACCACTCCCTATAGACTTATGCAACTTTAGCAGCTATAGAAAGCATCAACCACTTAGAGAATCCAAACAACACTAGAAAAGAAAAATCAACAAGCAACTATTCTATGAGTAATTGATGATCCCTTTAAAAGTACAGGTTGGGGGGTGGGGTCCTTCCAGCTGATGAACCCATGTTCAACTATGTGAGGTTACGAGAGGGCATTAGCTCGAGTGTTGAGTTCCAAAATGGCACACTGGTGCCAAATCAGCACTGCATGCTGATATATGTCATGATCTGCTAGCTCGGCATACTTCCAGCAGATGTTCAATGCATGCGCACTAATGCCCTCACCACTATGGTGTCTAGCTCGCTTCATCCCACAGGCATGTGCATGCACCACAGATGGCATTTTGGACCTCCAAGGGTACTCGTGGCACCCAAAAATTTGGCAGAAGCAATCCCAATTTCTCACCCCTTGTCTTCAATTGTTTTTGTTAACAATAACTTTTTGCCAGTAACAGCGATTTTTGTTTCTGGCAGTAATAATGCAAGGAAGTTAACATTAATGCTGGGGCAGAATGGATTTTGTTTGCTACTTCTGAGTCCTGCTACCCACCTTCCTTCACTCTTCAGTGCCAGAAATTTGGATGAGATTGAAATAACGAATAAACATTTCACAGTTTTTGAAACCGAGTAAAGGATGAGTCAGAGTTACAAGAACATTGATTCAAGTTTTATTCCATATTGTGTATCTTCAGTATGCTCCTATTTTTCACCCTGTACTAGGGAATCTTTCGTCTATAATTCACCAAATTAAGGTCACGTTGACTTCTTTATTTGAACATCTCTAAATAGATCATTTGTCATTAAGGGGATATTTTTAATTATTGGGCCAGATTTTGCGCTCAGTTGCGAATGAAAGGCACCAGCTATTCATTGAACTTAGCCACAGACTTTCCACAGGCTTTGTACTGGAAGCTTTCACCAGCCAACTATCAAAAAGTGCAGTGCCCTCTTCAAGGGTTCTGGGATCTGTGTGAACAGGGCAAGCAACTGTGTATCTCCTTAACCAATCAGATTGAAATATAGTTTATCAGCAGCGTAGAGTCCAAACCAGAAAGTACTGGTTAGAATATTGATTTCAACGTCATATCAAGTATAGAAAGCAAACAAACAAGAGGAAACATGATCGGACTAAGAGAGAGATAAAAAAGAAAGAGAAGTTAAATTTTTTTAAAAGTCTTTTAACCAACCTCCAATAATAATTACAATCTGAAGAAATGAGAATCCACACTTGGAAAAGTTAAGTTTCAGTGCCAGCGAGGTTATTTGACAGAAATCATGACTTATCATGCCGTTAAGTGGGTACTAATATTGGAGTGGACAAGCCCTGACTTTTTGTTGTGAGTTTAATTCATATATATCAGTTAGGTACAACAACCTCATGCTGTTCAATGTATTTGAATGGTGAATCTCTCAACAAGATACTGTTATCGCGCAGCTTTTGGAGGAGCAGGGCAACTCAGACAGCAACTTCCTGAGTACCACGTTTAAGTGCGCATGTGGAGTCGCTGGAACTTGCTGTCCGATTTCCATGTGAAGTAAATGAACTGTTCACCTCACTGTTTCTTTGACAGCTAAATCTGCCCCATAAAGTTGAAAGCATTCTTCATTGCAAAATCAAGTGATAGGAATTGGAAGGAAAGGAGTTGGATTTATATAGCACCTTCCACAAAGTCTGGATGTCCCAAACCGCTTTACACCCAACAAAGTACTTTTGAACTGTAATCATTGGTGTAAATGCAGGAAAACATGACATGTCAATTTGCGCACAGCAATTGTAAACAGTAACGAGATACATGACCAGGTAATCTGTTTCAGGGATGTCGGTTGAGGGATAAATATTGGCCATGAGAACAGAAGAATTTTCCTGACTTTCTTTGAATGCTGTCTTCAGATCTCTTACATCCAATTGAGATGACAGGCTCCTGAGAAGCAAAATGGCTTTCTCACTTAGGCCTCAGTTCGATTGAGGCTTCAGGTGGGTGCCCTTGCTGCCTGCTCAGGAGCGTAAGTTAAAATCATGGATAGCGGGATCCTAACAGCTTTAGGGCGGTTAAATAACTTGTGAAATTTGAATTGCTACCTTGCTCTGTGTCTGCCAGATGGGTAGAAAGAAAAAAGAAAGACTTGCATTTATATAGTGTTTTTCATGACCACCGGATGTCTCAAAGCACTTTACAACCAATGAAGTATTTTTGAAGTGTAATCACTGTCGTAATATAGGGTTAGCATCCTGCCCCAACCCGCCTGAATTTTTGATGTCATGCTGTCAGGACGAGTAGAAATTTAGAGCCTTGCTTTTTGTCATTAAAAGGTAAATGTTTTGAGAAGGTCAGTGGAGGTGTCTGGACACTCACATTTAATGCCACTCTGGATGAGGTTATAAAGTGCCTAGGGCACTTTTTTAAGACCAGGTTAGAAAACACACTTGACTTATACCCCATGTGGTGTCAAACCCAAGCAGTGCAATCTCTAGAGGACTGCATCCACCGCGACCCCACACCATTCTGTTCCAAGGTCAGGTCAGCACTAGGTCCAAAGCTGTGTTGCAACATTTGCATGGTGGAAACTATTTTGCTGTAGTACTAAAGTGACATTATAACTGCAACCAGTACAACAAAAATGTAAATATAGAATATTTTGAAATAATGTAAAGATAATGGGAAGAGAAGGTAATGGAATAGAGGGAGTGCAGACAAAGGTTCTATAAAGTTTTGATTTAGCTATTTACCAACGTATATTTTAGTCATTATTGTTACAAGTAAAAAAAGCTACTCCAGACATGAGTGGTGAGGATTTTTGCAGGACATTATTTGTCAACTGAAATTGAGGCACAAATTGGATGGCCCCAGCAGTGCAAAATTCCCTGGAGTTGCCAGGAGTCCATAGGTTAAGCTGCACTATTCATCAATATCTTTGAATTATTTTCCCACCATTTTGCAGGTAAATTTGTAGGAAAGGATTTGTTAATTTATATCTGGGAGATAGCCTCACAGTAACTTTAGTTTTGATTAATACTGTTTTTACATGCTTTTGTTAGTATATTTTTCATTTTCCCAACAAATGCCGATGAAGCAATTGCTTGTTAAAACAAAGTAAGTGTCAGTCATATTGTTAACACATGAAATTATTATATTCATTAGCAACATCAAGGTGCTACACTGTACAATGCCTAAATTAAAAGGCAATTTTGAAGAAATCTTAAGATTTGCTGCCTAAATGTAACCTACACTTCTAGGAGCTCATTTTATGCATATTTTGTCAATTATTTCATTACAACAGTTGCTGTAATTTGATGATCTCATTTACTTTGACTATGGCAAGTGTTAATTTACCATCAAGGAATTTGAAAAACAGACATTCATCATTTGCAAGCAGAAGACTTCACGTAACAGAGTGATGTAAAAAATGGCAAAGCCTGGGTAACAAGCTGCTGCAATAAGTTCATCCAATTGATAAGTGAATTTAATTCATTTTTTTCCATTTTAAAGAATGAGTGGCAGCATCTAATTCAGGGTCTGATTAGTACATTATTTCCAAGTAGCCTTTTGTAAAATGTGCCCTAGGTTGGTACACATTGAACCAGCTTTTAATTGCAATGCTGCTGGCAACAAGGTGTGTATTATTACAGCATTCTCACATTACACCAATTACACTTCTCTATGTGATAAGGCTACTAGCATCTAATTAGCACTTGTCAACTCAACTCTAGATGTTTTCCAAGTTGTATTGAAAAGCAAAAAAAAGTTCTATATACAAGTTTTTAAATAGCCAGATTTCCTGTTTGTATTAAACATGCTAAACTAGATCTGGTCAAGTTCAAATATTTCAGGTATCCTTGGAGGGAGTGGGGGGTGGGTGGGGAGGGGGATTTGTTCTGCTAAATCTCATTGAGTTTGAGAATCAAAATAATTATCTAGTAGTGCTTTTAAAGATCCTGAATTAGATTATGCCCCAGGGTATAGGCAGACAGAAGGAGTCTGAACTATGTCACCCAAATAATGCTGGGCCCATTAGCTTAATAAGCACAAAATATTATTAACCAATTCATGGAGCCGGTGAACCTCTTTCAGTCTGTCAGAGGTGACTCAATCCTAGACTAAACTGGAAGAACGTTAACAATTTTTCCTCTACCTGCTTGTTAAATGTGTTCATATGAATGCAACGGATGAAGGCTTGTAATTCAAAACGGCAGTCAGATCATAACGTACCTTTCAACATGTTATACTTTCTTGGGTGGCCTGCTGGCTCAAGCAGTTGACCAGCAGGTCGCAAGTTCATGTTCCTGTCACTCGAACTCCCTCAGTTGAGTAAATGCTTCAATTTTTATCCTGAGTGCAACAGTGCAATGTAAAATAGTGATGGTCCTTCTCAGATGGGATGGAAAAACTGACGTTTATCCATTTTGTTCTGCGTCAGCAACAACAGGGTCTCAGCCATTTTGTCTCAGCCTTTGAAGGAATGAGCTAACTTTGTGCCAAGTGTAATGAATAACAGTACAAAAAAGACCATCATCTTTTAAAAATAAAGTGACAAAATACTGGCAATGTTCTCGAAACAGTTGTGAGTCAGTATCAATGATCTTTGAACGTATCAATGGATTTCTTATGAAATCAGAAGAGAACTGGCTTCTGTAATTTCAAATATACAGCATAAGTTGTAAAACATAATACAGACCAAATGAATTCTGTCCCACATTCTTTGTAAATGTTTCCTTTCTAATGCTTTTTCCTGTATGGGGAATTTGGCTTGTAATTTTTTTCATATTACTTTTGACACAACTTCATGGGGCAATAATAAAACACCACATCCTCATACAATGAGAACTGTCCTTCAAGGACCATGTTAAAAAGGGAATGGCCAATCCAACATTTTGTTTTGAAAAAAAATGATCAAGTAAAACAATGGTGTCTCTTCAATATTATTTCTGCAGAGAAGCTGATTGAATATTCCAAATGGCATGAAGATCAACAAGTGAAGGTTTTGCTGCATATTAATTTTTAGTAGCAACTGGTCCAACAGCCAACCCACAAGAGTGCTGGCAGTGGCCTGTCAGTGATGTAGACTATCCCACTCTCCTAGTTGGGAATGACGATGAACTGAAAGAGCTGAAGCAGCAAAGCACTTCTTTAACTCTTCAAATACCAAAAGGAAGATATTCCCAGACACCAAAAATAACTTTGCCAAAAAAAACTGAGAATATAATGAACCTGTGAACTACAAAACTATAACTACAATAATTTCATTTTCACAAACATATGGCAGGAACTTCATTTGCACTTTAAATGTTGCAAGACATCCACTATGCAAAGGGTTATACTCTAGGCTTCTTGAAAAGCTCTGCATAGTTTTGACAAGCATGTCTGTTTTCAGCTTGCGGAGCCATTTTTTATAAGGCAGCAATTAAGGGTAGCGACCAGGTTTAGCAATGTGATTACATTTTATTGGAAAATGAAGAAACTTGAGAATACAAAGGCGTGAGTACGGTGCTGTTGTACACATTCCACTTTTCACAATTCTGAAATATGACTTGAGAAAAGCATGTTCTCTTTAAAGAAAAATAAAATTACAATAAAATGTTTACAGAGGGCACATTAAAAAAGTGAAATCTTTAAACTGAAGATATGACTATAATTACCAATAAATAGCTCAGATACAAAACCTTTAAGCACATGTTATTATAATATTTTGCACAGCATATTATGATGTATTTAAAAAGAGAAAAAATTAATACTTTTGAGTAACGTTAAAAATAAGAATCTGGTCAAGGATATAATTTAAATTGAGAGTTGACACTAGCAGATGTTGAGGAATTGTATTGGTCAGCAAAGAAGTTATTTACCAGTCATAAAAGATGTTCAGCAAACCAAGAGTGATCACCTGGGCAGAACTATTTCCCATTTTCAATTGTTTTTAATTGACTATCCTTAACATACAATGCTTATCATCACTGATCATTGTGGAGGCTTTCATTTCAATTCTATTAATTTTTCTTTTTCAATTTCTCCTTTTTCCCCTCCTCACCGAAAAGCCACAGACCCATGTCAATGGAAGTTGTACACTTGTCAGCCAAAATCCTCTAATACCTCATCCAAATGCGTTGCCTGAATGCTCATTTTCAGCATCAATGATCTTGGTGCTGACACTATCATTTCTTAGAATCTTATCCATGCTGAGATGATCTTCCTGTTCAAACTGAGACTTTGCACAAAATGCATTTCTCTGATTACAACTTGACTGTGCACACAGTATTACTATTCAAACAGCAAAAATACACATAAAGAACCTCAAAACCCAGTATATTCACAATTCCAGAAGAAATAAATTGATAGTTTATCATTGCTTAATTGGATGCAAAGTATATGAGTGAATTGTATTTTAATTTTGCCTTTGAAATGTTAAAATTTCATGGCATATACCCACAATTTAAGTTCCTGGAGCACTTCAAATGAAAATTCAAATTGACGGAAAGAACAGTGGAACTATGAATATGGCAAATATTGTCACATGTGCAGTGATTTACTTTTCTCAGTGATTCATTTTTGATGCCTTATATGCGTCTTCAGATTTATCTTGACCTCATAAAATTTTCTGTAGAATTCTATTGATTTAATAAATCTCATTCTTTGCAATGAAGAGTTACATCGGAACTAGGATTATTTTTGAAATCTGTCTGCTATCTCCCGTGACCATATTTTCCCTGAAGATCTGTTTTGAATGAATAATTAAGTCCTTTCTTCCTTTTAATTTCACTACATTTACTCAATGAGGCCAAAGCAGTGTAATAGGCTGTGCTCCACCTTCCCAAGCAGAGCATTGTGAGTTACTATTCGGATGCAGATAGCAACTAATTATTGTGCTTCAAATACTCATCGTGCATTCCCTGGCTAGGCTTCCCAGTGGTTAGACTTTGCAAATCCAAGTAGATTTACTGGCTACAAAGTACATGAGCTGGTTGTATTCTATTTTTGAATTAGAAATGTGAATATTTCATGGCATATACCCATAATTTAAGTTACTAGAGCACTTCAAACCTTATATACTCTGGGGTTGTAGTTGACTGCACAAGACATGCTGGGAGCCACCAAACCTAACAACTCATTTAATATAACATAGAAGTAGCTGTAAGAATGGGTAGTAAATATAGCCCTTTGTGTCAGCAAGATAAACCATACATGAAAAAATAGAAAATGCTGGAAATACCCAGCAGGTCAGAAGCATCTGTGGAGAGAGAAAAAGAGTTACTGTCTGGAATTTTATGGCCCCCAAACGAGTGGGCTAGTAGTGGTTGGGGGTGGGGGAAGGGTGGGTTGGGGGGGTGGTGGTTACAGGAGTGTAAAATTGAGTGGGGGGGTGGGTCCACCAAATTCTCTGACTACCTTATTATAGCAAAGTATAAAAACAGCAGCAATATACTTCCAGTGTTAATAGTAGCCACTGGGAAGCAGCTCTATAATAAAATGTCTCACGAGACCGCCACACCACACAGATACATACATGAATCTGTATACACACAGACTAAATGTGAGAAAAAAGGTTTGGTAGTGTTGAACAGGAATGGAAAAGAAAACATTTTAAGTCCTGCAACTATTTTTGCCTGTGGCAGTTTTCAGTTGCCTCCCATCTCCTACAAGCCTTTTAAGATGCTCATGAATACCTGTGAGTGCCAAAAGAGTATTCAGTCCCAGTTCCCAAGGTTTCAATTTCTATTTCTACTTACACGGAATGATTTCATGAGTCAAGAATGGGCTTTGGTTTTCAGTCGAACAGTTTATTTATAAACATTTTTGTTTCCAAGAGGCTTTTGTCCCATTCATCTGGACAGTATTTTAAAAGTTATGATTCCCCCATTACTTTCTTCCCAGGAATAATGTGATTGTTTGCATTTCCAATGAGTATTCTACATTTACACAATCAGCTCAAGATTGAAGGACATCTCTTAAAAGGAAATCTGGCTCATGCTTTGGGACATAATATAAAAGCTGTTCATCTAAATTAATAAACCACCTACAATATGTGAGAAATATTGTAAAAAGAAACTAACTCACTCTGGTTAATCTGAAAAGAATACCGAAAAGTCCTGGGAGTGAATCAACTGTTTAAGGTGGTCAGCCGCTGAGTCATACAGACATGATAAGTTTTACGATCGATCCCTAGTCATACTTAGTTTATTTCATCTCAGCCTGGGTGGTAGTAGGGGTGCGACAATTGACCTCAATGTCTCGAGGTTACGGAAGAGAACATCAACCAGGGATTCCCCCTCCTGATCATATCTAATGACCTTTGCTTGGAATGAACAATTATTACATCGAACAAAGACTAGAATGGGCTTGGCTGTTTTGCCACTGCGGTCACATAGTTTGTTGATACTCACCCTCTAGATTCATGCATCAGAGTCACCTGAGTCAGATATAAGAGAATACTCATATCTATAGAAAGTATGCCAGGAAGGATTCAACACATTTAGATGAGAATGAGGAAGAAAGGGACGTAAATTGATGACAAAAGGTGAGAAGGAGAAATAGTACTGTTATATATGTACCTAATACACAGTATTGTTGTTCAATCACAATTGGTCTTGTAATTTCTTCCCTTATTTTTGTATGTGCGCTTTACTAGCTCCCCTACCACTAGCCCCCCCCCCCTACCCCATTGACACCAGAACCTTAACCTATTCAAGGCCGATCAGTGTTATTAAGCATACTCGCATACGAATTAGGAGCAGTAGGCCATTCGGCCCCTCGAGCCTGTTCCGCCATTCAATAAGATCTGATTGTAACCTCGACTCCACATTCCTGCCTACCCCCAATAACCTTCCACCCCCTTGCTTATCAAGAATCTATCTATCTCTGACTTTAAAATATAAGGGCGGCACAGTGGCGCAGTGGTTAGCACCGCAGCCTCACGGCTCCAGCGACCTGGGTTCAATTCTGGGTACTACCTGTGTGGAGTTTGCAAGTTCTCCCTGTGTCTGTGTGGGTTTTCTCTGGGTGCTCCGGTTTCCTCCCACAGCCAAAAAAAGACTTGCAGGTTGGTAGGTAAATTGGCCATTATAAATTATCCCTAGTATAGGTAGGTGGTAGGGAAATGTGGGGATGTGGTAGGAATATGGGATTAGTGTAGGATTAGTATAAATGGGTGGTTGATAGTCAGCACAGACTCGGTGGGCCAAAGGGCCTGTTTCAGTGCTGTATCTCTAAACTAAACTAAACTAAAATATTAAAAGACTCTGCTTCTGCTGCTTTTTGAGGAAGAGAGTTCCAAAGACTCATGACGCACCGAGAGAAAAAAAATTCTCCTCATCTCTGTCTTAAATGGGCGACCCCCTATTTTTAAACAGTGACCCGTAGTTCTAGATTCTCCCACAAGAGGAAACATCCTTTCCACATCCACCCTGTCAGGATCTTAAATGTTTCAATCAAGTTGCCTCTTACTCTTCTGAATTCCAGTGGATACAAGCCTTGTCTGTCCAACCATTCCTCATAAGCCAACTCACTCATTCCAGGTATCAGTCTAGTAAACCTTCTCTGAACAGCTTCCAATGCACTTACATCCTTCCTTAAATAAGGAGACCAATACTGTACACAATACTCCTGATGTGGTCTCACCAATGTCCTGTGTAACTGAAGCATAACCTCCTTACTTTTGTATTCAATTCTCCTCGCAATAAACAATAACATTCTATTAGCTTTCCTAATTGCTTGCTGAACTTGCATACTAACCTTTTGCGATTCATGCACTAGAACACCCAGATCCCTTTGCATCTCAGAGCTCTGCAATCTCTCACCATCTAGGTAATATGCTTCTTTTTTATTCTTCCTGTCAAAATGGACAATTTCACATTTTCCCACATTATATTTCATTTGCCAGATCTTTGCCCACTCACTTAACCTATCTATATCCCTTTGTAGCCTCCTTATGTCCTCTTCACAACTTACTTTCTGACATATCTTTGTGTCATTAGCAACCTTTGGTTCCTTCAGCCAAGTCATTTATATAAATTGTAAAAAGTTGAGGCCCCAGCACTGATCCCTGTGGCACACCATTTGTCTAGCTTGCCAACCAGAAAATTACCCATTTATGTCTACTCTCTGATTCCTCAAGCGAATCTTCTATCTGTGCCATTATGTTCCCCCTACACAATGAGCTTTTATTTTCCACAATAACCTTTGATGTGGTATCTTCTCAAATGCCTTCTGGAAATCTAAGTACAGTACACAGTGTACTGGTATTGTCACTGGACTAGTAACCCAGAGACCCAGGATATTGCTCTGGGGACATGGGTTCAAATCCATGAATTCAATTAATAAATTGTAAGAGTAATAAGAGTAAGTGGAGAGTATTCCATCACACTCCTGACTTGTGCCTTGTAGATGGTGGACAGGCTTTGGGGAGTCAGGAGGTGAGTTACTCACTACAGGATTCCTAGCCTCTGACCTGTTCTTATAGCCACAGTATTTATATGGCTACTCCAGTTCAGTTTCTGGTCAATGGTAGCCCCTAAGACGATGATAGTGGGGGATTCAGCGATGGTAATGACATTGAATGTCATGGGGAGATGGTTAGATTATCTCTTGTTGGAGATGGTCATTGCCTGGCACTTGTGTGGTGCGAAGGTTACTTGCCACTTATCAGCCCAAGCTTGGACATTGTCCGAGTCTTGCTGCATTTCTACATGGACTGCTTCAGTATCTGAGGAGTTGCGAATGGTGCTGAACATTGTGCAATCATCAGTGAACATCCCCACTTCTGACCTTATGATTGAAGGAAGTTCATTGATGAAGCAGCTGAAGATGGTTAGGCCTAGGACACTACCCTGAGGAACTCCTGCAGTGATGCCCTGGAGCTGAGATGATTGACCTCCAACAACTACAACCATCTTCCTTTACGCTAGGTATGACTCCAACCAGTGAAGGGTTTTCCCCCGATTCCCATTGACATCCTTGATGCCGTACTCGGTCAAATGCTGCCTTGATGTCAAGGGCAGTCACCCTCACCTCACCTCTTGAGTTCAGCTCTTTTTTCCATGTTTGAACCAAAGCTGTAATGATGTCAGGAGCTGCGTGGCCCTGGCAGAACCCGAACTGAGCATCACTGAGCAGGTTATTGCTAAGCAAGTGCCGCTTGATGGCACGGTTGATTACACCTTCCATCGCTTTACTGATGATTGAGAGCAGACTGATGGGGCAGTAATTGCCCAGGATGGACTTGTCCTGCTTTTTGTGTACAGGACATACCTGGGAAATTTTCCACATTGCAGGGTAGATGCCAGTGTTGTAGCTGTACAGGAACAGCTTGGCTCGTGTAAATTAATAAATCTGGAACTAAAAAGCCAATCTAATGATGGCCATGAAACCATTGTCGATTGTTGTAAAAACCCATCTGGTTCACTAATGTCCTTTTGGGAAGGAAATCTGCTGACCTTACCTGGTCTGGCCTACATGTGACTCCAGACTATATATGACACCAGACCCACAGCAATGTGGTTGACTCTTACATGCCCTCTGAAAAGGCCTAGCAAACCACTCAGTTGTATCTAACTGCTACGAAGTCAATAAAAAAGAATGAAACTGGACTGACCACCCGGCATGGACCTAGTCACTGACAACGGCAAACCCAACCCTGTCGACCCTACAAAGTCCTCTTACTACCATCTGGGGGCTTGTGCCAAAGTTGGGAGAGTTGTCCCACAGACTAGTCAAGCAACAGCCTGACATAGTCATACTCACGGAATCATATCTTACAGAACATATTCCAGCCACTGCCATCACCATCCCCGGGTATGTCCTGTCCCAACGGTAGGACAGACCCACCAGAGGTGGTGGCACAGTGGTATACAGTTGGGAGGGAGTTGTCCTCAGAGTCCTCAACATCAACTCCGGACCCCATGAAGTCTCATGACATCAGATCAAACATGGACAAGGAAATCTCCTGCTGATTCCCACCTACCGCTCTCCCTCAGCTGATGAGTCAGTACTCCTCCATGTTGAACAGCACTTGGAGGAAGCACTGAGGGTGGTAAGGGCACAAAATGTACTCTGGGTGGGAGATCTCAATGTCCATCACAAAGAGTGGCTCGGTAGCACCACTACTGACTGAGCTGGCCAAGTCCTAAAGGACATAGCTGCTAGACTAGGTATGCAGCAGGTGGTGAGGGAACCAACAAGAGGGGAAAACATACTTGACCTCGTCCTCACCAATCTGCCTGCCGCAGATGCATCTGTCCATGATGGTATTGGTAGAAGTGACCACCACACAGTCCTTGTGGAGACGAAGACCCACATTCACATTGAGGATACTCTCTATTATTCTATGTGGCACTACCACCGTGCTAAATGGGATAGATTTCGAACAGATCTAGCAATGCAAAACTGGGCATCCATGAGGTGCTGTGTGCCATCAGCAGCAGCAGAACTGTACTCAACCACAATCTGTAACCTCATGGCCCGGCATATCCCCCACTCTACCATTACCATCAAGCCAGGAGACCAACCCTGGTTCAATGAAGAGTGCAGGAGGGCATGCCAGGAGCAGCACCGGCATACCTCAAAATGAGGTGTCAACCTAGTGAAGCGACAACACAGGACTATCTGCGTGCCAAACTGCGTAAGCAGGATGCGATAGATAGAGCTATGCGATCCCATAACCAACGGATCAGATCTAAGCTCTGCAGTCCTGCCACATCCAACCATGAATGATGGTGGACAATTAAGCAACTAATTGGAGGAGGTGGCGCCACAAATATCCCCATCCTCACTGATGGGGGAGCCCAGCACATCAGCGCGAATGATAAGGCTGAAGCATTTGCAACAATCTTCAGCCAGAAGTGCTGAGATGATGATCCATCTCGGCCTCCTCCTGAAGTCCCCAGCATCAATGATGCCAGATTCAGCCAATTTGATTCGTGTGATATCAAGAAACGACTGAAGGCACTGGATACTGCAAAGGCTATGGGCCCTGACAATATTCCTGCAATAGTACTGAAGACCTATGCTCCAGAATTTGCCGCACCCCACGCCAAGCTGTTCCAGTACAGCTACAACACTGGCATCTACCCTGCAATGTGGAAAATTGCCCAGGTATGTCCTGTACACAAAAAGCAGGACGAGTCCATCCTGGGTAATTACCGCCTCATCAGCTTGCTCTCAATCATCAGTAAAGTGATGGAAGGTGTAATCAACCGTGCCATCAAGCAGCACTTGCTTAGTAATAACCTGCTCAGTGACGCTCAGTTCGAGTTCTGCCAGGGCCACACAGCTCCTGACATCATTACAGCCTTGGTTCAAACATGGAAAAAAGAGCTGAACTCAAGAGGTGAGGTGAGAGTGACTGCCCTTGACATCAAGGCAGCATTTGACTGAGTATGGCATCAAGGAGCCCTAGCAAAACTGAAGTCAATGGTAAGTCAATTTAGGCCCAACCATCTTCAGCTGCTTCATTGATGACCTTCCTTAAATCATAAGGTCAGAAGTGGGGATGTTCGCTGATGATTGCACAATGTTCAGCACCATTCGAAACTCCTCAAATACTGAAGCAGCCCATGTAGAAATGCAGCAAGACCTGGACAATATCCAGGCTTGGGCTGATAAGTGGCAAGTAACATTTGCGCCACATAAGTGCCAGGCAATGACCATCTCCAACAAGAGAGAATCTATTAACCATCTCCCCTTGACATTCAATGGCATTACCATTGCTGAATCCCCCACTATCAACATCCTAGGGGCTACCATTGACCAGAAACTGAACTGGAGTAGCCATATAAATACCGTGGCTACAAGAGCAGGTCAGAGGCTCGGAATCCTCCGGTGAATAACTCACCTCCTGACTCCCCAAAGCCTGTCCACCATCTACAAGGCACAAGTCAGCAGTGTGATGGAATACTCTCCACTTGCCTGGATGGGTGCAGCTCCAACAACACTCAAGAAGCGCAACACCATCCAGGACAAACCAGCCCGCTTGATTGGCACACCACCCAAAAACATTCACTCCCTCCACCACCGACGCACAGTGGCAGCAGTGTGTACCAGCTACAAGGTGCACTGCCGCAATGCACCAAGGCTCCTTAGACAGCACCTTCCAAACCTGCAACCTCTACCACCTCGAAGGACAAGAGCAGCAGATGCATGGGAACATCACCACCTGCAAGTTCCCATCCAAGTCACACACCATCCTGATTTGGAACTATATCGCCGTTCCTTCACTGTCGCTGGGCCAAAATCCTGGAACTCCCTTCCTCACAGCACTGTGGGTGTATCTACCTCACATGGACTGCAGCGGTTCAAGAAGGCAGCTCACCACCTCCTTCTCAAGGGAAATTAGGGATGGGCAATAAATGCTGGCATAGCCAGTGACGCCCACATCCCATGAATGAATAAAAAAAAAAAATTGGGGCAAAACTCTCCACTGGTTGGAGTCATACCTAGCGTAAAGGAAGATGGTTGTAGTTGTTGGAGGTCAATCATCTCAGCTCCAGGACATCACTGTAGGAGTTCCTCAGGGTAGTGTCCTAGGCCCAACCATCTTCAGCTGCTTCATCAATGAACTTCCTTCAATCATAAGGTCAGAAGTGGGGATGTTCACTGATGATTGCACGATGTTCAGCACCATTCGCAACTCCTCAGATACTGAAGCAGTCCATGTAGGAATGCAGCAAGACTCGGACAAGATCCAGGCTTGGGCTGATAAGTGGCAAGTAACTTTCATGCCACACAAGTGCCAGGCAATGACCATCTCCAACAAGAGATAATCTAACCATCTCCCCATGACATTCAATGTCATTACCATCGCTGAATCCCCAACTATCATCATTATGCACACCTTGATTTTCAAATTGATAAAGGATTTTGCGAGATGTATTAGAAGGTAATGATATTTCTTCAAATGACTGATTTTGACCACATGGATGGTTAGTTGGAGTTGAACAAATAAGAGATCTGCTTTTTAATATTCCTGCTTGGTTGCAAGATATGGGACCATCTCATGACACCGATAGTAAATTTCGATTAGCTTGTGGTAATGGGTGTTATGGAGTTATCAAGCAACTGAACACATATTGAAACTATTTCACTTCCCATTGACATCTGTGACTTAGACTGTTGTGACATGAAAAATAGGATAAGGGAGCTTTTATTTTAACATATTACAGTTTATATGAAAACATCAAAACATAAATGAATAAAGTAATCCATGTAGTAATGTTTTTATATTTATGAACATTTATAAATATGTTACAAGATGGCGTACTTTAATATTGAAGGTAATAAACCTTGTTGAAACTCTATGCTGTTCAGTGCTGGAAATGCATTCTCTGTCAATAACCTCTAATAATATAAGGGCTATATTTATAGCATATATCTTATAAATACTTCCATTCCAGACTGAAACTATTGCTAGCTGTCAGTAATATTACTATTTGTATTCCACAAAATGGAATCTAAGAAAATAAAAGATAGAAAGAAAATGCAGTGAATGTATTTCATCGGAAATCAAAATATATATGAATTACCTTCAATTTTCTCATAAGTAGAACCGGAAAACAAGATGTTAGAAATTATTTTCAGGTCGTCATCAGATGAAAGGTCATTGACCTGAAACATTAATTCTGTTTCTCTCGTCACAGATGCTGCCTGGCTTTCATTTTCTTTTTGTTTCAGATTTTCAGCATCTGCAGTATTTTGCTTTTGGAACAGTCAATTAATCTGTCTTTGGTTGGTTGAGGCAGAAATCACAGCCTGGAAAACATACTATTCTTTGAATAAGTCAGTGGATTTTTCACATTGTAACAGACAGCTAGGTTTTAACAGTGCTGAAGTGTTAACTTTGATTATGTGCCAAAATTCTGCATGGGGCTTGGATCCACAAACTTCAAGCTCAGAAGTGACAGTATTACCAACTAAGCCACGTTGTGACTGTAACAGCTGTTGTCTATTGTTGAGGCATAGATCAAGTGTAGTCTACAGAAGTCTCGGAATCTTTATAGGGCTAAAGAATAACTCGGTTATAGACATATAATTATTTACACTCTCCATAAGCCGATCTAGTCAGCATACCTCATGCTGCTTCTAGCTTCTTCTAAGCCAAATACCCAAGTGACTATTAACCATCATGACTACAGTGGGAGGGGTGAGCTCTCACTGTCTCTCAAGCATTAACCCCTTCAGGCCCTTATACTACATCTCCCCTCAAGTCTTTGTCCCTATCTATTTTAGTTATATATACATTCATTCAATTTGACTTTACAAACTACCCCACCTCCCCGAAGTCTCTGCCCATCACACATTCAGCCAATCAGGAGGCTTCATGACTCTCCCTGATTGTATTTCTTATCGGGGTTTGAAGATCGGTAGTCTTGTTTGAAAGTCTTGTTGGACGACCAATGTTTGTAGTATCCTGTTGTCTCTGGGTTTGTTGATTATCAGCTGGTTCATCCAGATAAACGATTGATTGTTGCTTCTGTGGAATAGGGATAATGTTTTTCCTATTTCGGCGTATCGTACTCTCTGCTGTGCGTACTAGATAAGATCTCTGATAATTTTTGGCTTTTTAGATGACAGCATCTTCCTGTCCTAGGTCTCTCATCCACACCTTCTCACCTTCCTTTAGTTGAACTAATTTTCTGGCACAAAATTTTTTATTGTAGATGTGAGCTTGTTAGCTCTGTAGTACTTCTCTCTATCTTGGACTTTTCAGTAGTCTTTGGCATCTAGCCCCAGAAACAGTTTTCTAAGCAAAATGGGAAGTTGGGTTTTTATCTTCCTCCCATCAACAGTTCAGAAGGTCCACATAACAACAGAGTAGATCGATAAATTAATCAATGCAGTTGGAAGATCTTCGTTCTTCTTCAACAACACCTTGATGGTTCTCACTCCTCTTTCAGCCTCGTTGTTCGACTGAGGAGATCGTGGTGAACTCATGAGATGTTCAAATTCCATTTTCTTGCATATTCTGGGAAGTATTCATTTACGAACTGTGGTTCAATATCTGACACGACTTCAGCAGGGATACCTTGTGTCGCAAAGATCTCCTGCAAAGCTCGGATAACAGATTCTGTTGTTGTTGAGTACAACCTTTTCGCTGCAATCCATTGTGAGAAATAATAGATCATGATTATATAGCATTTTCTGTTGTACATAAAAAATCCATCCCTAGCCGTTCCCACAGTCTGGTTGGGAATTTTGTTGTAATCAGAGGTTCTCTCTGCTCCACTCTATGTATTGCACATATTTGGCAGTTCATGACTATGTTTTCTATGTCTTTGGATATTCCTGGCCACCACACGGATGACTGGGCCCATGCTGTGCACTTTGTTATGCACATGTGGCCCTGCTGTAGATGTTCCAAGATATCTGATCTGAGTGAACTCAGAATGACTGGTCTGTCATTATACACTAGCAAATTGTCAATGATTGTGAAGTGTTTTCTGAATTCATGACCTTGACTAGGATGTTCTTGAGGCCACCCTGTGTGTGGTATTGACATACGGAGTGCATTCTTCATCCTGTTTTTGGGCCTGACAAATTTCTTGCAGTTTCTGTATACTTGCTGGCCACTGTTGTGCAGTATATTGTGAATACAACTCTATCTCATCCACAAAGTTCATGTCCTGTTGAGTTGGATGATCTACTGTTGCTCTTGGTCTGGCATCTTCTTTTAGCATACTTCTATATTGTGTCTTGAGCCTTACTAGTCCCGTAAACAGTTTGGGTTAGTCTGCTTGAAAGCGACTGTTTGACTTCATCCACCTTTTAGAGTAGCTGTAGGTCTAAGCATGTTTTTCTGCATAACAAGGAATATTCTTGTTTTTACAAAATGTATAGGGCTGCATTTTACTAGCCCCTCGACATCGGGGGTCATGGCGGGAATCCTGTAAAACACTTGCAGGAGCGGCCCGCTATGACCCCCGACGCCAAGAAGGCACAACCGTGGCAAGGCCTTGGTGCAGCCCGCCTTCATTTGGCTACTCAAACTTATGCAAAAAAATGTTAATGAACTTACCTGGACCGGGCGGCCATCCCATGCTGATATTGCGGCCGGTGGCCAGAAGTCCTGTGCCTTCCAATCCCCCTATTGGGATTTGAGATGAGACACTGGTGAGGAGGGAGAGGACTGAAATTATCAGGGCTGGGGGGGTGGGGTGCAGGAAAAACACTTTTTATTGGCTGTCGGGATAGCGGAAAGGGATTGAAGGGCAAATGTTACAAGAATGGGGGGGGGGGGTAGTTTGGGTTGGTAATAAATTTCATTTTGTTGATAGTGCCCCAAAAACAAACATGGGGGTGCGGGGGGGTGCAGGGAGGGAAAGGGCCTCCAGCATTTATTTAAATTTTTGCAAACAGTGCACCACGATATAAAATTACAAATCAAAAATTTCTTCTAAGGGCTTGAAGCCCTTTTAAAAATGGCGCCGGTGCCAGTGCCTGTGCTGCGGCGTTGGACACTGCTGTGGTGCAGCTTACATTTCTGTGAACTGATTCCCTGACTGTCCATGTCAGAGTAGCTACGGAATGATTCACAGCCTCTTCTTCAGGTAAGCTGTTTTATTCAGTCTTTAGGCTATACTGTACCAGCAAATATTTTTCTTTAAATTCTTTGGTTGTTCACCACTGCCACCATATTGTGTATTGTTGTAGTGTAGATTGAGTGTATCTACAGAAGTCTCGGAGTCTTTATAGGGCTAAAGAATAACTCATTTATTAGAGACATATAATTATTTACACTCTCCACAAACCTATCTAGCCAGCACACCTTGTACTGCTTTTAGTTTCTTCCAAGCTAAATACTTTACTCTCACTGTCTCAAACATTAACCCCTTCAGGCCCTTATACTTCAACTGAAAAAAGGAGGGGAGATTTTGTGGACCTGAACATTTGTAAATGTCTGCTTTAGTTTGGTCAATAAACAAAATCACATACAATACTTGTACAGGAACATCAATGCACCTATTATCTTGAAATAACTACAATGTTATTATAATTCCATTAATTTTCTTATGTATTATGTGGTATACCCAAGTATACAGAATAGATTAAGTAATGACAGGTACTGGTTTAGGTGAACTTTGTATCAGAGGCAGGGGTCAGCTCTGTGCATATGCACTTATAAACCATGTGAGCATAGTCAAATGGACACTCATGTTCAAAAACAAACCTCCGAGGAACTTATTAAAAAAAATTGATTCATGTTGGTTCAGCCAATGCAAAGTTTAAAGGAATGTGAGACAAGATGACCAATTTTTAACTCTCAGTGATTTTTGGGTGCGACACATGTAAAACTCATTCATTGGCCTAGGTTTCAGGCCTGCGAGATTGACCGGTGGGCGAGAAAGGAAATTCATGCAGCTGGGGGCTGTCGGCCAGCAGAAAGAAACGCTTGCTGCCAAGCAGGTCAGTTGCAGGATGGCCTTGTGGAGGGATGGAGGGTGGAATGGGAGAGAAGAGTCCAAGGCAAAGGAGGCTGTGACTTTCTTTGTAGGGCCAGAAAGAGCTCTCTTGCTCCTTTTAACCCTACCATGGAATGATTTTGACCTACCTTGGTGGGAAAGTTGCGATGTCTTCACCACTTACGCCTAACTTAAGATCCAATCAGTGTCCCATTGACATTAGCAGAAATTTCTCTGCTTCCAGTATGTAGTTCAGTCACCAAAGTTCAGGGAGCAATTAAAATGGAGGCTAGCAGCAGGCATGGGCCAGTTTTGCTAAACCCTCCATTTTAAAGCCCCCTTGCCCTGTTCCCATACAGCAGGTTGGGTTAACCCTCAACTCCACCCTCCCCCCATCCCAGCTACTACATTCTCTGCGTGATCTCCCTGAATTTAAACTGCTGTCAGATTAGTGACTTTAATCCCTAGTTATAACGCTGCCTTTGAACTGATGCTCATATTTAAGATAAAAGTTGGAAATATTGAAGAATTATGTCAGCAGCATGCAGTGTCTCCAAAGCGGCAGCAGATGTCACTGTGATCTTCATTTAAATTCACTTATGAATTTAATTCACTGGGAGTTACATTTTCTCTTCCTTTGACCAGTGATACCATATCACAATGGGCAACCAGGGAACTGGAAATCAGGCTGGGATATATATAAATAGATCCCTGCCATATGAAGTGGTCAGAGATGGTCAGGTAGGTTCAGCATACATAGCAAGCAACCGCTTACAAGGGAACCAGCCAGACTCTTCACATCATTGTTCCTGAAAGTGAACTTTCATAGTGGGTTTCTGGAAGTTGAATTTCCAAGTTTTTGGGTCTTTTGACGCCCTTTTTAAACTTGCTTCTTTGTCAGAAATATTTTTCATTGCTTCAATTAAAAATGGAATATGGACATTCTTTCAAGCATTCATCTCTTTTTATATTATTTTGAGGATGAAAGTGAGAGAGAGTGCGTTAAGGAGGTTTTCTTACACCCGAGGTGGACTGCTGTTACCTGACTTAACAGCTGTGTGTGCAGACCCAGGCACAGCTACTTGGAAATGTCCAAAGGAAGCTGCCTTCACCAGGCAGTCAGGCAGGGGCAGAGTTACGCCATTTACTGGAAGCTGACCCGCAGACCACCTATGTCACAGAAGTGACATTGCCAACAGATGTCAAGGTTACCACAGTACTGAACCTTTAGGTTCATTCCAAGCTACCATGAGTTAATCTGCAGTGCAGGTGAATCGAGCAGGTCACCAAAGATAAATTTCTTCATTACTCACTACATGGAAAAGGGCTTGCAATTTTGTAGAATTCCCCAAAGTCCAGGGCATCCATCTGGCTATCCAAATCTCTACATATCAAGCCATGGCCTCTTGCACTGCAAAGAGTTTCTCTGCATGTAATGCAAGGTCATCCACATCAATGCCCACTTCACAGGCTGTTGTCATCATTTTGAAACAATTTGTCCTGATCTATCTGAAGGAGAAGTCAGATGACAAGGGTGGCTGCTAGGTCCTAGCTCATGAAATTGAGATAGCCATAAACAACAACCGAGCAAAGATGCAGCAAGGCCCTTGCAGCCACCTGGGCTATAATTGAACATGCTGTAGGCATTTTGAAGAAGATTAGGGGGAACCTTACAATCCAATTCCAAGATTACCAATGTTTGTTATATCCTACATACTGTTGCCACCCAGAAAATTCTAAACACTGGGCAAGTGGAGTTGGAGGAGGAGGAGGGTCACCTATTGCCAAGGTAGATCAAGACACTATTAGTGAGTCAGAAGGCAGCAAGAGTCATAGGGCTGCATTTTAAAAGCCCGCTGCCAAAATAGGTGGCTGGTGGAAAATTTGTGGCCTGCACGGAGCCGCTGCGATTCTAAATGAGGCGGCTCATTAGCGTGTCTGGGACAGCTGCCCCCCCTGATGACATGGAGGGGGCCGTCCCTGGCAATGTCGTCCGCATTACAGCCCTCGATGAGCATTTAAATTTTAAAGGTACAGTGACTTTTAAGTTTTTAAAAAATGAATACAATAAGCTTTCCGTGCCCTCTACCAATGCCCCCCCCCCCAATGGCATTACACATCATTCCTGACCTTTTCCCCCCGGAATACTTACTGTGAAAAATTGACATTTCTCCCCACCAAAGTTTGGAACCTTTGTCCTTTACCCCTTCCCATCATCCCCCGCAACCGATCCGAAGCGTTTTAACCCGAACGGGGAATCGAAGGCGTGGCATTGTCGGCCACCTGAATGAAGATCGGTGCGGCGAATAAGGAGGCGAAGGGACCTTCATTAATTCAGGTAGGTAAATTAATTTAAATATGGAAATTATGGTCTCATCGCTGAGCAGCGGAGCGGCCGCCATGAGGCCATGCCGCCGCCGAGATCGGTATGGGGCCTGCGGTGTCGAAGTCGGTGGCGGGCATCCTCTGTTGCTATCTTCGATCCCCCCACCCCACCCCCTGCCCCCACCATTGTTCCTGGCGTCAGAGAGCCTTTAAAACCCAGCCCATAATGTCAAATACTCATGGAGGAAACCTTCAGCTAAAAGCACATCCACATAATGTGGTAACAGCCCTCTCCACACATGCCTGATACAATGTCATAATACACCTTGATCAACATTGCCCTCTGCACTAAATCAACTACCAACAGTTTGATCTGCTAATACCTTAGTCTACATAATGAATAGCAAACTTTCAGGACACACATGAAATAAAGTGCAGCACCTTAAAAGTGATGAGTTTTTGTAACTATTGTTTCTGTTCCAATGCTTCCTGTTGGTGATAGTATCTGTTTTGCGTGCTGTAGTATTTAATCTGGTGGCAGGAATAAGTGAGGTACCAGGCGACTGGTTTGAGTGGAAGCTTGTTGGAATCGTTGTGTCCTCTACCTCCTTCTGATGCACTATAAGACAGCCTTACCATTACTTGTGTTACATCTACTGTCTAGTTCTAGTCTCTTTCTGATACATGTGCTTTCATTTGAGTGAGGGACTGAATGATCTGGATGTAAAATCACCCTGAGAGAAAGCAATCTTGTCCTTGCCTCCTCCAACCATGCCCTTGCTGCGGAGCACTGCCTCAGTGTGGCTTGTGATCTGAATGGGATCTTTCCTCTGTGATGCAATGATGGCACTGAACCCCTGTGAAATTACTCTCTTCATCCAATCTCCCAGCAAATTGAAACCTAACATTGGAGACAGGAGTCCAGGGCTTTCATAGCAGCAATGCAAGCATTTCATGGAACAAAAGGACCTCCATCATTGGGGTTCCAATACAGATGCCCCTGGTGGATTTCATTGCAAACAAGTCAAGCACAACTGTTATCATCACCAGCTGGAAGTGTTTGACACACTTTCTAAGGACAACAGAAAATGTTCCTGTTTTAGATAGCATTCCTCTTTTAAATACCAATACCCATATTCCTTGAATCCCTTATTGGCCCAAAAATCTATCAATCTCAGTCTTGAATATATTCATTGACTGAGCATCCGGAGCCCTCTCAGGTAGAGAATTCCAAAGATCCACAATCCTCTGAATAAAGAACTTTTCTTCATCACTGTCCTAAATGGCCAACCCCTTATTCTGAGATTATAACTCCCAGTTCTCGTCTCTCTAGCCAATTGGAACAGTCTCATAGCAGTTACCCTGTCAAACCCCTGAAGAATTTTATACGTTTCAATGAGATCACCTCTCATTCTTCCAAATCCCAGACAGTATAGGCCCATTCGACTCAATGTCTCCTCATAGGACAGCCCTCTCATTCCAAGAATCAATCCAGTAAGACTTCAAGCGCCCCCTCTAGGCAAGTATTTCCTTCCTTAGATAAGGAGATCAAAACTGTACACAGCACGCCAGGTGTGATCTCACCAAAGCCCTATATAATTGTACAGACTTCCTTACCCTTTACTCCAAGCCCCTTACAATAAAGACTGACATATTAAAAGCAAAATACTGCGGATGCTGGAAATCTGAAATAAAAACAAGAAATGCTGGAAATACTCAGCAGGTCTGGCAGCATCTGTGGAGAGAGAAGCAGAGTTAATGTTTCAGGTCAGTGACCCTTCTTCAGAACTGGCAAATATTAGAAATGTAAAAGGTTATAAGGAAGTAAAGTGGGGGTGGGGCAAGAGATAACAAAGGAGAAGGTGTAGATAGGACAAGGTCACAGAATAGCTGACCAGAAGGTCATGGAGCAAAGATATGTTAATGGTGTGTTGAAAGACAAAGCATCAGTACAGAAAGGGTGTTAACGGATTGAAAATTGAACAGCCGCAAGTACAAACATTAAAAAAACAGTGGGTAAGCAAACTCAACAAACTAAGATGAAATAAAATAAAATAAAGACAAAAGAATATATATAAAAAAAGGCAAAAAAAAGAAATTACTAAAAATAAAAGTAAAATGGGGGGCCCGTCATGCTCTGAAATTATTGAACTCAATGTTCAGTCCGGCAGGCTGTAGTGTGCCTAATCAGTAAATGAGATGCTGTTCCTCGAGCTTGTGTTGATGTTCACTGGAACACTGCATCAATCCCAGGACATAGATGTGAGCATGAGAGCAGGGGTGAGTGTTGAAATGGCAAGCAACCAGAAGCTCAGGGTCCTGCTTGCGGACTGAGCGGAGGTGATCCGCAAAGCGGTCACCCAGTCTGCGTTTGGTCTCCCCAATGTACAGGAGACCACATTGTGAGCAGCGAATACAGTATACTGCATTGAAAGAAGTGCAAGTAAATCACTGCCTCACCTGAAAGGAGTGTTTGGGGCCTGGTATAGTGAGGAGAGAGGAGGTAAATGGGCAGGTATTACACCTCCTGCGATTGCAGGGGAAGGTGCCATGGGAAGGGGATGAGGTGGTGAGGTTAATGGAGAAGTGGACCAGGGTGTCACGGAGGGAACGATCCCTTCGGAATGCTGACAGGGGAAGGGAGGGGAAGATGCGTTTGGTAGTGGCACTACATACGTTTGGTAGTGGCACTACAAAACTGACATATTATTTGCCTTCCTAATTAATTGCTGAACTTGTACATTAACTCTCTGTGTATCTTGTACAAGGAGACCGAAATCCCTCTATATTTTAGGCCCTCACCTTTTAAAAAATGTCCTGCTTATTCATTCTTTCTTCCTGACAATTGTGAGTAAGACTGCTGGTTTTCTGTAAAAGTTCATGGCTGGATGAACTCTCTATACTGAGGAAATAGTGTAGATTGGAAATATTAATAATTTGGTTGAATATCTTATTAGTTCATATTAAGTAATGCATGGCCCATTTCAGTGCATACCCAAAGAAATGGAGGTCTTAACAGTCCTCTGAAATAGCCTAGCAAGCCACTCAGTTGCATCAAACTGCTCCAGAAAAGTTGAATAAGAATGAAATTGGACAGACCACCTGGCATCGACCTAAGTACTGGAAACATCAAAGACACAGCCTGCCCAATCGACCCCGCAAAGTCCTCCTCACTAGCTTCTGGGGACTTGTGCCAAAGTTGAGAGAGCTGTCCAACATACTAGTCAAGCAACAGCCTGAAATAGTCATACTCACGGAATCATAACATCCAGACAATGTCCCAGATTCCTACATCACTATCCCTGGGTACATTCTGTTCCACGAGCAGGACAGACCTACCAGAGGTGGCAGCACAGTGGTATACAGTCAGGATGGAGTGGCCCTGGGAGTCCTCAACATTAACCCCGGACCTCATGATGTCTCATGGCATCAAGTCAAACTTGAGCAAGGAAACCTCCTGCTGAATGCCATCAACTGCCCTCCTTCAACTGATGAATCAGTGCTCCTCCATGTTGAACAACATTCAGAAGAAGTATTGAGGATAGCAAGGGCACAGAATGTACTCTGGGTGAGGACTTCGATGTCCATCACCAAGAGAGGTTCACAGCCCCATTACTGACCAACTTGACCGAATCCTGAAGGACATATCTGCCAGAATGAGCCTGCAGCAGGTAGTGAGAGAACGAGCATGAGGGAAAAACCTACTTGACCTCATCCTCACTAATCTACCTGTTGCAGATGCATCTGTCCATGACTTTATTGGTAGGAGTGACAACTGAACAGTCCTTCTGGAGCCGAAGTCTGGTCTTCACACAAAGGACACCCTCCATTGTGATGTGTGGCACTATCACTGCATTAAATACAATAGATTCAGACCAGATTGAGCAGCTCAAAACTGGGCATCTATAAAGTGCTGTGGGCCATCAGCAGCAGCAGAATTGTATTCAAACAGAATCTGTAACCTCATGGCCCATCATATCCCTCACTCTACCATTACCGTCAAGCCAGGGGATCAACCTTGCTTCAATGAAGAATGTAGGAGCGCATGCCAGCAGCAGCACCCAGCATACCTAAAAGTGAGATGCCAGCCTGGTGAAGCAACAACACAGGACTACATGCATGCCAACCAGCTGAAGCAGCATGCGATAGACAGAACAAAGCAATCCCACAACCACCAGATCAGATCAAAGCTCTGCAGTCCTGCCACTTCCAGCCGTGAATAGCAATGGACAATTAAACAACTAACTGGAGGAGGAGGCTCTGCAAACATTACCATCCTTAACAATGGGGGAGTCCAGCACATGAGTGCAAAAGACAAAGCTGAAGCATTTGCACCCATCTCCAGCCAGAAGTGCCGAGTTGATGATCCATCTTGGCCTCCTCCTGAGATCCCCAGCATCATAGATGCCAGTCTTCAGACAATTTGATTCACTCCACATATCAAGAAATGGCTGAAGGCACTGGATGCAGTAAAGGCTATGGACCCTGACAACATCATGGCTGCCATACTGAAGACTTATACTCTAGAACTAGCCATGCCCTTAGCCAAGCTGTTCCAGTACAGCTACAACACTGGCATCAACCTGACAATGTGGAAAATTGCCCAGGCATGTCCTGTCCACAAAAAGCAGGAAGATCCAATCTGGCTGATTACTGCCCCATCAGTCTACTCTCAATCATCAGCAAAATGATGAAAGGTGTCATCTACAGTGCTATCAAGTGGCACTTACTCAGCAACAACCTGCTCATTGATGCTCAGTTTGGTTTATACCAGGGCCACTGAGCTCCAGACCTCATTACAGCCTTGGTCCAAACATGGACAAAAGGGCTGAATTCCAGAGATGATGTGAGAGTGACTGCTGTTGGCAACAAAGCAGCATTTGACCAAGGGCTGGATATTGTATGACCCCATGAGGTGCGATTGGAGACGGGGGGCACGGAGTATCGCGACGGGGGGTGGGGTGGCAGTGGGGCGGTGGGCCCGTCATCTCCCCGCCACCAAGTGATCTTCCCAGGGATGAGATAGGCTGATGATGGCCTTTCCACCCAGAGGCCAATTGAGACCCTCAACCATCTTCAACTGCTTCATCAATGATCTTCCTTCCATCATAAGGTCAGATTTGGGGATGTTCACTGATAATTGCACAGTGTTCAATACCATTCACAACTCCTCAGATACTGAAACAGTCTGTGTCCACATGCAGCAAGACCCGGACAATGTCAGGTTTGGGCTGATAATTGTCAAGTAACATCCACACCACACAAATACCAGGCAATGACCATCTCCAACAACAGAGTATCTAACCATCTCCCCTTGATGTTCAATGACATTGCCATTACTGAATCTCCCATCAAAAACATCCTAGCGGTTACCATTGACCAGAAACTTAACTAGACCAACCATATAAATACTGTGGCTACAAGAACAGGTCACAGGCTGAGAATTCTGCGGCGAGTAACTCACCTCCTGACTCCCCAAAGCCTGTCCACCATCTACAAAACACAAAGCAGGAGTGTGATGAACACTCTTCACTTGCCTGGATGGGTGCAGCTCCAGCAACACTCAAGAAGCTTGACACCATCCAGGACAAAGCAGCCTGCTTGATTGGAAACCCTTGCACCACCTTAAACATTCATTCCTTCCATCACTGTTGCACAGTGGCAGCAGTGTGTACCATGTACAAGATGCACTGCAGCAATTCGCCAAGCCTCCTTCAAAAGCACCTAGAAGAACAAGGGCAGCAGACACATGGGAACACCACCACCTGCAAGTCCCCTCCAAGCTACACACCATCTTGACTTGAAACTATAGTGCCGTTCCTTCACTGTTGTTGGGTCTAAAAGCTGGAACTCCCTCCCTAACAGCACTGTGGGTATACCTACCCCACATGGAATGCAGTGGTTGAAGAAGTCAACTCACCACCATCTTCTCAAGTGCAATTAGGGATGGGCAATAAATGCTGGCCTTGCCAGCGACGCTCACATCCCAAGGACGAATAAAAAAAGCCAAACATATCCTGCCCCCCACCCCCAATTATCTACAAATTGTTCACTATTGAGTGGAATATATGGACAATAAATTACACAATGAGGCAAAGCTATTCAATGCAGTTGGAGCTGCATTACCCTGCACCCAGTAATAAAAAATTAGGACCAATTTCAATTCTGGGACCACAAATCTAGGTGTGCAAATCAGAGACTGCAGCCAGCTGCAGGTAGAAT
Source organism: Heterodontus francisci (assembly GCF_036365525.1). NCBI lineage: Eukaryota > Metazoa > Chordata > Chondrichthyes > Heterodontiformes > Heterodontidae > Heterodontus > Heterodontus francisci. Next base: position 50,385,364 of record NC_090390.1, read on the forward strand.
TTTAATTTTCTCTCTGATCTATAATAAAGTTATACTTAAAAACACAGAATTTGCAGCTAAAGTGTCACTCAGGATGAACACAGATATGTAGATCTTCTAAAATATTTTATTTACTATTATGGATATTGCTGAGTTCAGAATCTGTCTGTATCACGAAGTACACTGACAGCTGTGTTACAGCAACCACTGTGTTGTGAGTTAATATCCAGTCCTGAAACATGATTGATCAATACAGACCTATTTAATTCCATTCTTTTTAAATCTGTGATCATAATATAAAATCAAAAACAATCAAGTTTAGTCTTGGTAAAGAAATGATCTTGAATTCTAACTCTGACATCTCCATCTTCATGAGAGACGACAACATGAAGTAACATTGACATGTCAATGAAGTTGGAAATCAGTTGAATTTATTTTATTTTACATGACATTGTACTGACTTAATAGAAATATATCCATTATAACACACTAGAATAATAATGACTTCTGTTTTTGTCTTTGGCATAAGATAGATGTCCTACAACCTCCTAAATATTTACTACAATAGCAAACATGCAGAAATATTGGTTACAATAATTCACAACTTATCTAAATATAGATCTGGAGTAACCCTGACATTCAACTTTAAAGTAGGCTGCACATGTTTTTGTAACTGAGATTAAACATGCTATTTAATGGCATATTGTTACTTGACTGGTTTTCTTACTGTGTATTTTTAGCAGGGTCGTATTAACTTTGGGATGATGTTCTAGAGTTAGAGTGGTATCAAATTAAGACAAGGATCCAGAATTCCCTGGAAAGTTTCACCATAACTGGCTTCAGAGCAGGTTGTGCCAATTTTTCCTCAGGAAATTCACGCATAACTGATTTGCCAGTTTTACACTGATACATCACTACATGCAAATTTCCTCAATTGGTTTTACTGCTTCCAAGTTACATCCCTGCATGCAAAATACTACCTCGCATGAGTTTCCTGGACTTAAATGTGCTGCTGTAGATTTCTCTAGCATAACAGAAATTTCTGGAGTTTAATCACAATTTTCTTATTGAAACCTGCACTATTCTGAAGCAAGGTGCTGTCAACCCCTTTGCACCAATTAATTTCCAACCCTGCTCCCACATATTCTGAAGGAATAAGCAGGGGTATTGTCCTTCCCAATGGACAGATCCCTTTCCCATACAACAATGAAAGGTGGAAGAGGAGCAGCAGAGGAAAGAGGCTCTGAGACTGAGGCACCATGGCAGAAGACAACAGCCCAGTATATTTTCTCTATTTTTGGTGCTGCCTTTACACTTATTTTATGCCAGTTTTTATGTTCTGGAACAGGCAAGTGAGATCCTCAGGACATTTAGTATAAGCTCTCATTGGCAAGGCCAATGCAGAAACCAGCATCATTTCTGGCATAAGTGCAAGCCAGGAGATTTTCAAAACTGATAATTGCAATATTTTCTACTTGATTTTAAAAAATCATTACATAACATTCTAGGAGTTACAGGATAATGTTTACTGGAGACCTGCGCGACCAGTAAATCTTAGAATTTTAATATTCTTGTTATTGTACTAAAAACCTAGAAATAAGTCCTACCGTAATTCAGTCATTGGCCATTATAAATGTTGATAAGCAAAAGAAGGAGGGATTTAAACACAAGGCTACTTCTTTAAATCTTGGTTCAGAAGTCAATATTTATCTTGAGACAGTAACTGAAAAAATGAAATTTTCAAGGTCTGAAAATGTATTATCCCCATAATTATCTATGCAGATGAGAGGTTTTTTTTCCATCTGTGTTGGGTTAGAAATATCAGCAAGGGTTTGTGGCCGGCGAAAGAAAGAACTTTGGATTAATGGATTGGATTAATGACCTGCCATATATTTTACTTAACTGCAATAGGCATACATCAGCTGTGGTCTTCATATTTATCATCTAGGGGTGAACATGTCTGTTAGTATACCATTTGTAAGTTTATATAGTCTATAAAATTCACATAAATATCTAGAAGACCATATTTTTGGATAATGTTGGTGCTTTCCAACATGGAACTGACTGCAATACAGAGTATATATAATGGTTTATTATAAGCTTCTGGTCTCCTGGTACTTGAGACACAATCACTTTGAAGAGAAGTGACTGCTGTGTAGGCAAGTTCAGCAGTTAATCTCTTCTTTAGTGTTTTTGGTTGAGGAAGAAATGTTTGATCTGCCCAAAACTTGCTGGTTTTCCAGTGCAGAGAATTGTCCACGAATGACTGGTACATTCCAAGGTCCAGAACTACATGCTGAGGGTTGCACTAAGGCTTGGGGCCGCCGCTGCAGAGGCTCAATGGCGGAAGGCCAGTGTATAAAGTCTTCTGGCCGTGGTACACCAAGGGGCAGGAACCCGTGTAAAACCCCTCGGGCTGTATGCACCAAAATGTTTTTTACTATGTAATGCCAATGGATATTGCATTTAAAATGGAATGGCAAGAATTGTGAGGCACTTCATGCTACATATCTTTTGACTTTCTATAGAACAATAGCCATTAAGCAATTAAGAAACTGGGGGAAGTTTTGACCCTGTAAGATCAAGTGGACAACATGGAGAATGATGTAAGTATCAGTGATTTCAGCTCCCACATTCCCAGTAGAGAGCTATAAATAAGGTGAATGTGAGCTGGGGAAAGGCAACAATACTGTAGCTCGCTGATCTGTGCTTCCCACTCAGTGCCCAGCATCAGTAAATTTGCATTTATGTTTCCATAACACATTTTGTCTGCTATAACTGATCTCAAAAGACGTTGAACAGGAGAGATAAATAGGCAACATTTTGTTCTGTTGCTGTCGTACTGTAGTTAAGAACTTTGTTGAAAACAAATCAGATATCATATATCTTTTGGGAGAAGTTGTGATAGGAAAAATGTTAGGCTCTGTAGTTGGGAGATAAGGGGGTTTAATTTCTCTTTACAGAAGAACATAAGAAATAGGAGCTGGAGTAGGCCATATGGCCCTTCGATCCTGTTCTGCCATTCAATAAGATCATGGTTAATCTTCTACCACAACTCTACCTTCATGCACTATCCCCATATCTTGTGATTCCCTCAGTATCCAAAAATTTACTGATCCCCTTCTTAAATATATTCCATGACTAAACATCCACAGCTCTCTGGTGTAGAGAATTCCAAAGATTCTCAACCCTTTGTTTGAAGAAATTTCTCCTCATCTCAGTCCTAAATGGCTGATCCCGGATCTGAGACTGTGACTCTAGTTCAAGGCTCCCCAACCCTGGGAAACATTTATTTTGTCAGGCCCCTTAAGAATTATGTATGTTTTAATGAGATTACATTTAATTCTTCTAATTTCTAAGGAATATACGCTTTGGGCAAGTATATTTTTCTTAAGGAGACTGAAACTGTGCACTGTACTTCGGGTGAGGTATCACCAAGGCCCAAGGTAATTGTAGTAACACTTAGAATCATAGGAAGTTTAAGGCACAGAAAGAGGGTACTTGGCCCATCATGTCTGTGCCAGCCAAAAAACGATCCACCTATTCTAATCTCACCTTCCAGCATTTGGTCTGTAGCCCTGTAGATTACAGCACTTGAGGTGCATATCCAGACTCCTTTTGAATGAGTTGAGGGTCTCTGCCTCAACTACCCTTTCGGGCAATGAGTTCCAGGCCATCACTACCCTCTGGGTGAAAAAGTTTTTCCTCATCTTCCCTCTAATTTTTCTACCGATCACTTTAAATCTATGCCCCCTCATCACTGACCTCTCTGCTAAGGTGAATAGACCCTTCACCTCCACTCTATCCAGGCCACTGAAAATTTTGCTCATTTCAATCAGATCTCCCCTCAGCCATCTCTGTTCCAAGGAGTACAACCCCAGCCTATCCAATCTTTCCTCAGAGTTGCTTTTTTCCAGTCCTGGCAACATCCTCATAAATCTCCTCTGTACCCTCTCTAGTGCAATTACATCCTTTCTGTCCTGAGGTGACCAGAACCGCACACAGTGCTCAAGTTGTGGCCTAACCAATGAGTTATACAGATCCAGCATAACCTCCCTGCTCTTGTATTCTATACCTCGGCTAATAAAGGAAAGGATTCCATATGCCTTCTGTTATGACCGACTGCTCCATTCAAAGCCCCCAATCAAAATATACGATTCTGATTATGGTGGGAGAAATGCACTGTTCATTCAATCCTGTACCTCCACAGATCGCTTAACATATCATTTTAAACTTTCCAAATGAAAGAAAGACCCACCCAAATTATATCATCTATTAACCCCCGAATGAGGCTAACCAAACCACGTGTCTTTAAATCAACAAATTAACTATTTAATTAGAAAAACTAAATTCTTAAACACTACTAAGATATAAACAACATTTAAAATAGAAAAAGTTAGAGTCCTTGCAAATTTACACAGTTGCCAGAGGTGAAAAAATCTAAGGTTGCTTGAAGTCCTCACAGCCAACTGATGGGGAGAAAAAAGGTTCTTCAACAGTAGAACAGACCATAGTCTAATTCCAGCATTAAGTGATGCTTTTCTTCTCCAGCGATGAATTTCAACAATGAACGACTTGCAAACACTTTTTAAATGAATCAATTTGGCTTTAGAATTTTTGAGGGATAAAAGATTGTCACAGCCTAACTTCCTGTCCTTCAGTTTAAATGATCAGAGATCTCTGTTTTGGCTTGACTTTTTGAGAATTTTGAGAGATAATAATAAATGAACAGACTAAATTTTCTGCTGTCAGTTTAAATGGGCTGAGAGTTCTTCTTTCAGGTGCTAACACACAGCGGTTTGTCTGTGTCCGCCCAAACAGGCAGTTTGCAATATAAGCCAGTTCAAAAGTAAATTGTTACAAATGTATCTTTCGATGCTCAGTCCGAATGGCTATATCCAAGGCAACGAGAATGCACCCTTTGTATCGCAGTCGCCGAATGTCTGTGTCCAAGGCAACGAGAATGCATTATTTGACTCAGTCTTAGAGCTTGCTGCCTTAAAGCTGTATGGCTCTTTTCCAGCCTTAAAGGCACACTGCATTCTTCCTGGGGGGAAAAAACCACGGGATCAAAACACCTCCCCTGGCAGAATGAAATGCCATTCCTGAAATGCGTTTCATTACAATGGGTAAAAAAAATTCAAACTGAAAAAATGCTAACACATTTTTTGTTCCACATTTACAGGCATACACTTTTCTAAAAAATGTTAAGACCACAGTGATAAGTTTCACCAGAACATTTCGGCTTTAAATTTTCAAAAGGTTATCCCAATTAACCCATTTTTAAATTTCCAAGCATTGTCTTCCAATTGTTTCATGTTTTCCCTCCAAGTGTCCCTATTTTCCATCACCTCAGCCAGGTGAACTGCACAGCTAGGAGCACTGACCATAACTGGGTTCACTATTCTCCGAGAAGTTTCTCGAGAACCCCTTAATCTATGTGGCATCACTTGACACTGGAAAACCCTGCCCGTTGTAACAGAAGCTATTTTTTTCATATCCTGGGATGTCAAAGGAATTTGACAGGTTTCCTCCAACACATTTGTCTCTTTAAGATACATTGTGTTGCCCACTCTGTCCATACAGTCTTTTAAATAAGAATTTGGGTAGGAGTCTGCCTTTTTCACAGCAGTTACTTTTCTGGAGTCTATGCAAGTTTGAGCTGACCCACCAGGTTTAGACATCAAGACCATCTGCGAATTCCAGCTGTCCTGACTAGGTTCAACTAAGCTGCCCTTCAGCATGCATTGTACCTCTGCTTCCACTTGGGCCTGTTTGTCTGGACCTAAGTGACAAGGATGTTGTTTCAAAGGAATGGTTCCCCCTATAGCAACATCATGTGTGGCTAAGGTTGTACATCCTGGCTTATCACTACAAACGTTTTGAAATGTTGTGAAAACCCTGGTTAGGACGTCATGCTGTTTTGCCTCTAAGTGTAAAAGTCTATTGTTTAATTTTCCTCGCCATTCTGTATTCGCTGATTGGATAGTTGGAGGTTCAATCTGAGAATTTCTTAGGCCTACTTCTGCCTCATCCTCATTATCCTTTTCCTTCTCAACAGTCCCATTATCTGACATACCTGTACTGGCTTATCCTCCTCCCTGTGGTAATATGGTTTTAGCACATTAATGTGACACAACCAGCAATCAGGAGTGTCAATCAAGTAATCCAACTTACCCACTCTTTTGATCACTCTATATGGGCCACTGAACCATGCTTTCAATGGTTCTCCCTGTGATGGTAACAACACTAATACCTCATCCCCTGGTTTTATGGTAGATTGTGGTTTTCCCACCATTTTAACAGGTGTGGCATGTTGTACAAAATTGTCTCACATCCTTTGTAAGACCTGGCCAGTAATAATGTTTGCTTACGTGTGATTTGGTCTTCCAACTTCCCCTATGTCCTGAAAAAGGAATGTTGTGTGCTAACCTTAATAATCCTGGTCGATATTTAGGTGGTACCACTATCTGTTCAACAACTGTCCAGTCTTCGTCGGCAGGCCTATGAGGCAGTCTCCATTTCCTCCTCAAAACCCCATTTGCCATATAATAGTCTTCCGGAACTCCTTTCGTCTCAGCTTCTGACAGAGCCGTTTGTGCCATTCAATATTTCTCTGGATCAGCTTGCTGTACTGCAATGATAGACGATCTGTTAAACAACTCATTTGGATAATCTAAATCCCCAAATAAGGTTTCAGATGCCTGGCTATCTATTTGTGATGCCCCTTTTACCTCCGATAATGGATCCCGTTTAGCCATTGCTCGGGTAACTACACACGCAGGAAATATTCCCAGAACTTGTTCCGTTTCCTTAATTTCACTTGGTTCCTCTGTATTTATAGGGGAAACTGATATTTTTGATCCTGCCAAATCATTTCCTCGGCGATCAATTCCCTTTACTGGTAAACTGTGCACAACACCTACAGTAACTATCCCAGATATTAAGTCACTCTCTAGGCGTACTTTATACAAAGATACGGGTATACACACCCCACCAATTCCATTAACTAAAACTTTAGCGTTCAAGGCGCTCTCTGGTGGAAACCTCATATCTTTCCCCAGCAAGAGTGTTTGGGTTGCTCCTGTGTCCCTGAGTATAACGATAGGTTTCCTGTCTCACTTACAGGATATGGAGTTACTCTCCCCTTTGACAAAAATTCATTACAACTCTCAAGTATTTTATTCTTAACCTCTACACTCCTTTTAGTTTTAGTATCTGGTTTCACATTCACAGCTGTCATTAAAACTATAGCCTGGTCTGCTATACTCTCAGTCAGAGTCTTTTCCTCTGCACTAACTTTGCATACCCCAACTAGTCCTATGGGTTTACCTTGCAATTTCCAGCACTCTGAATGAAGATGACCTGTTTTGTTGCAATGATAACACTTTGGCTTGCGAACCTCACTTCTACCCTCAGTACCTTCCCTTTTGACCTTAGGAGGTGATCTTGGGGTATTCTAAGCTGTTTCTTCTTGTCCCCGGCTACTTGCCTTCCTTTCACTCTCCCACTTTCTATCCTTCTCGGGTTTATGGCGATGACGGACAAAATAGGTTGGCTTATTCACAAGCTCAAAATCATCAGCAATCTCTCCTGCTTGCCTAGCTTTCAAAACTTTCAAGTTATCCATATGAGTTCTCACTACTGAAGGAATGGAGTTTTTAAACTCTAAGAGAATCAATTCTCGAAGGTTCTCATATGTGGTTTCTATCTTTAATGCCCGTATCCAACGGTCAAAAGTAATTAGCTTCACCCTCTCAAATTCTAAATATGTCCACCTGACCAATCTCCGTAAGTTCCTAAACTCCTGACTTTAGGGACTAACTCATACACAGCGAGAATAGCCTTTTTTGCCATCTCATAATCTGCAGAAGCCTCTTCAGAAAGCACGGTATAAGTTTCATGAGCTCTGCATATCAGCCTGCTCTGCATGAGCAATGTCCAGCTTTCTTTCGGCCATTTCATCTGTTTGGCTATTTTTTCAAAAGATATGAAAAATGCCTCTACGTCCCTTTCCTCAAACTTAGGAAGAGCCTGTATAAATTGAAACAACTTCTCACTGGGTCCTGTTCTAAATTCAGATTCATCCTGACACTTTTGTCTTAGTTCCATCTCTTTTAGCCTAAATTCCCTCTCTTTCTCCCGATCTTCCAATTCAAGTTTTCTTAATTCTTTCTCTGCCTCAAATTTTTTCATTTCTAACTGAATCCTAGCCAATTCCACTGCCTGACCTACTACCTTCATGTCTCTCATATTCCCTTTCTCGTTCCTCGTATTGCCCTTCATCTGTTTCATCATCATCATCATCATTATCATCTACTTCTACTAATTCCAGATGTTTGGATATGATGTCAATTATATCTGCTTTGTTGGCACCTGATTTCAATTCCAACCCCAATTTCGCTGCCAATTCTTTTAATTTGTTCTTAGTTAAAGCTATCAAGTCACTTAGGGAAACATTCTGCTTTCCCAAAAACTCTGCGGCAACTACTAATGCCATAACAATGGTATAGACTGTACCTTATTGCACAGGAGACCTGGTTCTTTTAATTTCTTTGTAAATGGTGTTAGATTTAGATCCCAACAATAGAGTTTCCAATTGCTATGATCCCAGATGCGAGAGAAATTAAATATGATGCCAAACACAGGACCCCAATTTAAATATGCTATCCCAGAGTCGAGTAATTAATATGACTCCAAATGTGAACCTTCCAGATTAGTCTGATTCTGATCCCAGATGCAAGCCACTGAATTAAATATTATTCAACTACGAGTGAGCCCCAATTAAGATAAGATTCCAATCCAGAAACCCAATTAACATATGATTCAAATCTCGAGCGAGCCCCCAATTAATATGTTGCAACCGACTGCTCCAGTCAAATCCCCCAATAAAATATACGATTCTGATTGTGGTGGGAGAAATGTACTCTTCATTCAAACCCGTACCTCCACAGATCGCCTAACATATCATTTTAAACTTTCCAAATTAAAGAAAGACCCACCCAAATTGTATCATCTATTAACCCCCGAATGAGGATAACCAAACCAGGTGCCTTTTAATCAACAAATTAACTATTTAATTAGAAAAACTAAATTCTTGAACGCTAAGATATGAACAACATTTAAAATAGAAAAAATTAGTGTCCTTGCAAATTTACACTCCTGCCAGCAGTGAAAAAGTTCAAGGTTGCTTGAAGTCCTCACAGCCGTCTGATGGGGAGAAAAAAGGTTCTTCAACAGTAGAACAGACTATAGTCTAATTCCAGCAGTAAGTGATGCTTCCCTTCTCCAGCGATGAATTATAACAATTAACGACTTGCAAACACTTTTTAAATGAATCAATTTGGCTTTAGAATTTTTGAGGGATAAAAGATTGTCACAGCCTAACTTCCCGTCCTTCAGTTTAAATGATCAGAGATCTCTGTTTTGGCTTGGCTTTTTGAGAATTTTAAGAGATAATAATAAATAAACAGACTAAATTCTCTTCCGTCAGCTTAAAATGGGCTGAGAGTTCTTCTTTCAGGTGCTAACACACAGCTGTCTGTCTGTGTCCACCCTGTCTTAGAACAGACTGTTTGCGCTATAAGCTAGTTCAAAAATTAAATTGTAACAAATATATCTCTTGATGCTCAGTCCGAGTGGCTATAACCAAGGCAACGGAAATGCACCATTTGAATTGCAGTCTCCGAATGGCTGTGCCCAAGGCAACGAGAATGCACTCTTTGACTCAGTCTTTAGAGCTTGCTGCCTTAAAGCAGTACAGCTTTTTTCCAGCCTTAGAGGCACACCGCATTCTTCCCAGAAAAAAAGCTATAGGATCATAACACCTTATCCTGTCCTGCTACCTTCAGGAATCTGTGGACATTCACTCCAAGGTTCCTTACCTCCTCTACACTTCCCAGTATTTTCCCATTAATCATATATTCCTTTGCCTTGTTTGACCTCCCCAAATGCATCACCTCACACTTCTCCAAGTTGAATTCCACTTGTCACTTTTCTGCCCATCTGACCAGACCATAAATATCTTCCAGCGGCCTACAGGTATCCTCCTCGTTATCTACCACACGGCCAATATTTGTGTCGTCTGTAAACTTCTTGATCATGCCCCCCACATTTACGTCCAAATCATTAATATACACCACAAAAAGCAAGAGACCCAGTACAGAGCGCTGCGGAATGTCACTGGAAACAGCCCTCCAGTCGCTAAAACAGCGGTCAACAACTACCCTTTGTTTCCTGCCACTGAGCCAATTTTGTATCCACTTTGCTGCATTTCCCTGGATCCCATGGGATTTTTTTTTTCATCAGTCTGCCATGTGGGACCTTGTCAAAAGCCTTGCTAAAATCCATGTAGACCACATCAACAGCACTACCCTCATCTATTGTCCTTGTTCTTCAAAGATTCGATCAAGTTGGTCAAACAAGATCTTCTCTTAACAAACCCATGCTGACTGTCCTTGATTAACCTGTGCCTTTCTAAATGACAGTTTATCCTGTCTCTCAGAATAGACTCCAATAATTTGCCCACTACTGAGGTTAGACTGACTGGCCTGTAATTATTCGATCTATCCTTTGCTCCTTTTTCAAACAGAGGTACAATGTTAGCAATTCTCCAATCCTCTGGCAGACTCTCCATGGCAGACTGGTTAAAAAAAATTAAATCCCATGGGAGCCAGGGAAATGCAGCAATGTGAATACAAAATTGGCTCAGTGGCAGGAAACAAAGTGTAATTGTTGAGGCTGTTTTAGCGACTGGAGGGCTGTTTCCAGTGGCGTTCCGCAGGGCTCAGTACTGGGTCCCCTGCTTTTTGTAGTGTATATTAACGATTTGGACGTAAATGTGGGGGGCATGATCAAGAAGTTTGCAGACGACACAAATATTGGCCGTATGGTAGATAAGGAGGAGGATAACTGTCGGCTGCAGGAAGATATTGTTGGTCTGGTCAGATGGGCAAAAAAGTGGCAAATGGAATTCAACTTGGAGAAGTGTGAGGTGATGCATTTGGAGAGGTCAAACAAGGCAAAGGAATACATGATTAATGGGAAAATACTGAGAAATGTAGAAGAAGTGAGGACCTTGGAGTGAATATCCACAGATCCCTGAAGGTAGCAGGACAGGTCGATAAGGTGGTTAAGAAGGCATATGGAATCCTTTCCTTTATTAGCCGAGGTATAGAATACAAGAGCAGGGAGGTTATGCTGGAACTGTATAACTCATTGGTTAGGCCACAACTTGAGTACTGTGCAGCTCTGGTCACCTCATTACAGTAAGGATATAATTGCACTAGAGAGGGTACAGAGGAGATTTATGAGGATGTTGCCAGGACTGGAAAAATGCAACTATGTGGAAAGATTGGATAGGCTGGGGTTGTACTCGTTGGAACAGAGAAAGCTGAGGGGAGATCTGATTGAAATGTACAAAATTTTCAGGGGCCTGGATAGAGTGGAGGTGAAGGGTCTATTCACCTAAGCAGAGAGGTCAGTGATGAGGGGGCATAGATTTAAAGCGATTGGTAGAGAAATTAGAGGGGAGATGAGGAAAAGCCTTTTCACCCAGAGGGTAGTGATGGCCTGGAACTGACTGCCTGAAAGGGTAGTTGAGGCAGAGACCCTCAACTCATTCAAAATGAGTCTGGATAGGCACCTCAAGTGCCGTAAGCTGCAGGGCTATGGTTCAAATGCTGGAAGGTGAGATTAGAATAGGTGGATTGTCTCTCAGTCAGCACAGACACGATGGGCCAAATAGCCTCTCTCTGTGCCTCAAACGTTTATGATTCTATGTGGGATCCTGTCAAAAGCCTTGCTAAAATCCATGTAGACCACATCAACTGCATTACCCTCATCTATCTTCCTTGTTACTTCTTCAAAAAATTTGATCAAGTTGGTCAAACAAAATCTTCCCTTAACAAACCCATGCTGACTTTCCTTGATTAACCTGTGCCTTTCTAAATGACAGTTCATCCTGTCTCTCACAATAGATTCCAATAATTTGCCCACTGCTGATGTTAGACTGACTGGCCTGTAATTATTCAGTCTATCCTTTGCTCCCTTTTTAAGCAGAGGTACAACATTAACAATTCTCCAATCCTCCGGCACCACACCTGTATCCAGTGAGGACTGGAAAATGATGGTTAGACTTTCCGCTATTACCTCTCTTGCTTCTTTTAACAGCCGAGGATACATTTCATCTTGCCCTGGTGATTTATCAACTTTCAAGGATGCTAATCCCATTAATACTTCCTCTCTCCCTATGTTTATCACATCCAATACTTCACACTCTTCCTCCTTAATTACATCTGCATCGTTCCCCCTCTTTTGTGAAGGCAGACGGAAAGTATTCATTAAGAACTTTCTTTACTGTTATATTCCAATCCCTTTGTAATAAGGGCTAACATATCATTTGTTTTCCTAATTGATTGCTGTATCAGCTAGTCATCTTTCTGCGATTAGTGTACATTGTGATGGAAACCACACCTGCCGAATGAAAACATATTAATTTTGACATATGGAACACTACTTGGACCTTTTTGCTTGACATTGTACATAACTTGTTTAAAAAAGACCACAGAGTTGGACAGCTGAAACATGGCTGCACATTTTCATTCTGAGAGACAGTTGAATAGAGAGACAATGGAAGTGCTCACTGACTCAATTAACAAGATTGGTCTGGGCAATCAAAATAATCAACTTCTTTGCCTGTGTAACAGCCAGAGCTCCACACCCGACCGAGTGTGCCTGGAGAACTTTGAGAATCAACAACCCTTGCAGAAGATGCGGTTTCAAACAAAGAGCTGGTCACGTGACTTACCTGCTGGCTGAACTGGGAACTGTTTGAATTGTGCGTCACAGAAAGGTTTTGGGACAGACTGCAATTTGAAGACAGAAGAGAAGGTAGGGCTCTCCCTGTCTCCCTCTCTCTCAAGCAAAGTCCCAGGGACCACAGAATCAGCTTAAGCCTCATGACAGATGACCTCTTCGGCCTTCTGGTACCAGACAAACAAGTTTGAAAGTGTGCACTGGCCCCAGTGAGAACTGCAAGACCTCAACTCCAATCAAGGATTTTACATCCAAACCGAAAGACAGTAACTGAATTTGATTTATTGCCAACCCTACTTAACCCTCTCCCTTTAATTCTTTCTCCCCCTTTGTATCTATTTGCGTGTGTGTTTATCTCATATGTATGCTAGCGAGGTTGCGTCACTTAGTTTTAGTAATTGTAACTGAGTTAGAGTGATAAGGTTAATAAACTTACATCTTTCTTATTTTCTAAGAAAACCTGTCTGGGTGGTTCATTTACAATTACAGTTAGAGAGCAGTGAGCAAGGACTCACTGAGGTGTTAAACTAAAAACACGCTGTTTTAAAAGATAAAGCCTGTTATGGCCAAACCAGGAAAGGGGCCAGAGGGGAGCCTGAGACCCCTTCCGCACCCAGTCATAACAGAAATTTGGGGGCTAGCATCCAGATTGGACCCACAGACAAATGAGAAATTGGAAGGGGAAAATCAAATTGATCCCAATCAAAAAGACAAAAGATTTCAATACAGCTTTTCTTGTGGCTGTGTGTGCTAGCGTACTAACATGTCCACGACTGAAGCCAATACACTCCCAAGCCAGGGTGAAGTAACTTGAGGTAAATAAAGGCATTATCTATAGAGGAGATGAGGAATATGGCTGAGCAGTGTGGGATCACTTTTCATGCCAAAGCTAGGAAATTGGAACTCCTAAGACCAGTGGCCAACCACTTTTCCCTCAAATCTGAAGAATCAGAGACAGGGTTAGAATTCGAGTCAGACAGGGCAATATTGGCAAAGATACAATTGGAACCGAGGAAACCTGAATTAGAAGACAGGCAAAGGGAGACAGAAGAGAAAGAGTGAGCGAGAGCCTTCCGGAAGCAACAGGAGGAAAGAGAGCTGAGGTGGCCTGAGTTAGCTAGGGGACAACAGAGTAACCCCAGTGAAAGCATGGAGAATACAAGTAATGCAGAGCTGTGTGCTAAGTTTTTAAAATTTTACCAATTGATTCCAAAATTCAATGAGGGAGATGTGGAAGCATTTTTTGTATCTTTTGAAAAACTTGCAAGGCAGTTCAAATGGCTGGCTGAGAATTGGACTCTGCTGCTACAAAGCAAGCTAACAGGAAAAGCCCATGAGGTTTATTCCTTGTTGCCAGATGAGAGTTCATCAAATTATGAACTGACAATAATGCTATCCTCGGGGCACATGAACTAGTACCAGAAGCCTACCACCAAAACTTCAAAACCATCTGGAAACAAGCTGATCAAACTTACTTTGAGTTTGAGAGAAGTAAGCAGCTGGCTTTTGACCAGTGGTTGAGAGCTCTTAAAGTACAGCCCACCTATGAAAGCCTCAGAGAGGTAATTCTCCTCGTGGAATTTAAAAACTCTCGCCCATTCTCCATAAAGACCCATGTGGAGGAACAAAAAGTTAATATAGCGAGGCAAGCTGCAGTTCTGGCTGATGAGTTTGCTCTAATATACAAGTCGGTTCCCCAGGGGAAAACCTTCCTAGTCACGCCCACAAATCCGAAAAGGGCAAAGGGTGGGAAGGTGATAGGAGTCCAAGCAGTCCTGGGAGAGAAAGAAAATTTGGACACACAGGAGGCCCTCCTCCAGCCAAAAAGGATAGTGCTGTAAGTAGGAGTGAAATCCGGAGACCTATGTGCTTCTGTTGTAATAAGGCAGGTCATCTAAGAACTGACTGCTGGAAACTACAGGGAAAGCCTGTATGGTTAATTGGGGCACACCTGCTCAGTGCAGGAGAAAGGACCCTGATATAAAGCGCAGCACAGCAGGCTGTGACTTTGACTGCAGCAGCAGTAAGACCCCAAATAAAACTGCTGTGGGTGCAGGAAATTTTAATAGGATCCCTGAAGGTTATCAGGCTTTTGTGTCTGATGGGAGAATAACCCCATACCCCTCGAGTGGGGCAAGCAAGCCCAGAATAATCCTCAGGGATACAGGGGCCACTAGGTCCGTTTTGCTAGGAAAAGGCATGACCTTTCCCCCAGAGAGTGCAGCAAATATCAGAATGGTGGTGAATGGTATTGGAGGCTGGTGTACGCCTGTACCTTAACACAGGGGGCACTTGGAGTGCGACCTAGTTTCGGGACTGTAGGGATTGTCCCTAGTTTGCCTGAGGATGGGGTTGACCTGCTCTTAGGTAATGATCTGGTGGGGGCGAAGGTGTAGCTTCCCCAGTAGTGAAAGAGAGACCACAGAAGGTCAGAGAGACAGGGCAGTGGCAGGTGATGGTCCCCTGCAGTTCCCCTGCTTGTGTAATGAATCAGGCCATGACCAAAACAGCTCCCCCAGAGGAGACTGAATTGGCACTGCAGACAGATGACCATGAGGTCTGTCTGTCTGAAACTTTCTTTGGAAAGTTAGAGGACCCAGGGAATGGATTAAATGGATCTTCCCTAGCTGAGGCTCAGCGAGCTGACCCAGTGTTGAGAAAGTTAGCACAGGCTGCCCAGTCTGAAATTGAAGCAGAGGGAGTCCCTGGTTGCTACTATTTAAAGAATGAGGTACTGATGAGGAAGTGGAGTTCTCCTCACAGACAAAGAGTGGACAATGGTTCACCAGTTAGTGGTGCTGCAGAGGTACTGGAGAAAAATATTAAGGATGGCCCATGAGATTACAGTGGCTGTACATGTCGGTATACGAAAAACCAAAGCCCGCATAAGACAGCAGTTTGACTGGCCAAAACTCCACAAAGATATGGTGTAGGAGTTGTAGGAGTTGCCAGGTTGAGGGGAAGCCCCAACTTGCAGTGAAAGATGCACCCCAAATTCCTGTACTGTTGTTTGGAGGACCCTCCAGCAGAGGGCTGGTGAGCTGTGAGGGACCCCTGCCGAGAACAAAAGAGGACAGATAGGCACAGAGCTGGCAGACTGGCACAGGGCTGACAAAAGGTTAGAGAGGAAAGCGGAAAAAGGGACAAAGAGTACGGGTTAAAGGAGGTCCGGGGGGTGGGGGGGAGGTGGGATTCCCAAATGAAAACCCCTACTGTCTGGTCAGCCAACCCTGAAACATTGAAAAGGTTAGACCCCACATCCTCCTATGTAAATGCAGACACCAGAAGCACCCCACCAGGGTTGCTAACAGCATTTGCAGAAACCTGCAGGGACAAAGAAAGTCCTGAAAAGGGCAAGGAAACCGTGAAGGTGATGCCTCACCTAGTTGAAGTGTCACAGGGGAATGCAGTAGAATCTGGATAAATACCTGTAAACAGTAATGTCCCAGAGGACAAAGAGAAGATTAGCAAAGAATTCTACCCCACAGTCAGGAGAAAAGGGAACCAACCATCCCCTGAAATGAACAGCACTTGCATGACTCACCAGAGCACTGAAAGTGAGATCAGAGTGGATCCACCCACTGCCGACTCCCATGGTCAGAGCTCCAAACCAAGGCTAATTAAATCTAACCATCCCCCTGCAGACCCCAACAGGAACAAAGGCACTCTAGACAGTCATGGAAATGTGCAAACCCTAAACCTCCCAATGATATTAAAGAAACATTAAACCCCTTGGGCAACACATAACTATCTCAGACCCACTAAGCGAAAAGGGCAGTATAAAGCAGCACTGCTACAAGGAAAAGACAGGATGTAATGATTTTAAAATTTCTGAATGCATGAGAATGAATGAGAGAGATGCATGTGTGCTTTCCTGAATTTTCTCTTCCTTCTAATTTATAATGAAATGCGAGTGGTGCAGGTGTGACGGAAACCACACCTGCCAAATAGAAACATATTTATTTCGACATATGGAACACTACTTGGACTTTTTTACTGGACATTGCACAAAACTTGTTTAAGAAAGAACTACAAAATAACTTACTATTTTATAGTTATAGGACCTGTACTGAGAGAACATGCTGCAATACCTTGAACAGTGTTGGAAGAAGTAACGTTTTGGCACAAGCTGTTCTAGAGATCTGTCATTGTAGCAACTTGGCACATATTTCTGAAATGCAATAATGAGAAAAGTAGTTGCCACAAGCTTTAATTTTTACAAAAATGGCAACTTTGGCATAGAGTTGAAAGTCACATGATTCACCTATTTGAAGATTTAATGGTGTAATATTACCTGTCTAATATTAAGAAATCAGAAAGCACAGGCTGGATTTTATGTTGCTGCTGCCGAGTACGGCAGCGGCTATAAAAGATGGTGGCCTGCACGCGCAGGCTTTACTCTGCGGAGCCTCCGCGATCTTATACGCGGCGGCTCATTAACATGGCCAGAGCAGACTGTTCTCCCCCCACCCCCGATGAGGTGGAGGGGGCAGGCGAGCCATCCCTGGCAATGGCGACCGGTGCCAGTTTTAAAGGGCTTCAAGCCCTTAGAAGAAATTTTAATTTTTAAAGGGAACTAAGTGTTAAAATTTAATTTTCACATTACATAACAACTGCACTCCCCTCACCCATACCCCCAAGGAGTAATCGAGTCACTAATAGCCCATTCCCCCCCCCAAAAAAACTTTGAATCAAATTGTGACCTTTCCCCCCGACCTTTAATAACTTTAACCCTCAACCCCTTCCCACCATCCCCCCCACCAAAGAATTGACCCCCCCCCCAACCCCGGTCCCCCACTCCCGCACTGAGAAACTTACCTCCTCTCTTCCTTCCCACAGGTGTTACGCCTCTTTTCCCCGGACGGGGATTCGTAGGCGAGGCAGTGCTGGCCGCAGGGATGAAGATCACAGAAGTGACGGGAACATCATTAATGCAGGTGAGTCAATTTATTTGAATATTCAAATCTGGGTCCTGTCGCCAAGCAGCAGGGCGATCACCACAAGGCCTCACCACTGCCGGCAAGATCGGAACAGGCCCTACTGGCATCCAGGTCGGTGGCGGCCTCATCTAGGGCAATCTTCATGGCCCCCCTGCCGACGTCAAGGACCCTATAAAATACAGCCCCACATGTCTTTAAGTACTACAGGAGCTTTCTAACAGTGACATGGATGGAGTTCCCATTGCTGGGTATGTCACAATGAAAGAAAGAGAAGAGAAGATTGTGGAATGCATAGCAGATTCTACCTCGGGTAACAGATCTATTGCAACAGAGTTAGCTTCCAGCAGGAGAAGCACTACTTGGAAAGTATCTACATGAAAATGTTAAGAATAAAGGTCACCTTGAGCAAGCATTACATGGTCTAGTTGACAATAAAAATATATTGATAGTAAACAGGATTCACAACATTGTATGTAAGGCAGGTGAAAGCGAGTAAGCAGGTGCATCTGCAGGACTATGATTTTGAAATAATAGTATAAAGCTTTTTCTGTTTACTGTAAATATATTTATGCAGGCATAAAATGTGCTGATTCAATTTTTCTGGGACGTGATGCAAGGAGACTTTTGATTCACTAAATATATACTTAAAATGATATTTGATGTTGTTTAAAAGAAAATTTAGTTAAAAATAAGTGTTATTTTAATATCAAGGCTTCACAAAAAGGACCAATGAGTATGAATGACCAATTATTTCCACAAATCACCTGACCTCAGGCCATCGTCAAGCATGAGTATAAGTTGCATGCCTTGTGGGTTCTTGGAGTACAAATCGTTTTTTTTTTAATTGCTTATTTTTCTATGCCGATTTTCACTGCCGAAGTTTCTCTCCCTGAATACATTGACTGCTCGCTGCAGTATGTGCCCTTGGGTGCTCATCGTTCTTACTCAGGCCGTCATTCTTCGTGCATGAACCAGATTAACAGTGAGAGTCAACAAGCCATATGGCAATGGCAGGGAGATTGGAATTTTAGCATCCCTGACACTGCACCAGTAACTCAGCACAGGATGACACAGACCAAGCTATTCTGGCTCAGCTCTCATTGTGTAAGTCTCCTCAAACTTTAAAAAAAAATCAACTTAAAAAAAAATCTAAAAGTTAACATATTCATTTATTCCTTCATAGAAACCATCATCTTATTGACGTAAAATAATCCAGTAGCAAAAAAAGCCTTCCATAAAGTGCTGAATGAGAGTTTCCTTTACAAACTCAGGGAAGACCTGTGAATGGCCTTCCCGCCCGCTGCCAACTGAGGCCCTTAAGTGGGTAATTAACTCCCAATTAAGGGCCTCTTCCCACCGCAGCTGCAATTACCCGTGTGGCAGGCAGCCCTGTCACTCTATGGGAAGCATGGTATGAAAAACCATGTGGACTGCATCCCAGCTACTGGGGAGGGAGGGAGGGAGGTTGGGGGAGGTCTGTTCAAAGGCACTTATTGCCGGAACGAGGGAAGAGGAAGGGGGAGGGGCCCGCTGAGGGCCACCCCCTGCACTTGCTGCCAACCCCTCTTTCCCACAACTCCCACCCGCAAGACCCCTCCTGCCCTGACCTACCTTAAGTCTGGTTCCAGCACCGCTTCTCAGTGCCTGGCTGCTGCCTGCCTCTGATTGGTTGGCAATTTTGCAAGGCTCGGACTTCCGCCAACAGGGTCCTAAATCCTATGGAAAGCCCACCACTGTCCAGTTAAGTGCATGATTGGCACTAAATTTGGTGGGCCTTCTGTAGAAGAGGCGAAGCGGGGGTCTCGGCTCCCCCCCAACGTCGAGAACTCCGCTGCCGGCATAAACTTCCCCCTCTGTCTCGGCTTAGCTCAGTGGTAGCATTCTCACCTTGGAAGCAGAAGACCGTGGGCTGAATTTTATTCACACGCCGCAAATTGCAGCAGCACGCTTTGAACTCCGAATGGAGTTCCGAAGGCATGCGTGTTGTGTCCGGCAGCCAGAATATCGGCGTGGGACAGCCACTGGGACAAGGTAAGTTGATTTCTATGTTTTTTCATTGATTTTACATTTAAGTGAAGTCCCAGCCACTCGGTGGGCCACACCAAGGCCTCGCCGCCACCAGTAAAATGCGGCGAGGCCTTCTTGGCATCAGAGATCGTGTCAGGCCTCTCCCGAAAGAATTTTCCAGGCATCCCCTGCCACAACCCCCGATGCCAGAGGGCTTATAAAATTTAGACCTATGAGTTCAATTCCCCCTGCAGAATTGACACATCAATGCACTATTGAGGAAATGATGCATGATCATTCGGTGGGATGTTACACTGAATGTCTGATATTCTGTCCAGGCTCTTTTATCAATTAAAACTCCTTTATCCCAATTTTTTTTTCTATTCGTTCAGGGAATTGGGCATCGTTAGCTAAGCCAGCATTTATTGCTCATTCCTAATTGGCCTCGAGAAGGTGGTGGAGCTGCAGCAGATAACCTATTCCTGGGTTTTAAGAAGTTTTTTTCCCCACTTTGCCTAATGGAAAATACAGGGCGGTGCAGGGGTTAGCACCACAGCCTCACAGCTCCAGCAACCCAGGTTCGGTTCGGTGCTAGGTACTGCCTGTGCGGAGTTTGCAAGTTCTCCCTGTGACCATGTGGGTTTCCTTTGGGTGCTCTGGTTTCCTCCCACATGCCAAAGACTTGCGGGTTGATAGGCAAATTGGCCATTGTAAATTGCCCCGAGTGTAAGTAAGTGGTATGAGAATTGAGGGAAGGTAGGGATGTGAGAGGGAATTGGGAATAATGTAGGATTAATATAAATGGGTGGTTGATGGTTGGATGGACTTGTGAGGCTGAAGGGCCTGTTTCGGTGCTGTATCTCTCTATGGATTCAACTCTAGTTTGTTGGATTTTCAGTTTCTGATCCATCATTTTGGGAGATGGTGGTATTGTGGTAATATCACGAGTAATCCTGGGGCCCAGGCTAATACCCTGGGGACACAGGTTCAAATACCACCACAGTAGCTGGTGGAATTTAAATTCAATTAATTAATTTTAAAAATCTGGAATTGAAAGCTTGTCTCAGTATTGGTGCCATGAAACTATCATTGATTGTCGTAAAAACCCATCTGGGATGTCCTTTAGGGCAGGAAACCTGCCATTCTTACCTGGTCTGGACTACGATGTTGGGGGTTTACTACAGGCCTCCCAACAGCCAGCAGTAGAGGAGCAGATATTTGGACAGATTTTGGAAAGATGTAAAGGTAACAGGGTTGTAGTGGTGGGTGATTTTAACTTCCCCTATATTGACTGGGACTCACTTAGTGCTAGGAGCTTGAAGGGGCTGAATTTGTAAGGAGCATCCAGGAGAGTTTCTTGAAACAATATGTAGATGGTCCAACTAGGGAAGGGGCCGTACTGGACCTGGTATTGGGGAATGAGCCCAACCAAGTGGTCGAAGTCTCAGTAGGGGAGCATTTCGGGAACAGTGACCATAATTCTGTACGTTTTAAGGTACTTGTGGATAAGGATAAGAGTAGTCCTCGGGTGAAGGTGCTAAATTGGGTGAAGGCTAATTATAACAATATTAGGCAGGAACTGAAGAATTTAGATTGGGGGTGGCTGTTTGAGGGTAAATCAACATCTGACATGTGGGAGTCTTTCAAACATCAGCTGATTAGAATCCAGGACCGGAATGTTCCTGTGAGGAAGAAGGATAAGCTTGGCAAGTTTCGGGAACCTTGGATAATGAGGGATATTGTGAGCCTAGTCAAAAAGAAAAAGGAAGCATTCGTAAGGGCTTGAAGGCTGGGAACAGATGAAGCCCTTGAGGAATATAAAGATAGTAGGAAGGAACTTAAGCAAGGAGTCAGGAGGGCTAAAAGGGGTCATGTAAAGTCATTGGCAAACTGGATTAAGGAGAATCCCAAGGCTTTTTATACGTATATAAAGAGCAAGAGGGTAACCAGGGAAAGGTTGGCCCACTCAAGGACAGAGGAGGGAATCTATGTGTGGAGCCAGAGGAAATGGGCGAGGTACCAAATAAGTATTTTGCATCAGTATTCACCAAAGAGAAGGACTTGGTGGATGATGAGTCTAGGGAAGGGAGTGTAAATAGTCTGGGTCATGTCGTTATCAAAATGGAGGAGGTGATGGGCGTCTTGCAAAGCATTAAGGTAGATAAGTCCCCAGGGCCTGATGGGATCTACCCCAGAATACTGAGGGAGGCAAGGGAAGAAATTGCTGGGGCCTTGACAGAAATCTTTGCATCCTCATTGGCTACAGGTGAGGTCCCAGAGGACTGCAGAATAGCCAATGTTGTTCCTTTGTTTAAGAAGGGTAGCAAGGATAATTCAGGAAATTATAGGCCGGTGAACCTTATGTCAGTGGTAGGGAAATTATTAGAGAGGATTCTTCGGGACAGGATTTACTCCCATTTGGAAACAAATGAACTTATTAGCGAGAGGCAGCATGGTTTTGTGAAGGGGAGGTCCTGTCTAAGATGACTAAGATGATTGATGAAGGAAGGGCAGTGGATGTTATCTATATGGACTTTAGTAAAGCCTTTGACAAGGTCCCTCATGGCAGACTGGTACAAAAGGTGAAGTCACATGGGATCAGAGGTGAGCTGGCAAGATGGATACAGAATTGGCTCAGTCACAGAAGACAGAGGGTAGCAGTGGAAGGGTGCTTCTCTCAATGGAGGGCTGTGACTAGTTGTGTTCCGCAGGGATCAGTGCTGGGACCTTTGCTCTTTGTAGTATATATAAATGATTTGGAGGAAAATGTAGCTGGTCTGTTTAGTAAGTTTGCTGATGACACAAAGGTTGCTGCAGTTGTGGATAGTGATGAGGATTGTCAGAGGATACAGCAGGATATAGATCGGTTAGAGACTTGGGCGGAGAAATGGCAGGTGGAGTTTAATCTGGACAAATGTGAGGTAATGCATTTTGGAAGATCTAATACAGGTGGGAAGTATACAGTAAATGGCAGAACCCTTAGGAGTATTGACAGGCAGAGAGATCTGGGCGTACAGGTCCACAGGTCACTGAAAGTGGCAACGCAGGTGGATAAGGTAGTCAAGAAGGCATACGGCATGCTTGCCTTCATCGGTCAGGGCATAGCGTATAAAAATTGGCAAGTCATACTGCAGCCGTACAGAACCTTAGTTAGGCCACACTTAGAATATTGCGTGCAATTCTGGTCGCCACACTACCAGAAGGACGTGGAGGCTTTGAAGAGGGTACAGAAGAGGTTTCCCAGGATGTTGCCTGGTCTGGAGGGCATTAGCTATGAGGAGAGGTTGGATAAACTCGGATTGTTTTTACTGGAACGACGGAGGTGGAGGGGCGACATGATAGAGGTTTACAAAGGCATGAGTGGCATGGACAGAGTGGGTAGTCAGAAGCTTTTTCCCAGGGTGGAAGAGTCAGTTACTAGGGGACATAGGTTTAAGGTGCGAGGGGCAAAGTTCAGAGGGGATGTGCGAGGCAAATTCTTTACACAGAGGGTGGTGAGTGCCTGGAACTTGCTGCCGGGGGAGGTGGTGGAAGTAGGTACGATAGCGACGTTTAAGAGGCATCTTGATAAATACATGAATAGGATGGGAATAGAGGGATACGGTCCCCGAAAGTGCAGAAGGTTTTAGTTTAGACAGGCATCAAGATCGGCGCAGGCTTGGCGGGCCGAATGGCCTGTTCCTGTGCTGTACTGTTCTTTGTACATGTGACTACAGACCCACAGTAATGTGATTGACTCTTAACTGCCCTCTGAAATGGCCTAGCAAGCCACTCAGTTCAAGGGCAATTAGGGATGGGCAACAAATGCTGGCCTTGCCAGTGACACCCACATCTCATGAAAGAATTTCCAAAAAAGAGACTTTTTAATAAGAACTCCAGCTGTATTTTCTTCATGTTGTCTGTCCATTCTTTCCTTCACTGCCTGAGCACGGAAGCATGTGGTGCAGCAGCACACATTACAAATGGTTCCTCCCTGCCCGTCCCTCTAACACTGGGGAATCAGCCTCTTTGCTCTCCTTTGCACTGCAGTACATGACAACCTCCCACCTTTTATCTGATTGAGTCAGTGTTTAGAGGGTTTCTGTTATTCAACTTTGAGAATGCAAAGTCAAGCTTGATGGCGAGTTCGCTCGATACTCGCATGCATATCTAGCAGGGGCCATTGGATAGAAATCAGCCTTCGAAACCCTGGATAATTTTCTCCTCTACAACACAGGGACACTGAGGCCATTTGTTGCGCTCCTACCACCAGCTTCCTGAAATCATTTAACTCAACATAGACTGGGGATTCAACCTGGGATCTTCCTGGTGTGTATGGATATTCATTGTATAAACCTCCTGAGTAACTGAAATTTTAGAGATTTTTCAATAAATCAGCGTACACGATAAATGATGATCAGTTACAAAACTGTAGAGCAAACAGCAAAATTTAAGAAATTTATAGATGCCATGTAGACCCTAAGCTTCATTAAAACTACCACCACAGCTATCACCCCAGCTCATATTTCTGAGACTCTTTTAATAATATGTAGTTGTTTTGCTGCCAAGTCCAGAAGAATTGTTTAGTCCACAAAGGTCTGCCATAATAACCTTCTGAAGATAGCATTTTGTCATATGACAGGATATAAGAGCACAACATGTGACAGAAAGGGGAAGTCATAGAGTCATAGAGTTATACAGCACAGAAACAGGCCCTTCAGCCCATCGTGTCTGTGCCAGCCATCAAGTACCTACCTATTCTCAGCCCATTTTTCAGCACTTGGCCCGTAGCCTTGTATGCTATGGCATTTCAAGTGCTTGTCTAAATACTTCTTAAATATTGTGAGGGTTCCTGCCTCTGCCACCCCTTCAGGCAGTGTGTTCCAGATTCAAACCACCTTCTGGGTGAAATTTTTTTTCCTCAAATCGCCTCTGAACCTCCTACCCCTTACCTTAAATCTCTGCCCCCTGGTTATTGACCCCTCCGCTAAGGGAAAAAGTTTCTTCCGATCTATCCTATTAATGCCCCTCATAATTTTGCATACCTCAATCATGTCCTCCCTCAGCCTTCTCTTCTCTAAGGAAAACAACCCTAGCCTACCCAGTCTCTCTTCATAGCTGAAATGCTCCAGCCCAGGCAACATCCTGGTAAATCTCCTGCACCCCACCCAGTGGAATCACATCCTTCCTATAGTGGGGTGCCCAGAACTGTACACAGTACTCTAGCTGTGGCCTAACTAGCGCTTTATACAGCTCCATCATAACCTCCCTGCTCTTATGTTTTACGCCTCGGCTAATAAAGGCAAGTATCCCATATGCCTTCCTAACCACCTTATCTACCTGAGCTGCTGCCTTCAGTGATCTATGGACAAGTATACCAAGGCCCCTCTGACTCTCTGTACTTCCTAGGGTCCTACCATCCATTGTATATTCCCTTGCCTTGTTAGTCCTCCCAAAGTACATCACCTCACACTTCTCAGGATTAAATTCCATTTGCCACTGCTCCGCCCATCTTACCAGCCCATCTATATCATCCTGTAATCTAAGGCTTTCCTCCTCACACTATTTACGACACCACCAATTTTCGTGTCATCTGCGAACTTACTGATCATACATCCTATATTCACGTCTAAATCATTAATGTACACTACAAACAGCAAGGGTTCCAGCACCGATCCCTGCAATACACCACTGGTCACAGGTTTCCACTCACAAAAACAACCCTCGACCATCACTCTCTGCCTCCTGCCACTAAGCCAATTTTGGATCCAATTTGCCAAATTGCAAGTGATGCAGGAATATTCTGCCTGGTGGACCAAAAGGAAATTACACAGTATGAGATTATGTTGAATCAACCTTAATTCAACACTGAATTTCTTATGTAGCTTTAAAACTGTACAAATTACTTTAATCAAGTATTGCTGAAAATATCAAACAAATCTTAAGAGAAAAATACCAACAATTCTTTAATGTACTCTGATGAAGAAACAATGAACCTGTTATTTTGCTATTAAAATCTCGAAGGGTTAAAAATTGCAGACAGCACTTTCTTTTTGCGATATTAACATGGCATGGAATTTTAGACTCTGAATTGTGTAATTCTTGTACTGCTTTTGAGTAGAGAACAAAAAAGGAATGTTTAAGTTTGTGCCAATACTTTGGTCTTGTAATTTTAGAGTGACTAAAGCTGTAATAACGTTCTTACAACTCCCAAAGATTTGGCAGCTGACATTGGAAAGTATTAAAATAAAATTTTGTGGTAATTTCTCTCTCAGCTTATTTCAGGAAAAGGGTTCAAATTTCCCTTTTTGTTTTTAATTATCAAGTAGCACCATGATTTTAGACAGCCTGTCAATGGCTTTGTCAGTAAACCTTCGGAGACGTGACATGTGGAAATGTATGGACTTACCTGGGGGCTCTGTAATGAATGATGCATTGTGCCTAGATGAAGGTTTTATTTACTTCATACAATATAATATGGCGCCCAACTAAATGCTTAGCATCCTGACTGGCATTAAGCTGGCATGTGCTCAGAATGTGCAGGCAAAATATAGGCAGCAGTGTTAAACAACTCCAAGGTGCAGGTGAGTTGTTAAATGACTGCTGAATCCATGTATATTGTTTTGATCCTATATACCTGCTGCCTAGTTTAGTTGTTTTGTTTGCCAATAAACATCTCTTTATGCCTTTGTTTTTCCCTGTGCATAATAATTCTTTGTGTTCATTATTTTTTCACCAGAACGTAGAAATGCAAGAAATTGAATGGTAGATATAGGTTGATCCAAATATGTAAGTTGGTCTTATTAAGGGTGAAGTCCAATTACTATTATACTCTTCACATTAGGCACTATACATTGCAGTTTCATGTCCAGGTTTTGTATCCTCTTCTCCATAAATACGTGTAATGGGAACGTGGAGGAGATATGCATGTGATGCTATTTACTCCTCAGATGGCTCTGATTGGAAAGTTCATGACTTGCTGGTATGGGTTTTATTATCATAATTTGGATTCAGATTTAAACAATCTAAATCTTGAACACTGTAAACCTGATTCCAAGCATGAATACAAACCGGAGGTTATCTGAATGCTCGTTCCTTTTCAAACAAGCAAGGGTAAAATGCAGCATGATATTCAAATCAAATGAATTGAAGCCAGCAGAGAGACAATTTGGCAAAAAATTGCTATTAGAATGTCATGAACTTTTAAGGTAGTCCTCTTATCTGACATTCATCTTATTGAAGTTTGCATTCCCCACTGTAACTTATGCTCCAACCATGAGAAAGTTTTTTTTGGAACTATTCAGTAAAGTGTTTTCCTGGGGTTTCTTACCTGAATATGGTCCAATATGTTTCTGTTACAATAAATGTATACTTCATGCACATTCTTTGATTCTTTCTCTAACCTTATAAAATGATTAACCCTTGAAAAATATTTTCCTCCCTTTCTCACAGGCTGAGCTTTTATTAATAGATGACAGTATTTTGTTGCAACAATTACACAACAGTGCAGAATCCACTAAATGTTGCAGGGTTAGGCTCAAAACAGGAAAAATGCAGGTTCAGCACTGCTAATATGCTGTTTTGTGCATGTCCATTCTATAATGCAGTTAACATTTCACGTTTCTTTAAAATTGCAGAATTTTTTGTTCACAAGTATATTTGTCAGCTTCAAGACATTTTCAAGTGATGTTTTTATTGTTTGATTGCTATATCAATACATTTATAACAGTCCATTTTTTATTTTCACAGTAAAATATTTAGTAAAATTGATATTGTATAACAAAATGATTTAGTTATTGTGTTCAATAGGCATCTTGAAATGTCCTGGGAAATGATTTGAGGACTAATTTTCTACTTCAGGTTAAAAGCACTATTTTTGTAATACATATATTCTCACGAATGAATTGATATTTGAGGTTGCTTTTTCTGTAATTATTGCATGCTTACATTTTGCTAATTTCATCTACTTTTAACTGATGTTTTTCATTTTTTAAGTATCTTAAACACACATTCCCTGGTCATTAACACCCACATGCAAATCATTTAGTTAAATGTATTTTCTTCAAGGAAAGTTGTTTACAACTTATTTTCTATAAATTAGAAAAGATAATGGCTGAGTAATTCTTGATTAACTACGCAGACATTAGAATCTTGAACAAAAGCACCATTTTAAAAGGAGAACTTCTTGTGCCTTTGAACATGTGTCGGGTGTATTTTACAAAATGTTGCATCATTTCAAATGCAGCCTAATGGTTGATTTCCTGAACAGATGCTCCCAGAAAGAAGTGATGGTTGCAGGGTACGTTGGCTGGCAATTTGGACACTCACAGTGACTGATGTTCCAATCCATTAATTTATAATAAATGGAAAATCCCATACTGTTGGGCGGCAAATTACCCGACTTGCAGTCCCTATGAATGCCACTCCTCACTGGGAGCTCCTTAACAGGGAATCAACCCTTACCGGAATACTGCACATATACTTGTTTATCAACTATGGCATTCCTCACAAAGTATTAAACATTTGTTCAAATATAAATTTGATTAAAATATTGGCCTCCAGTTTCTGTACTTCATCCAAAATAGACCAAAAGTTTGAGTAAGTTCAAGCACATCCAGTGGAAATTAAGTTTCCACAATTTTATGTGCTAGTTTTAAAAGCATTGTGCTGGAAGCCAGACCAACTCACAAAAATGACCATGGACCCAGATCAAATTAATGACCACACGAGTTTCCACTAATTGTGATAATATGATACCTTTGAAGGGGCTCTTAAAAATAAGCCTTTTTTCGGTGCAAGGGCATTAAGGGGCACCTTTTAAAGCTTTTGATTTTAAAAAATTTACTAAGAAACTGACAATGTGCACCAATATACTTGTAAATTGTTCTGTACAGTTTTTAAAGTTATTTTCAGTTATTTACAGATCGTGGACGAGACAGTCCAATTAAAAAGTGCTTATTTTTTGTGACAAACCTATTTTCAGTTTAACTTTCACTCTTAACTATATCAAGGAATTATTTTGTAATGCAATTATTTTAAAATTACATTGTAAAATGCTGCCTGATTGCGCTTGTTCATGAAAGAGTTCATGTTTGGCGATATGCAAGTGAATTTGAGGAGACACTTCATAAAAAATATCACTTCTGAAAAGCCTAGACAGATTAGATAGGGAGAAACTGTTCCTGTTGGCAGAAGGGTTGAGAACCAGAGGACACCGATTTAAGATGGTTAGCAAGAGAAGCAATGGTGACATGAGGAAGAACTTTCTCACGCAGCGAGTGGTTAGAATCTGGAATACACTGCCTGAGAGTGTGGTGGAGGCAGGTTCAATTGTGGCTTTCGAAAGAGAATTGGATAAACATGAAGAGAAATAATTTGCAGGGCTAAGGGAAAAGGCAAGAGAGTGG
The DNA here is from genome assembly GCF_036365525.1 of Heterodontus francisci. Taxonomy (NCBI): domain Eukaryota; kingdom Metazoa; phylum Chordata; class Chondrichthyes; order Heterodontiformes; family Heterodontidae; genus Heterodontus; species Heterodontus francisci. The sequence continues at coordinate 50,414,492 of NC_090390.1, forward strand.
GACTAGCTGAGTTTCTCTTGCAGAGAGCCGGCGTGGATGCAACAGACTGTATGGCCTCTTTCTGTGCTGTAACCATTCTATGATTCTATGAAAACTAGCACAATTTTCATCTGGATCACCAAGTGCGCCCCAAATGGAAACTCTTGGCATTATCTGTTACGTTACCCACAAATTATTTGCATTTTGCTTGCCTTCATTACGATTTTTTAAAATGTACTTTACTCCAATATTTAGCTAGCAACTAATTCAGTGTAATTCAGTGGTTTCTTCTCTTGTTTTGACAATGTTTTATCTTTTGAATTTAACAGCCTGTGCGCATGTTATTAAATGATGCTCCCAGGAGGATGCAGATTACTGCCACAGGGGTAGGAGGTAGGAATTTAGGGCCTAACCCAGTTATGCTAGGACTGCCACCCACCCCACGCCCTGCAACATCCCTCCCCCCTTCCACCATGGCAGCCCTTTACAGTCACCCTGTAAAGTCCAGTAAGGATGGTCTTAAGTGGATCTTTCACCCCCATCCACACCAGGGGGCTGTGTCAGGGAAGTTCTTGATTTATCCCTGGTATTTCTATCCATTCCACCCATATGAGGCGTCAGGGGAACTCATGCCAATTGAAATCTGGTGTTAGTCCTGCTGAGGGCTTTGTGAAAACATCAAATCTTTACAAGGGAAAGATAATGATCCCAGAAGGAATCAATTACCTTCCCCAAGAGGATTGCTGGCTCCATTGGAAGCAGAAGACTAAGAAGCAAAGGTCTTTATTGGACTTTCACCAGACCTCCTGACCACCATCAGAGCAACATGACAATGGTCCAACGTTCTATTCAACGGTTCAGAGCATACATCATTGTAGTGCCCTGGCAGGCTCAATATGCGTGCCCCAAACCAGCCATGCAAATTTCCACATCCTCACAATTTAAAATTGTCTTGATGATCAGCCATGCTTTGCTGAAGAACTATTCTGTGGCACTTTGACGAGCAAAGCAGCAGCCCAGAACTTCAGTGTCTGAGTACTTACACCTCAACAGTGGAAATTCTGATTGAAATCCTTTTTGAGTTTTTCGCTTAAACAATCACTGGGCTGATTTTTCTTTCCCTTGCACCAGGAAATGGTCTATTTAAATTTATTTTTTGTTCATAATATAAACAGAATGGCTAATTCCTCTTTATCATGCAATAACATTTCTTGCTACAACAAGGTCTTCCTTTCATATGACCCGATGCACCTATTTCTATTATACAAGAGTCATAATTACTCCCAAAGTATGACTTCAAAGCAGCACTGAGAGAGAAAGCATAGTCCTGTTAATGTACTGACTTTGCCCTTAAGATGAGTGACATGGCTCAAGCTTCAAATTTGAGATTCTCCTATCACAATCAGTACAGTTGAGAACCTTATCAAAGGAAGGCTCTGTCTTGAAAGAAAATTGCTAGTAAAACTGCAAGAAAAATCTTTATCAGTTTCAAATCTCATTCTATCTTCTCTTATAGACGTGGTCTACTAATATATAAAGCCAAACTATACAGTTGTTTGTCCCCTTTTTAAGAGTGGACACTGTGATTTTAATCCACTAATTCAAATCCACAAATGAGAACATCACAATTGAAATTGAGCGTAGTGCTTTCTCTTTGAACTTTTTTTTCTTACCTCTTCAATATATAATGGAGCAGTTTGCCAAAGGTTAAGTATGCTGTATACTATATGGCTTCATAGAAATCAGTCTAGAGAGGAATTTAATGAACCATGAAGGAACAACCAGCTATTAATGATTCAGAGAAACTCATTAAGCCAAAAACCACAAATCAGCAAAATAAAACTGATAGTAATAAACTAATATGATGAGATTAGAAAAACTATTACAGCAAAGGTTTAATATATGTGCATAGTTACATGAGTAAATGAGGCTTATCTATATTATTTATCAGCATGTAATATTTAGAACAAAATGTACATTTGTGAGCTGAAGATCAAATGATGTGCAGCCTGCTGTCCTAGTGATAACATAATGCTCCATCAATTGCAACCAAACTTTATTCACTCCAGTGCCACAGTCTCTCCCAGTTACAGTAGTCTTTGGTGCCATGAATTAAATCATTGTCAGTTTAATAAAGTGTGCACTTAAGTGGACACAGATTACAGTTTCTGTTCAATTACTTCAACAAAGGAAGCCAGTAATGTCACAGCCTCTGCAATGTTATGTCAGTAATTACATTATGTATGGAACATCAATCACAACAGCTCCACCATGCGGAAGTATGCTTTGAGAATTTAGACCCTAAATGCATTTTGGCCTAACTATCCATGCCTAGTACTAATTTCCAAATATTTCACAGCATATTAAATGGATGACTGAGAAGTACAGCTTCTGAAAGGTTTGCTGCTGAATATCACCTGCTGTAGGTTTTGTCAGACAGTGTTTATATAAAAAAAGAACTAAAATGTCCTCTGGTCTTGGCTGTCAGGGCGCATTCAAACCATATGCTTGTTTTAGCAGAAGGGCTCTACTGTAGGTTATGCATACTGTAAATATCCTTATTCCTCATATTACATAAGGGGCTTTGCTCTAAACTTTTGGTATTTACACTAATGGTTTATTCTTGGTATTTACTGGTTGCAAGTGTCACTGCTGGAAGGATTTTCCAATAGCCAAACCAAACCAGCTCAATTTCTTTAGTTGCCTTTTCTTCCCGACACGTTCCTCTTCTGAATGCATTGATCTCCTGTTCTGCCTTGCTTTCATTGTCATCTCTTTTCATTTTGTAGAGCTCTCTAATGTGTACAGTGGGACTTGTAATCGCAGACTGAACCCCAAGTGACCTGAGACAGGCCTAAATATCAACACCAGTGGAATCATCTTGCTAACCGATCCACATCTTGGCCAAATAACTTTTGGATGAAGGAACAAACACTAACATTTTTATATGGAAAAGATTGGAACACGCATCATAAATAAAAAGAACTTCAGACAGTGGTGCACTATGGAATAGTGATCATGACAAAGCCACATAACTCACAGCTCTGGTTAAAATTATGCAGCCCTGTAAGCACGGAACAGCACCATTGTTATTTGACGTGTACCCTCTATACAAACAAACAATGCTAAAGGAGTTGATACTAGTACTTGGAAAAAGAGAGCCTTGAAGTTTGAGAGTGTAATAATTCTATTAAAACTGCTATGCGTAGTATACCAGTGATGACCAGAAATAATGTAGAGCAGATATTATAGTGGCACTGAAGAACATTTCCTCACCATTCTCAATGCATTAAAGGTACAAAAATGGTGCAGGAAATTTTTTCAGGCAGGTAAATAAGGTGGAAGTAAAGCACATTGTGTGACATTAAAATACTTCCCCCGAGTTCCCTTGCACATTATGAGCCTCCTTGTAATCTGACCAATGATTTGCATTGACCTACTTTGCATCTTTCAGAGTGAGGACTAGTGGCGTAGGAGCTGCAAATTTTCTTTGGGGAAGTTTGACTGAAATACACAAGGCAGAGCAGCAGCCGGAATCACCTGATTAAGGATGAAGGGATCAGTTTTTGAGCCTGAAGAGTTGGGAGAGTTTAACCACTGATTTCTCGAGCAGACAAATGCTTTTTAAAGTTGTTTTATTTGGATTTCTGAGTACATATACCTGCATTTGCTACTGATGACTTTTGACAGAGTCAGTCCATCTGCATAATATTGGACCCTCTCCACCCAAATGAGAGCTACTTAGGATAGATATGGCATTCGCTATTGTCTGTCATTATCATGGAGGAGGAGGAGCAGCAGCACAAGCTGGCGCTAAAGAGGAGGAGGAGCAGAGTAGGATGGAGTTAAAGAGGAGGAGTCGGAGGAGCAGAGGAGGATGGAGTTAAAGAGGAGGAGGAGAAGGAGCAGAGGAGTATGGAGTTAAAGATGAGGAGGAAGAGGAGCAGAGGAGGATGGAGTTAAAGAGGAGGAGGAGGAGGAGCAGAGGAGGATGGAGTTAAAGAGGAGGAAGAAGAGGAGCAGAGTAGGATGGAGTTAAAGTAGAGGAGGAGAAGGAGCAGAGTAGGATGGAGTTAAAGAGAAGGAGGAGAAGGAGCAGAGTAGGATGGAGTTAAAGAGAAGGAGGAGAAGGAGCAGAGTAGGATGGAGTTAAAGATGAGGAGGAGGAGGAGCAGAGGAGGATGGAGTTAAAGAGGAGGAGGAGAAGGAGCAGAGTAGGATGGAGTTAAAGAGAAGGAGGAGAAGGAGCAGAGTAGGATGGAGTTAAAGAGGAGGAGGCAGAGGAGCAGAGTAAGATGGAGTTAAAGTGGAGGAGAAGAAGGAGCAGAGCAGATGAAGCTAAGGAGAGTCAAGAATCATTTAAGGAGGATGCAGCCCACCGGGTATTACTGCCCCATATAATAAACAGGCAGTATAGGTTTTCTGAGGAAATATAGGGTGTGCTTCAGCAAAGAGCCAAAAGAGCATCTTTGTGACCTGCTGCAGGGATACCTCAAGCCACACTCATCTGCCTATGCTGCTCTTTCAGTGACTGCAAAGGTGACCACCTCCCTCAACGTCTGTGGCACCTGGTCATTTCAGACAGCCATGAATGATCTCTGTAACATTAGCCAGTGTTCAGGAAGGGCACACATCTGTCAGGTCAGTGATGTCCATAACAGGGGAGTGGGCCAATATATCATCTTTGGCAATTATAACAAGGCAACAGTGAGATAGGGTATTCAGTTTGATGGGGTAGCTGCCTTCCCTAAGGTCCAGCATACAATCAATTGCATCCACTACTCTGAGGGCACCCAATGAACTATGTCAACAGCAAGAGATTCTACCCCCTCAATCTCTGAATTTTATGTGACAACTATCATTCAGGAAATTGTATTGATGCTTTCCTTTGAAATTTGGCCCTTCTTGACCTCTTCAGGGAAAAGAATTAGAGGAAGGCTATAATGAGGCACATATCTCTGGACATTGAGACGATCATTGAGGTTTAAAAAGGTTTGGAAGGGGATCTGCAAAATGCTCCACGTTATATGTCATGATTGGTTATATGTGGTTTCCACAACTTTGCATTTTGAGAAGAGCTGGCCTTCGGCAAAGCTAATGAGGAGGCCCTTATTAGTTGGAACCAGAATTGAGAGGAATAGACCATAACAATGACGAGCACACTGTGGTCCACAGTAACTGCCATGAGAGTGGAGATCCAGTGAGAAAGATCTGTACCCAATTTCCCATCACTTTTTCACCCATTCAACATTAGCACTACCAGCCGTTCAGAGTGGAAAATCCACCCTAGTATGTGAGATGGAAAACCCGAAGGAGAAAAATCAAATAAATTTGTAAAAATATTTGAAAGAGTTGAGGCACAGCCACAGAGATATCAAGTACTAAACGTTTCACAGAAAACCTCAGACCTCAGTATCTAAAATTCCAATGCACATAGCAGTAATGTGCAGAAAATATTAATTGGTTGGAATGTACACATTATTTTATGACAACATATGATTACACTTCATTAAAGCAGCTAGTAGTTGTGTGACAAAAGGCAGTCTTCAACCTTTGAAATTGCACTGCAAAATCTTCAACCCATTGAACCTGATTTCCCTTTGCCTTTTCAGTTCGTTACTTGTACAATTCTTAAAAAGTGCTTTGAACAGATAAAAAGTAAGTGATAGCTCGTGGTGCTTTACTGAATAATATTTGATAGCGAAATGCACAATCAGGGTGTCTGAGTCACATAAAATTAAGCGACTTACTGTGAAATAATTGCTTTTATACTGTAAGCTTTTATTTGATTGCCAACAGCAAATATTATGTTAAAATCTCAGCGAGCCCTTGCATATAGACATTCTGTGATGCTCTAATGTTTCTTCAACTTTAGAGTCTGTTTGTACTGGAGCCACTATTGATATATCATGAGGATCAGAGTCTCACACCTGGTGCACTTGATAGAGTAGCATGAAAAATAAAATATAGTGCAACTTACAAAACTGATGTTTGCAGATACACTATGTACTATTGACAAAAATATTCCAATGGGCATGTCTGGAAGATTGGAGTGGAACAAAGCCAAAACTCAGTACTATAGCAATATTCTATAGCCAAATCACAAACATTTGAAGTTTATTATTTAAAAATGCAAAAACAATGAAAAATTGTACTTTTGATAATCACTTGACTCTATGTATCTAAATCACAAAGAAAATGGATTAATTTTTACCCTTTGTTTCTGTGTCCCATTAGTTACTGTGCTCCTGAAAAGAATTTCCAACCCTTCATTGCCAAGTAAGGCCTAAAGCATTGTGGAGACTGCAATTTAATGGCAATACAACAGGAGACAGATTTAAAATTGGCAAAAAACCAGGAAATAATTTGAAACCTGTAGTTTTGTCTCTGGGAGCATTACTCCCAATTTTCTATCTGAAAAAAAATGTTAAAACTTTCTTCCTGTAAACAGTTTCCAGGTTATTATGGACAACAAAGACCTTTGTAGGTACCTGTCAGGAGGGACTTGTACTATTTTCCACTCATCATTATGAATATGTTGACATTTTGATGACTAGAAAAACCATCAGGCTATACAGGCTTAACCTCCTACCCTAGGCTAAGTTTATTCCTCCTTCCCGACATACAACTGGAGTGCATTGTGCTCACCTGCTGGGCTGGAGCTGTTTGGTCTACCACATTGCTGTAGTAACAGCACCCATAGCATTTTTGAGGCAAAGGCACAGCCACATATAAAGAGTTATCTTATTTTTAAATTTTTATTTAGAGATACTGCACTGAAACAGGCCCTTCAGCCCACCGAGTCTGTGCCGACCATCAACCACCCATTTGTACTAATCCTACATTAATCCCATATTCCTATCACATCTCCACCTGTCCCTATATTTCCCTACCACCTACCTATACTAGGGGCAATTTAGAATGGCCAATTTGCCTATCAACCTGCAAGTTTTTGGCATGTGGGAGGAAACCGGAGCACCCGGAGAAAGCCCACGCAGACACAGGGAGAACTTGCAAACTCCGCACAGGCAGTACCCAGAATTGAACCCGGGTCCCTGGAACTGTGAGGCTGCGGTGCTAACCACTGCGCCACTGTGCCGCCCAGTTATGTGTACTGTGCCGCACAGTTATGAGGCCATGCTAACACCAGACTGTACAAATAACATCAATATTGAGTTCTAGCCATGGTACTCATTTTTCTGTACAATACCTCTTAGTTGAGCACCAAATGGGACTGGGCAAAACTGATTGCCTTATTGAAGTGATTGACTTAGAGGGACTTCAGTTCCAGCATTCCTGTCACCTCAATTAAGCCCATGAATCTCAGTTTTAAAAGAGAAAACATTACTAATAACAATGGTTCTAGTGCTCCATTACTAAATAGCAACTCTTCCACCTGACTTTGATATCTATCTAACTGTAGCTATATCTACCAACCAAATTGAGCAAGTTAATAGGTGTGTCCATAGTGACCAGAAATCAAAGTATCTTATCATTAATAAGAGAATTGTATAATGATTCCTTTTAGACTTAACATGGAGATTAAAATACAGGTAAGAGTAACATGTGGTCCACGTAAAGCCCATAGAGATGATGTTGAAAAATTACTGTTCAAATATAGATAGATAAGGAGCTCTTTCAAGTTAAAAACAGAGGTTGTGAACTGGGTTAGACACAGTCTTCTCACCTCTATAACCTGAGTACAAATCCACCCAAGGCTGATGGGATGTAAGTCCCCTCTGCTTGCAGGTTGTAAGAATTCTACGTGAATGAGTTGGCACCGTCTCAATCTAAATGCTAGTAAGAATAGCCTGCAGCACAAAACTATTCCTAATTGGCATTAATTGTCAACCTGACTAGGAGAAGCAACAATATTATTGATGTGGAATGTAAAAAAGCATGTCAGGAAATGTTCGTCTGAGACTGGGGCTAAGCTACCTTGTGTAAGATATAGACAGTGCTATATCCGGCCTGGCAGTCCTTGATGTTAATATCTGAAGTGGGAAAAATTCCATTCTCCAATATGCCCAATCTTGATAAGTACAACAATGTGCTTTTAAAAAAAACAAAATTCAGACCTTAAAAACTTATATTATTGTGCTGCTTAAGTTCCTACAGATCCCTGATCTTCAAAGCTGAATTATTGGCCTTAGCTGTTACTCCACCCATTAAGTGGCTGTTTAGCCACTTGAGAGCCATGAGATGAGCATTATTACGGCCATTTGGGCAGATCTCTGGTGTCATGGGTAATAATACTACAGTGAAGGACCCAGCCATTGGAATGCAATTGCCTTTTCTAAGTAAAACTATAAGGAAACACTAGTTGTCCCAGTGTCATCAAACAAGAAATAAAATTGAACAAAAGTGTCCCCCTTTTAGAGGGGATCAACTTATAGAAAAAATAAACAAAACCATAAAGAAACATAACTTAAATGATAATGTTATTTACACTACCTTGCACTACACCATTTGAACAGATCGAGCAGCTCAAAACTGGGCATCAATGAGGTGCTGTGGGCCATCAGTCGCAGCAGAATTGTATTCAAACACAATCTGTAATCTCATATCCCTCATTCTGCTATTACCACCAAGCCAGGGAATCAACCCTGGTTCAATGAGGAGTGCAGGAGAGTATGCCAGGAACAGCACCAGGCACACCTAAAAATAAGGCGCCAACCTGGCAAAGCTACAGCATGGCTACATGCATGCTAAATAGTGGAAGCAACACGTGATAGAGAGAGCAAAGCAATCCCACAACCAAGGGATCAGATCAAAGCTCTGCAGTCCTGCCACATCCAATTGTGAATGGTGGTGACCAATTAAACAACTAACCAGAGGAGGAGGCTCCAAAACAATCCCCATCATCAATGATGGAGCAGCCCAGCACGTGAGTGCAAAAGACAAAGCTGAAATATTTGCAACCATTGTCAGTCACAAGTGCTGAGTGGATGATCCATCTTGGCCTCCTCCTAAGTTCCCCAGCATTACAGATGCCAATCTCCAGCAATTCGATTCACTCCATGTGATATCAAGAAACGGCTGAAGGTACTGGATATAGCAAAGGCTATGGGCCCTGACAACATCCTGGCTGTAGTATTGAAGACTATGGCCCTAGCCAAGCTGTTCCAATACAGCTAGAGCACTGGCATCTATCCAGTCTTGCCCACAAAATGCAGGACAAATCCAATCCAGTCAATTACTGTCCCATCAGTTTTCTCTCAATCATCAGCAAAGTGATGGAAGGTGTCGTGACAGTGCTATCAAGCAGCACTTACTCAGCAAAAACCTGCTCACTGATGCTCAGTTTGGGTTCTACATGGGGCACTCAGCTCCAGAGCTCATTACAACCTTGGTCCAAACATGCACAAAAGAGCTGAACTCCAGAGCTGAGGTGAGCGTGACTGCCCTTGACATCATGGCAGCATTTGACTGAGTGTGGAATCAAAAAGGCCTAGCAAAATCAAAGTCAATGGGAATCAGGGGGAAAACTGTCCACTGGTTGGAGTCATACTGAACACAAAGGATGTTGATAGTGGGGGATTCAGCGATCGTAATGCCATTGAATGTCAAGGGGCAATGGTTAGATTCTCTTTTTAGAGACGATCATTGCCTGACACTTGTGTGGCGCAAATGTTACTTGCCACTTATCAGCCCAATCCTGGATATTGTCCAGGTCTTGCTGCATTTCTACATTTCTTCAGTATCTGAGGAGTCACGAATTGTGCTGAACATTGTGCAATCATCAGCGAACATCCCCACTTCTGACCTTATGATTGAAGGAAGGTCATTGATGAAGCAGCTGAAGATGGTTGGGCCTAGGACACTACCCTGAGGAACTCCTGCAGCGATGTCCTGGAGTTGAGATGATTGACCTCCAACAACCACAAACATCTTCCTTTGCGCTAAGTATGACTCCAACTAGCGGAGAGTTTTCCCCGATTCCCATTGACTCCAATTTTGCTAGGGGTCCTTGATGCTGTACTCGGTCAAATGCTGCCTTAATGTGAAGGGCAGTCACTCTCACCTCACATCTTAAGTTCAGCTCTTTTGTCCATGTTTGAACCAAGGCTGTAATGAAGTCAGGAATGGAATGGCCCTGACGGAACCCAAACTGAGCATCACTAAGCAGATTATTGCTAAGCAAGTGCCGCTTGATAGCACTGTCGCCGACAACTTCCATCACTTTACTGATGATCGAGAGTAGACTGATGGGGCGTTAATTGACCAGCTTGGATTTGTCCTGCATTTTGTGTACAGGACATAGCTGGGCAATTTTCTGGTAGATTCCAGTGTTGCAGCTGTACTGGAACAGCTTGGCTAGGGGTGCGGCATTGCTATGCTCATCTGAAATTTCTCTCTCTCCCATTTTAATGGAAGTATTAACCCAGTTATTTTCTATGGGCTAACTTCTCTGCTAAAATATTAGAGAGAGGAATTTGAGATACGTGTTCGGTACACTAAATTCCTATGGCATAATATCAGGGCCTGTAATTCTAATATATACATACATGCGATTTAAGTCAATATAGCTACTTGAGGTAACCCCAAAAATGCTTACAAGCAGGAGGGAGAAGAAGTGAAGAAGGCAAAACTGCCAGTGCAAGTTTGGATCTTACTAAATTGATGCCATGTCATGCAAGAGAATATGCAAACAGCTAAAATACCAGATGACATCAGGCGTTGGTCAGAGAAAAATGGTCCTACTGCTTGGATAGTGAGGTAAATGTAGCAAAGCATGAACCTTTAATTAAAGTCTGGTTTAAAATTGATTATTCAAATTCGTCACTTTTACACATTAATGTTTTACATATTAATATGAAACTTTAGGGAACAGTTGAACTTATTAAATTCTCTGGAAAATATTACATTAAAATATATATACAAAAACCTATGTACGATATATACATCATACTATGAGAAAAAATATTGTTTCTGTAAATTTTACTTCTGTTGACTAGGTAAAGCACTAACTTCCTTTCAAATAAAATAAAATCATACACATTTTGACAAGTCCTGACATTATCAAAATTTGATCACCTTCAAATCCAATTTTCACTAAGGGACTGTCGGTCTATATACATTATTGATAGAAAGTCATTTTATAACCCGACGGTTTCTGTGAATAAAATCATATGACTCTTAAAACTACTGGAGACATTTTTGAGAAATTGTTCAAACAGTAGGATGCATTATGCACTTTGATGATCCAGGACAGTTTTTTTTGCTTTGAATCTGCTTCACTCGACATCGGGAATTTATTTATGTGCACTAACAAATATTATTACTAATAACTACGTCTCCTTTTTTCTACTTTGAATCTTCTATATTACAATTCTTAAATCTATATCCTGTGCTTTCTGCATTTAAAAAGCTAAAAAAAAATAGCTTTGGAAAGATCAATGTATGTAGGTGGGATTAGATTAGTCCTTAAAGTGTGCTACATTAGGAAACAAAAATGAGTAGGACTAGTGAAAAATTTCAGGAAGTGCAATATTTATGCAAACATCTGTATACAATGAGAACTCATGGATTACGCTTTGACTGAATTGGTGTTTTACAAAGATAGAGTGACTGAAAGTGCGTCCTATTATAGAGTATGAATATTATTGTACAAAATAACATTGGATGAGTGGTGAAACATTTGGATTTGCTTGATTTAATAGATTAAAAACTTGGAAAAAAATACATTGACTAGGAAATTATAGCTGGCATGTTCCAGAGGACAATGCTAAACCCAGCTTAATAAGAAATGAACCACATCGACAATTACTATATACACGTCCTGACTGTAAACTATTCCATCACTGCTTTAAAGAAAATATAAATATGCAATGATTTAATAATTTCATAAAACAAACCAACAATGTGCTGCTAAAGTAGAAAGGTTTCTGCCAGGAACATACTTGTGTTTTGTGTAATGTCAGAAGGGACAGGTGCTCAAGACTTGACAATAACAAAACCATCTCTTAATGAATAGTCCCTACTGTAAACACCAGAGGTGGAATTTTCCCTTGGGCAGGCAGCAGGGGTATTTTAGATAGTAACTAGGCATTAAAACCAAATGGTTACCATTGATAGTTTAAACACAAATATTCTGCTGGGACTGGTATTAGCACTGCATGTACCAGTGTTACCTGGTCAATCCTAGTTTTGCAGACAAAGCCCCATTTACACCCAATAATGATACATGGGGCTGAGGTGGAATAACAAAAAACCCTTTTCTCTCACTCTCCGTAGAACTCATGATGTGTCCCAGTTCCACAGGCATCTGTTTGGTACATCACCAAGTAGTCATTTTTTAAATGTGAACCTACATATTGTTACAACCGAGGCAGGAGGAGTGCACTGTTAATTCAATTCCACTTCTCCACAGGTCACAATATATCAATACCTTTTCCCACTTACCGAAATAGTTAGTTAGATACTCTATTTTTCCCCAGAATAAAACACCCCAACCAGGTTTCTTTAATAAACAACAAAATAATCCATTTATTATAAACCAAGTCTTAAGCAATAACGAAGTAAATATATACAGAAATTGAAATATTAAAGTCCCATACTTTATCCTAGCCCTCACGGACATGCTCATACATCCAAAGACTGGTTAACCGGGGAAAAAAAGAATTTTGTTTACAGCTGTTACAAAGAAATAGAAGAAATAAAAACTTAGACTGAGATGCGGATATGGAAGTCCATTGTTTTGGCGAGGTGTCCGGAAGTTGAATAGGTGGCTGCCACTCTGAATCTTTCCAGGCAATGTTAATGAACAGTCTGCTTGGGTAGGTGTTCAAAGAAATTCAACTACAGAAGGCTTCACATAGGTCTTACAGCAGGTGTGCAGTAACAAAGGGTTCAGATCTAACACATTCGATGCAAAGTCATTTTAAAGATGCAAGGTTTCTGCAGACATTCAGAATGTCTTCAAACTACAGGAGGCAACAGTACAACTTCATACAGACTTTTGCTTTTCAAGAGCAGGAATTCTTCAAAGAGAGGTAATAGTGGTTTGGATTTTCTTCTGATTTCCAACTGCCTTTTTTAGTCCAAAAACCAAATGGCTTTTAACAGTTCAAAGAGAAACAAAAAGAGTTCAGCAAAAATCCTGTGACAGCCATATATTGTGGTCTGTTATTACGTTGTAAACATCTGTCCCTTCAGGTTAGAACACCTACTGTGTTAACTTGAAATCACATGTTTTCCAGTAAAAACTTATTTACTGGTCAACCTTTTGTTGAACTTCCTTTTAAAAAAAACACCCAAATTTCAGCCTCTTCAAAGAACAAATAACAAAGAACAAAGAAAATTACAGCACAGGAACAGGCCCTTTGGCCCTCCAAGCCTGCACCGATCCAGATCCTCTATCTAAACATGTCGCCTATTTTCTAAGGGTCTGTATCTCTTTGCTTCCTGCCCATTCATGTATCTGTCTAGATACATCTTAAAAGACGCTATCGTGTTCGCATTTACCACCTCCGCTGGCAACGCGTTCCAGGCACCCACCACCCTCTGCGTAAAGAAATTTCCACGCATATCCCCCCTAAACTTTTCCCCTCTCACTTTGAACTCGTGACCCCTAGTATTTGAATCCCCCACTCTGGGGAAAAGCTTCTTGCTATCCACCCTGTCTATACCTCTCATGATTTTGTACACCTCAATCAGGTCCCCCCTCAACCTCCGCCTTTCTAATGAAAATAATCCTAATCTACTCAACCTCTCTTCATAGCGAGCACCCTCCATACCAGGCAACATCCTGGTGAACCTCCTCTGCACCCTCTCCAAAGCATCCACATCCTTTTGGTAATGTGGCGACCAGAACTGCATGCAGTATTCCAAATGTGGCCGAACCAAAGTCCTATACAACTGTAACATGACCTGCCAACTCTTGTACTCAATACCCCGTCCGATGAAGGAAAGCATGCCGTATGCCTTCTTGACCACTCTATTGACCTGCGTTGCCACCTTCAGGGAACAATGGACCTGAACACCCAAATCTCTCTGTACATCAATTTTCCCCAGGACTTTTCCATTTACTGTATAGTTCACTTTTGAATTGGATCTTCCAAAATGCATCACCTCGCATTTGCCCTGATTGAACTCCATCTGCCAAATACTCTGCCCAACTCTCCAATCTCTCTATATTCTGCTGTATTCTCTGACAGTCCCCTTCACTATCTGCTACTCCACCAATCTTAGTGTCGTCTGCAAACTTGCTAATCAGACCACCTATACTTTCCTCCAAATCATTTATGTATATCACAAACAACAGTGGTCCCAGCACGGATCCCTGTGGAACACCACTGGTCACACGTCTCCATTTTGAGAAACTCCCTTCCACTGCTACTCTCTGTCTCCTGTTGCCCAGCCAGTTCTTTATCCATCTAGCTAGTACACCCTGGACCCCATGCGACTTCACTTTCTCCATCAGTCTACCATGGGGAACCTTATCAAATGCCTTACTGAATTCCATGTATATGACATCTACAGCCCTTCCCTCATCAATCAACTTTGTCACTTCCTCAAAGAATTCTATCAAGTTGGTAAGACATGACCTTCCCTGCACAAAACCATGTTGCCTATCACTGATAAGCCCATTTTCTTCCAAATGGGAATAGATCCTATCCCTCAGTATCTTCTCCAGCAGCTTCCCTACCACTGACGTCAGGCTCACCGGTCTATTCATTTCTGTTCAGCTTTAAAACATAGATTCCAAGTTTTAATAAACAATATGGAAACTCTCGTAACAATATACAGTGATGACAAGCTGTTTTTATACACAGTGTTATGACCGCGTGATGTGACGTGGGTGGTTCCCACTGTTCAAGTCCCCACCTGACTGCTGCAAGTGTATTTTTATTAGCGTTTAGCCCCTTGGTGTTTATTTTTCAAATAAACAGACAGCGACAGGTTTACTTATAAGGTTTTAAAAACAGAAAATCAATTGTTTATTGCTCAATATGCCTTATCCTTAAATTGTCACAACCGCATCCACTCACACATTCGCACGCACATGCACATACACAAGAAACAGATGGAAAAGGGAAAAAGGAAGGTGGCTTTCAATGGGGGAAGGTTACAATTAACCCGTTGCATTCTCTTGAGAACCAAGTTCTAGATGGATGCAGGTCTGAGATAAGTGTAGATTTCTCTCCTGACTGAAGGTCCTGTTGAAGACGATGGGTTACTTCTAGCTCTCACTGCTGTATAATGTAGATGTCGGATTTTTCAGCATGGCACGTGCTTCCTAGCTTGGCTGGAATGCAAGCTGTTAGAAGTTGCTTCTCTCCTGGGCGAGTCTCTCTCTTTCTCTCTCTTTCTCTGGCTGTCTTTTTTAAAGGAAAAGCTGTTATCTCTCACCTCCTGTTAAGGGACACTCTGGTTTCTTCCCCATGGTGGTCGCACAATGGCCCAGGACCTGGCTACTTCACAATAGAATTGGCAAAATGGTGGAAGAGGCAGGAGGTGTGGAATATTCAGCAACCTGAGAGCTAGAGAACAAGAATTAGGAATGACAAAAAAAGAAATATTGAGCTAGTTTTAAAATTAACTTGTTCAGTCTCTCCACAGTGGGGAGGTCACAGCAACTCACTTTGGGGAAAGTAAGTGTGCAATGAATCTGTTCAAAATCACTTCCTTCCTGTCACCAGTTTTTTTGTTTCATATCCCCTCACAAGCAAGGGGATGTTACTAACTGTGCCTTTAAGGATAGGGTTATCAGAGAAGAATCATCACAAATGAGGTTTACCTTGCTCTTTTAACAGTGGCATGGTCTCAATGGGCCAAATGGCCTCCTTCTGTGCTGTTATGACTCTGACTAATTAAATCAAATTTACAGCACAGAAATGGACCAATCAGCACAACTGTCTATGCTGGTGCTTATGTTTCAAATGGGGCCTCTCACAATTTATTTTGGTTGTTTGCCAGGTGGGGGAAAACATTGCAGCTGCTCCTTGTCAAAAATGTGGCGAAAACCCTGCTCACACATGTTTACAGACTCTGAGGTCAGTCTGTGAGGATGTGCAACCGTTGACAGGGGCAACTCAAGTCTACAGCTGCAAAATTCATTTGTGTACTTTCGCAGTTTCAGGTCCAAAATGGCATCCATGCCACATGTGCACACATCTGGTATGGGCTGTACTGGATGCCATTTTGGGTAGATTGATAGTGCGGGCGCAGGGAGTGTGCACCAGAAGGATGTATTGTAGGCAGATAGTGACATCAATCAGCATGTATTGCAGATTTGACTCTAGTGGTGCCATTTTTGACCTCTACGCTCCAGCCAACACCCTCTCTTAACTTCACACAGCTGAACACTCATTCAGCAGCAGGAAGGACCCACCACCAGTGCTTTGAAAGGGATCATCAATCACTTTTAAGTGAATTGCTGATTGATTTCTGATGGCTGTTGCTGACTTAGAAAAAGTAATTGAAGATTTGTACTGCTATGTAAAGTAAGTGAAGTCTACAGGGAGTGGTGTGGTTCTTAGTGAAGGCCTTGGTTCTCACTTCAAGAGTTCTGCTCAGATCACTTGCTGCCAGTCATGGGCGCTGCAGTTTCTGTCCACCTCAGCCTGCAGCATGACAGGGAGAATGAGCAGATGTGACACAGAAGAGTCATAGAGTCATAATGGCACGGAAGGAGAGCACTGGGCCCATTGAGTCCATGCAGGCTCTCTGCAGAGCAATCCAGTCAGTCCCATTACCCCACTCTGTCCCCGTAGCGCTGCAAATTTATTTCCTTCAAGTGCCCATTCAATTTCCTTTTGAAATCATTGATTGTTTTCGCTTCCACCAGCTTTGTAGGCACTGACCTGCATTTTATTATGGCAACAGGAGTCCTGGCAGTGGGCCTGAAGGCAGGGAGGGAGACCCTGCCTTGGCCCTCCATCAGATCCCCAAAGCCATTGGACCGTAGGCAGGCAATTAACTGCCTGCCATCCTTGAAGGGATGAGCTCCCGCCTTGAGAGCTGCCGGCGAATTGGAAGGCCAGCAGCTCTGCAGTACCAGCTGCGCCACTGGGAGCAGTGGCAACTGCCGGTACTACAGGAAGCCCTGCAGTATGAAGATGTCTGGAATCTCCTGGAAAGGTGAGTGGATCTGGGTCACTGGGGCCATTTAAACAGGCTCCGACGACAGGGGTGTGGAGGTGGCTGGTGAGGATGAGGTGGTCTTTCCAAGGGGTTGGCGATCACTGCCAGAGAGGCCCTCTGGGGGCCATGGATTGCCCCCAAAGGAGAGAACCCCCCGACTGCACTGGGAGGTCACCAGGCTTTACCTGACGGCGTCTCCCTGTGGTGGCGGACCCCACTGCCCTCCATAAAATTGAGGTGGAGGCAGGAGGAGGCCCTTAAGTAGCCATTAATTGGCCACTTAAGGGCCTCAATTAGCCTGGAGTGGAAAGGCCATCCTTAGCCTTCCCCACCCCAGACAAAATGGCAGGGGGCCCAGGCAATACAGGGAACTGTATCCCCTGTGATTCTGTTGGTCCGCCCACTTCCATGCCTGCTCCCATGTGCAGAATTAAATACTGTTCAGTGAGTTCCAGGTCATTACCACTCACTGCATAAAAATGTACTTCCTCACATCTCCCCATATCTTTTGCCCAAAACCTTCAATTATTTAGTCTATATTGCCTCTCCTTATCCCTTCTGCCAAAATGCATCATCTCACACTTCCATGTATTAAATTCCATCTGCCACTTGTCTGCCCATTCTAGAAGACTGTCTATGTCCCGTTGTAGTCGATTGGTACCATCCTCACTGTTTGCCACACCTCCAAATTTGGTGCCATTTGCAATTTTTGAAATATTAATCTGTATCCCAATATCCAAGCCATTTATAAATATCAAAAAAGCAGTGGTCCTAGTACTGAACCTTGGGGAACACCACAGTCTACCATCCTCCACTCTGAAAAACAACCATTTCCACGACTCACTGTTTTCTGTCCTTAAGCCAATTTTTTACCCAAGCTGACAGTTACCCTCTCATTCCATGAGCCTCAATTGTGAACCAGCCTTTTTGTGGTACTTTGTCAAATGGTTTCTTAAAATCCATCTTAAGAACATCTACTGCTTCATCAACCTTCTCTGTTACTTCATCAAAAAATGTAATGAGTTTAGTCAAGCACGATCTGTCATTTACAAATCCGTGCTGGCTCTCCTTAATTAACTCAAACTTCTCCAAGTGCCTGTTGATTTCTTTTCTCTGATTATTGTTTCTAAAACCTTACCCACCACTGATGTTAAACTAAGTGGCCTGTAGTTACTAGGAATGTCCTTACACCTTTTCCGGAATAAGGGTATCGCGTTTGCTACTGTCCCATCCACTGGCATCTCCCCTGTATCTAGGGAAGATTGGAAGATTATGGCAAGCCCTTCTGCTATTTCCATGCCCACTTCCTCTAGTAGCCAGGGATGCCAGCCATCTGGACCAGGTGACTAATCCACTCTAAGCATAGCCAGCCTTTCCAGTGCATCCTGCCTCTCAATTTTCACCCCATCCATTACTCTCCATTTCTACCAATATTTTGTCAGCATCCCTTTCCTTGGTAAACAACTATACAAAGTATTCATTAAGTATTCTAGCCTTGCCCTGTGCCTCTAAGCATATATTACCCTTTTTTTCCCTAATAGGCCCCACCCCGCATCTTACTACTATCTTACTATTTACATGCTGGTAAAAGATTTTTGGGTTCATTTTTGTTTCTCAACTCTAACCAAATGGATTCTGTTTTTGTCCCCTCAAGGACATCCTTTCTTTCCACCACTACAATATCTTCCCTAATCAGTACGACCACCTCAGCCCCCCCTCCCCACAACTTGTTTCCTTCACTATCTTTTCTGAACACTTTGTATTCTTGAATATTAAGCACCCAATCTTCACCATTTTTAAGCCATGTTACCATTATTCCCATTACGTCATATTCCCGATCGGCTATTTGTGCTTGTAGCTCACCAACTTTACTCATCACACTGTATTGTAATAAATCTGTCTTTGTATTTCTTTTAGTCCTTCTCAGTCTGCTCCTATCTAATATAGTACTACTTCCTTCAATAGTAATATCCAACACTCTCACTCCTTTTTGCACCTTATTCCTCTTTTCTACTTCTATATGCTGGTGTTCACCATGCTGCCAATTTAGTTTAAAGCCTCCCCAACCACACTAGTGAACCTCCACAAGAGGACATTGGTCCCAGTCTTGTTGAAGTGCAACTTGTCCCTTTTGAATAGTCTGTAAGTTTTGATTTTTCATTATCAGCTTCCTCGTCCTCCTCATGCCCCAGAACTGGTCCCAATGTCCCAAGAATCTGAAGCCTTCCCTCCTGCACCATCCCTCAAGCCAGGCTTTGAACTGCACCACCTTGGCATGGGCAGCAACAGTCTGCGCTGGCTGGTTGACAGACAACAGAAAGAGCCCTGACAGAGTGGCAGTGGTGGGAGCATGAATACTCTCATCATAAGCGAAGCCAGCAGGTTTGAGCTCCACAAAATCACTGCCACTGGTCTGGGACAACTCATCAGCAATCCTAGCATTGTGTTGGAGCCAAGGTAACTTGGCTGCTGTGACACCCAGCGAGCGCTGTGAACACTGTTATCTGTAGTCACTATGGCAGCAGTCTGGGCTTGTGTGGCACTGAGCTGTGCTTACATGGGAATAGACTGAGCTGCTGCTGCAGCATAAAGATGTTGGGTGGCTGCTGCTTGTGCTGCAATGGAAGCTGTGACATCGACCATCAGGCTCTGTATCATTGTTGGATCTGCAAGTGTGGTAATGGAGTTGGCCACTAATTCCACACTGAAAAGGATGGGCTCCAAGCTCTGTGCAAAGCCAGGTGCCAAGATGGTGTTGGACCACTACATGCTCCTTGACAGTGGCCACAAGCTTTCTGGCAGGCCTGTCAATGCAACAAACATTTCACTGTGCATGGCCAGCAGCCTTTTTCTGCATGCACTCCATCAGAGTCCACTGCAGCAAATCTTATGTTCGACCTCAGTCTCCGATGAGCTGGCACCTGGTATACCTTTTCCCACTGCCCTGCCTGCAGGCCACCTGTGCCCTGTGTCTCACTATGTGCAGATCCTGCCTCTAAGCACCCTTCTAAAGTACACATAGTGTCAGTATCTGACCTGGTGGCTACAAAGGTGAGAGCGGGTGATAGTATTTCACCATCATCAGTCTTTTCTTCCTCTTCCACTTCTTGTTCCTGCATCACTGCCTGACCTGGTTGCAGTTCTTGAGTTTCTGCATGATGAGCAGAGGGAGGAAATCAAGAGGTGCATGCTTACACCATCTGCAGCTTGCAAATCGGAAGAGAATTTTAAAATTCGTTCATGGGATGTGGGCATTGCTGGTTAGGCCAGCATTTATTGCCCATCCCTAATTTCCATTGAGAAGGTGATGGTGAGCTGCCTTCTTGAACTGCTGCAGTCCTTGGGGTATAGGTACACCCACAGTGCTGTTAAGAAGGGAGTTCCAGGTTTTTGACCCAGCAACAGTGAAGGAACGGCAATATAGTTTCAAGTTAGGATATGTGCAGCTTGGAGGGGAACTTTCAGGTGGCGGTGTTCGCATGCACCTGCTGCCCTTGTCCTTCTAGATGGTAGAGGTCGCAGGTTTGGAAGATGCTGTCAAAGCAGCCTTGGTGAATTGCTGCAGTGCATCCTGTAGATGGTAAACACTGCTGCCACTGTGTGTTGGTGGTGAAGGGAGTGAACGTAGAAGGTGGTAGATGGAGGTGCCAATCAAGCGGGTTTCTTTGTCCTGGATGGTGTCAAGCTTCTTGAGTGATGTTAGAGCTGCACCCATCCAGGCAAATGGAGAGTATTCCATCACACTCCTGACTTGTGCCTTGTAGATGGTGGACAGGCATTGTGGAGACAGGAGATGAATTACTTGCTGCAGAATTCCCAGCCTCTGGCCTGCTCTTGTAGTTAGAGTATTTAGGTGGCTGCTCCAGTTCAATTTCTTGTCAATGGTATCCTCCAGGATGTTAATAGTGGGGGATTCAGCGATGGTAATGCCATTGAGAATTAAAGGGAGATTCTCTCTTGTTTGAGATGGTCTTACGAAAATGCATCTATATTTTTTGTTGAGTATATGTTTTTGAGGACTTATATTTAAATTGTGGAGATGGATTCATTGGAAAGCTAAAGATTTCATAGCAGATGGACTTTGCTTTGTTGTTGACAATTCATTGCAAGGACACTGAGCTGTTGTTCAAAAACAACCTGGCTGGAAGTCATGTGATTTAAGCAATAAACAACAGAAGCCTTGGTGGCCTGGGGAAGATGTTTACAAAGAAGTGACAGGTCAAGACTTACAGGGGTCAGGAGGCTTGACTCTTGAGATATTATTTTTGGTTTTGCTTTGGACAGTGGGTTGGGGCAAGAACTGTTTTGAAGACAGTTGGAGCAGCCAGCATCCGCTCATCCTCTTCCATCTCTTTGAGAACCTCGTGGGAATCAAGTGTAAGAAATAGAGAAACTGATGTGGCATTTCTCCAGAAAAGCCTGCCAGAAACCCCTGATGCTGCATTTCTCCTGGAAAGCCTGCCAAACTGATCCTCAATGTCATCTGAAAAGAACTGCTCTAGAAAGATCCCAATGACAGATGTATACCCGTATTTGGGATGCCAGACCAATAAGAGATAACTGACATCTTTCTATATCTTTTTTTTTCTTCAAGTATTATGAAGTATTTGGCCAGAGTATTCTTTTTTGTCTTTTTTTTGTAACAGACCTCTGCAGAGGGAATCTCTGTAATTTTCTCCATGTGTGTGTGAGCTTGTGTGTGGGGAATTTAAAAAGGGAACTTTCATATTTCAATCTGTGTGTTAATGCTTTGCTTCATTACTGCTTAAGTCTTGTTTTATAATAAATTAATAATTGTGTTGTTTATTAAAGAAACCTGGTTGGTGTATTTTGAGTATATGATTGACTGCATTGGTAACTGGGTAAACATTTTTTTAAAATGTTGTGGCCTGTGGAGAATGGAACTGGAAAAGACAATACAGTTCTCCTGCCTCAGTCGCAACAATAGTCATTGCCTGGCACTTGTATGGTGCGAATGTTACTTGCCACTTATCACCCAAAGCCTGGATGTTGTCCAGATCTTGCTGCATCTGGACATGGGCTGCTTCAGTATTTGAGGAGTCACGAATGGTACTGAACATTGTGCATTCATCAGTGAACATTGTCACTTCTGACCTTATGATTGAAGGGAAGGACATTGATGAAGCAGCTGAAGATGGTTGGGCCTAGGACACTACCCTGAGGAACACCTGCAGTGATGTCCTGGAGCTGAGATGGTTGACCTCCAACAACCACAACCATCTTCCTTTGCGCTAGGTACGACTCCAACCAGTGGAGAGTTTTCCCCCCGATTCCCATTGACTCCAGTTTTGCTAGGGCTCCTTGATGCCATATTCAGTCAAATACTGCCTTGATGTCTAGGGCAGTCACTCTCACCTCACCTCTTGAGTTCAGCTCTTTCGTCCATGTTTAGACAAAGGCTGTAATGAGGTCAGGAGCTGAGTGGCCCTGGCGGAACCCAAACTGAGCGTCAGTGAGCAAGTTATTGCTGAACATGTACCACTTGATAGCACTGACGACGACCCCTTCAATCATTTTGTTGAAGATTGAGAGTAGACTGATAGGGTGGTAATTGGCCAGGTTAGATTTGTCCTGCTTCTTGTGTACAGGAATACTTGGGCAATTTTCCATAATGTCAGGTAGGTGCCAGTGCTGTAGCTATACTGGAACAGCTTGGCTAGGGGCACGGCAAGTTCTGGAGAACCAGTCTTCAGTACTATCACAGGAATGTTGTCAGGACCCATAACCTTTGCACTATCCATTGAGTATGGAGATATTTGTGGAGCCTCCTCCTCCTGTCAGTTGTTTAATTGTCCACCACCATTCACGACTGGATGTGGTAGGACTGCAGAACTTAGATCTGATCCATTGGTTGTGGGATCGCTAAGCCCTGTCTAACACATGCTGCTTCCCCTGTTTGGCATGCATGTAGTCTTGTGCTGTAGCTTCACCAGGCTGACACTTCATTTTTAGGTATGCCTGGTGCTGTTCCTACCATGCTCTCCTGCACTCTTCATTGGTCCCCGGCTTGATGGCAATGGTAGAGTGGGGGATATGCCGGGCCATGAAGTTACAGATTGTGGTTGAATACAATTTTGCTGCTGCTGATGGCACACAGCGTCTCATTGATTCTCAGTTTTGTGTTGTTAGATCTGTTTGAAATCTATTGCATTTAGCACGGTGGTAGTGCCATACAACACGATGGTGGATAACCTCAATGTGAAGATGAGAGTTTGTCTCCACCAGGAGCGTGTGGTGGTCACTCCTACTAATACTATCATGGACAGATGCAGCTGTGACAGGTAGATTGGTGAGGACGAGGTCAAGTCAGTTTTTCCCTCTTGTTGGTTCCCTCACCACCTGTTGCAGACCCAGTCTAGCAGCTATGTCCTTTAGGACTCAGTCAGCTTGGTCTTTGTGGTGCTACTGAGCCACTCTTGGTGATGGACATTGAAGTCCCCCACCCAGAGTACATTTTATGACCTTGTCACACTCAGTGCTTCTTCCAATTGGTGTTCAACACGGAGAAGCACTGATTCATCAGCCGAGGGGGGTGGTAGGTGGTAATCAGCAGGAGGTTTCTTTGTCTATAGTTTGACCTGATGCCATGAGGCTTCCTGGGGTACAGAGTCAATATTGAGGACTCCCAGGGCAACTCTTTCCCGACAGCATACCACTGTGCCGTAACCTCTGGTGGGTCTTCCTGCCGATGGGACAGGACATACCTGGGGATGGTGATGGTGGCATCAAGGACATTGTCTGTAAGGCATGATTCTATGAGTATGACTATATCAGACTGTTGTTTGACTAGTCTGTGGGACAGCTCTCCCAATTTTGGCAGAAGCCAAAAAAGATGTTAGTAAGGACAATTTTGCAGGGTTGACATGGCTGGGTTTGTTGTTGCCAATGCCAGGTGGTCTGTCCGGTTTCATTCCTTTTCTTACACTTTGTAGCACTTTAATACTACTGAATGGCTTGCTTGGCCATTTCAGAGGGGATTTAAGAGTCCTGTAGGTCTGGAGTCACCTGTTGGCCAGACCAGGTGAGGATGGCAAATTTCCTTCCCTAAAGGACATTAGTGAACCAGATGGGTTTTTAACAACAATCAACAATGGTTTCATGGTTACCATTAGACTAGCTTTTAATTCCAGATTTATTAATTGAATTCAAATTTTACCATCTGCCCTGGTGGGATTTGAACCCATGTCCCCACATGGCAAAGGCTCACTTCAATTAAAATACTTACGCCACCATTTCCAAATTTAGACAGACATGAAACCAACCTGTACTCCAGCGGATGAAATCAGAGTGAAATATTCAGTGGAGTTTACACACTTAAGTTACTGTTGAATGAATTCAAAGTGTTACAACATTCATTCCAGCATGAATTTGGCAGTATAAAGAGATCTGGTCAGAATTTTACATGAAAGAAGCAGGTTCAACCCCGGGACCAGAAGCAGGTGGCATGGCCAAGGTGGTTGCGGAGGGGGCTGTGGAGTTGCATGCGTAATGTTTTCAGGGCCAGCCAATTAAGGGCCAGCAGGCACTGGAGGCGTCCTGCGAGACAGCGCAGGCAGGGGGATGTTCCAGATCCTGAAACACTGGCGCCATCTTTGAAAGTTAGCCAGCAGCAGAGGATAATGCAGCAACTCCAGAGGGAGCAGTGAGAAACCCCCGGCAGCAGTACAAAGAGAATGCATGGCAGAAGGTCGATCAAGGGTTGCCTCAAGATTCAATGATTCCTCCCTGAAGGTACTCCTCCAGGCTGTAAGGAAATGAGGGAAGTCCTTGGGACGGCAGGAGGAGACCAGCATGGCAGACCAACGAGACCTGGATGGAGGTTGCAGAGGAGCTGTCGGGTTACCC
The DNA here is from genome assembly GCF_036365525.1 of Heterodontus francisci. Lineage (NCBI taxonomy): Eukaryota > Metazoa > Chordata > Chondrichthyes > Heterodontiformes > Heterodontidae > Heterodontus > Heterodontus francisci. Next base: position 50,439,425 of record NC_090390.1, read on the forward strand.
CTCGTAGCTGGCTGCAGTGCTGAAAGAGGGTCAATGACCTGATGTGTTCTGGAAGGTGACTGCAGCACATAGCATTAATCTGGCATCGTAAAATGTGGCTGAAGATGAATAAGAGATAGGAGAAGGGGGTGCCCACCCTATCAGTGGAGGTGCCCAGGTATCAGCATTGCCTGTCATTCTCTCTGTGCAGGACACTGGTCAGGCAGAGATGACTCCTGCACAGCCAGTGCTGATTGGCCACATGCAGGAGGCTTGCCTGTAGCACCACGTTGGACAGTCAGGCTTCCACCAACATAGGAGTCGTGCCTCTCACTAATGGCTGGGTGAGAGGAGGGCAGGAAGCCTGAACCCATTGCCAGGTCCCAGACTCCTCAAGTAAGCAGGTAGGGCCAAGTGTACCCTGAAGGGGTGGAGGAGCGGCTTACTGCAGCATCTGGGAGCTTCTCACAGGGTGCTCCTCATGTCAACAGTGGCTCCTCAACCCCTCTGAAGGTGACACCAGTGCCTCATGAAATTGTGAAGACTAAGGAGGCTCCAGCACCTGTGGAAGAGGCTCTCGGTTTGCCAGGGCCCTCCAGGCCTCTGGCAACTAGAGGACAGCTGCCACGGTTTTCGAAAGCCACAGAGCAGGAAGGTCAGCAACCTGCCTCCATGTCAGCTGACAGCACAGGGGGAGTACCACATTGGAGCACCCGCAAGCATGTGCAAAAGTCCACCTAGCTGCACTTGGATTGCATGGGGTTAGATCCTGATGTAAGATGTCACCTTGCTGTGTATGTGTCTTAAATGAATTGTGAAATTGTGTACCATTGAAAGAATCTTTTACTTTTTAAACACTACTGGGTCATTAACAGTTTGCTGGCTCCTGCAAAATGTGGGATTGGAAGGAGCACACTGAGGGAGGTCACAGCATTTCCCATGCTGCTGCTTCATGTGATGACGGATGCAGGAAAATGGGAAGAGCATCAAGGACCCAACAAAAGGTCTGCAGAAGCTGGAAGATTTATTTGATCGACTGTGTGTATAAGTAAGGTGCCTGTATTAATGTGACATGAGCCTCACTTGCGCATACCTCATCGCACCTTGCCTGCTATCTCTCTGGGTCTCCAGGCTGTTGTGCCTGATCACCATCCCCCTCCCTATCCTTATCATCGGAGGAGGCATCGCTCTCTAGGATGTCCTCTTTATCCTCTGTAGCACCAGGTTGTGTAGAGCACAGCACACCACCACGATACGCGAGATTCTTGATGGGGTATACTGAAGGGCTCCACCAGATCTATCCAGGCATCTGAACCTCATCTTCAGCAGGCCTATGACCTACTCAATGGTCACTCGAATTGTCCCGTGGCAGCTGTTGTAACTCTTCTCTGCACCGTGTGTCAGTGGCCATTTCTTCAGTGGGTAGCCCTTGTTACCCAGCATCTATCCTTGAAAGCACGTGGGCAGCCTGAAAATGTCAGGCACCTGGGATTGCCTTAGTATGTAGGTGCTATAGCAGCTTCCCGGTAATGTTGCACAGACCTGAAGGATCCGTTTGCAGTCGTCGCAACCAGTTGTACATCGAGCAAGTGGAAGCCCTTCCAGTCGACGAAGGCTGCTGGCTGATCTATGAGAGGCTTGATGGCCAAATGCATGTAATCGAGGATATCCGACACCCGGAGAATCCAGCAATGGCCCCAAATCCTATGGCCTTCTCTGTCTGACTGTCCGGAGAAGTGAGGAAGCACACGTTCTGGCTGGCCCTCTTGAACATGGCATTGCTGACCATCTTAATGCATTGATGAGCCACAGACTGGGATCCCACAGATATCCCCAGAAGATCCTTTCAATGATTCTGAGGTATAGAAATTCAGCTCCATGGTGACCATCAGCATGACAGGCATTGGGTGTCTGCTCCTCCCCATATGGCTCAGCTCATCCACCATCATGGCACACAGCTCTGTGACTGCCTCCCTGGAGTGACGCATTTTTCAGCGACACTGCTTCTCTGGTATTTGTAGAAAGTTGAGCCTTCGATGGTAGACCCTCACTGGTGGGTATTGTCTTCTGCACACAAGAGGCTGGCCCCTCTGTGCCCTTCTCCTTCTTGCCCCCTTCCTGGCTCCTGATCCTGCTGCCCCACTGCCAATGGCTGCAGCTCTCTCTCTCTCTCTCTGATGCTCCTCCTCACTGGAGGTCTTGAGGCCTGAGTAAATGAGGCCCATGGCAAATAGCCACACTCAGACCTCAGGGCCTCCCATCCCCATTGCTCTGTACACACAGATGCCAAGTCTGAGAAGGCACTCAAGTGGAATTCCCTCACTATGCTAGGCAGGTTTGCCCCGGTCATGATTGCAACTTTTCCACCCTCCCTGCCAAGCCAGACTACTGCTCACAATGTCTGTCGACTGCAGCCAACACTGACCTCCCATTAAGCCTCTGCCTGGTTATAGCTGGCGAGGCTCTGAAGCCTTTGCTCCCATGCATCCGTTGAAAAATTAGAAAAACCAGGTAAAATCGTTGTTAATTGCCAGTTTAACAGGCTTAATTACCTTCCCACCGCATTCCAGCGACACTTCCTCCTGCCAGCCCGGCCGCCTGACGTAATATCTGCTCGCAACATGAAAACGTTGGTCTTCCCTCCCGCTGCCTTCTGCCTCAATTTTACCACTCCTCCCACCTCCCAGCCCGTCTCCATTGGGCTGGTAAAATTCAGCTTCAAAATCACAAAAGGGGCTTTGTGAAGCTGTGGTCCAGATTTTCCTCTCTACTTTGGACAGTTCCAGAGCTGTTGGGAGTTGAGATTCAGTTGGGAAACTGTTCCACCGGCTTCCTAACATCTGCTTCCTAGAATTGACAGTGGATGTTGAATACTCCATCCTATCTTTGAGAAGGCAGATGCAAGTTATAGGATAAGCATCATCCAACATATTTCCGATATTTAACACTTTAGCAATGCTGACTGTCAGGAAAGCAAATCCATTCCTGATAGTCAGCATTGTTACGGAGGGCAAGGGTAATAAAAGGATTGGCTTGACTAATGCAATTGAACACAAAGCATTCAATTGCACTAGACAATATGGAAAATCTCTAATTTGTTTTAAAAAAGAAATTCTTCAAGCAGCACTGCTGGACACACTATGCTGCAACAAGCTATTCTACTTCTTGTCCCCACAGAGAGCTCTCAAAAGAGAATGCAAATAGCCCTTGGAACCTGCTGTGAATTTTTCATGATTGTCTTAATGAACCTGACCCAAGAAAACTTGTGCATTCAAAGCAACCCCGACAGGTGTGAGTCCTGCCCCAATGCAACTTCAATAGGAGCTCCGGCTCAGTGGATGGTTTTGGCCTCTGCATTTTGCCTGAAGCTGACTGCATAACTCTGTGAAACCTTGTCTGTTGGAAATGGATATCAGTGAATCACATGTACACACATCCAGATTTTCCATCCATTCATTTCAATGGACAGAATGCCATGGGTTGCACGCATTATTTTCTGCTATGCACTCCCGATGGACAAGCCTCTGACACTGGGAGTGCACAGGCGAAATAATTTACTCTTGTGTTCCTGAAGCTGACTAGTTTAGGTTAGAGATACAGCACTGAAACAGGCCCTTCGGCCCACCGAGTCTGTGCCGACCATCAACCACCCATTTATACTAATCCTACATTAAACCCATATTCCTACCACATCCCCACCTGTCCCTATATTTCCCTACCACCTACCTATACTAGGGGCAATTTATAATGGCCAATTAACCTATCAACCAGCAAGTCTTTGGCATGTGGGAGGAAACCGGAGCACCCGGAGGAAACCCACGCAGACACAGGGAGAACTTGCAAACTCCACACACGCAGTACCCAGAATTGAACCCGGGTCGCTGGAGCTGTGAGGCTGCGGTGCTAACCACTGCGCCACTGTGCCGCCTTTCCTGTATTGGAACTGGAATCAATACTTTCAAAGTATAAATTAAAAGGTTTAGTGACTGCACAGAGCTTTTTAAGCTACTCTGTTTGGGAGCAAAGGGACAGGACAGCTGCTGAGGGACTGAAAATCTGGCTCACATCCACGCAACTGGATCCTGGCATTTACAATGGCTTAAAGAGGTCTCACCAAAAATGAGCTGTAGCTTCATTTAAATATTACAATTAATTTAAGTGAAACCTAGAGTGATTTTCTATCCAGTTAGGATGAGTGGGCATAGATGATGCCTTCACTTATCTGGAGTGAGCCTGAGGGGAGCTCATAATGCATATGAACAATGAACATGTTGCGCAGGAAAAGACCCGCTGGTCCATCAAGCCTGCCCCACTCTCATATTGGCTGGAGCTTCATGACTGGGCATTTCCTACACCCATCAGCCATGTATTTTCCTTGAGAGGCAAAAAAGAGAAAAACCTGAGGTAAATAGGGAAAAAATACCCTGGAAAATACTCTCCGTAATATTGAAGGAAATATTAAATGGACAGAGTCTTATTGTTCAGGAGCAGGAAGGAACCCCCATGAGCACCAGGTAAATGGATCATCATCTACTTTCAGGTTAGTTGCAGATTGATTTCTACTGGCTCTTGTTAAGTTAGTAGAAATATTTTGTGGTTTGTACTCTTATTTAAAGGTAGTAAACTCTGCAGGGACTAGAGTGCACGTCGTGAAGGCCTTGGTTCTGACTTCAAGGGTTCTGCTCAGACCCCTTGCTCCCAGTCATGCCTGCAGCATGTCAGGGAGATTAAGCAGAGTCAACACAGAGGAGGACAAGCAGCTCAAAGAGGGAGGAGAAGGAGGGGGAGAAGGGCTCTCAACAGGAGATCATATCCATCCATGGTCTTCAGGGAGCAATTTTCTTTCCTCAACCTCAGGGAGGATCAGTGCGTACATTATCTCAATTTTACCAAAGAGGTGTTCACTGAGATATTATGCCACCTCTTGCAGGAAGACCTACAGCCTCAGAGTTGGATGAGGACGGTGCCACCAGTGATTGGGAAGGTGACCATGGCCTTGAACAACATCGTGCAAGGTTCCTTCCAGAGTAGAGCAAGTGACACCTGTAACATCTCCCAGTTTGCCGTTCACTGCCATATAACCGAAGTGGCTGACACTTTGTATGCCAGAAGAGGGGAATACATTGCATTCTGTCTGACCAGACAGAAGCAGATGGAACGTCCATGTGGCTTCAACAGGATAGTGAGATTCCCCATGATGCAGGGTGCCATTGACTGCACATAAGTGTTTTTGCAAGCACCACACCTAAATGTAGGAATGTACTGCAACTGCAAAGGGTTCCACCCCGTGAATGTGCAATTGGTTTGCGACCATGCTCAGTACATGATGCAGGTGAATGCCAGTATCCTGGCAGCAGTCATGATGCCTTTGTTCTGTGCCAGTTCACTGTACCATCAGTATTTGAACTACCAGAGGATGGCTACTGGGTGACAAGGACTATCCACTGACCACCTGGTTCATGACACCAGTGTGCAACCTAAGCACAAATGGGCAGAACGCATATAACGAGAGTCATGCTGCAATGGGAAATGTCATCAAGCAGACCATTGGGGTGCTTAAGCAACACTTCAAAAGCCTTGTCTGCTCTGGAGGGATCCTGCAGAACTCCTGCCAGCCTCTTGAGATTTTGTGCCCACTACTTTGGCGTGCAGCCACTCAACAGTGATCTTAGTGCTGGCTGCATGCTGCAATCTTGTAAATGAGCAGGCAGCATGAAGTTTGTATGCTGTCTGCATCGCAGCGAATGGGTGCGGGTTATTCGTGCATCACAATCCCCTTGCCCATTTTTGGGCCTTATCCCATTTTCCATAATGATTATGCCAGACTTAAAACGGCCATATTTTCTCCTAAGCACCAGATGAACCAAATGTAATTGACGTATTTGCAAGATTTCACTAGAATAGGAAGAGCTGAAAAAAAGGTACTGAAAACAAGCTCTTGCAATATAAATCTCACAAGAGTTCGGGGATGACTCGGCATCTAAGTTAGGTGCCTTGTGACATTCAGCAAAACAAGCTAAAACTAAGGATGAGAAAGTGCTGAGGCTCCACAAATACAGTTTTCATTCTTGAGGTTGGATAAGTTGAAAGGAGGATTGCGAGAGATGTCAACGGGCACTAGAAGTGGACACCAACTATAATTCTTTGGATAAATCTGAGCAAACCTATGTACAATGTTTGAGTGAAAGTGGATCTGTTACCTCTAGGTCAGCACTGAGACAGCTGGAGATCTGTGCCATCAGCAGAAAGGATATCAACACATGATACCATAGGGAAGGGACTGCCAATCTGTTCTCCCTCATCTTCTTTGCCTCCATCTTCTTTCAGGCTAGCATAGAAATTATCTGCAGTACTAGAAATATTGTGCCCATATATGTATTAAATGGGTGGCTGATGTATACAACAGTAGCAACAAAAGAGCAGACAGCAGCAACACAGGCAGTGGAAGTGTTGTCCATAGCTGGGCAATCTCACCATATTGCTGTATTTGCCAGAAGTAGAAGAGTAATTGATGACAATCATGTAGCCATCCTGCAGCCCATTCTGTGCATCAGTAAATGGCCTTGTATCATACACATGAGTTTGGTTACAATGATTTTATGCGTTAAACCTCTTTGAAGACGTGAATGTGCCAAGGTTGTGAGTTGTAAACTGCAGCTTGAATGCCTGTCCAGTTGGAGTATGATCATGTATGATAAGAAATGAAAGAGCTGTTAGGTTATTTCATTGTTTGATAAGGTCCAACAGTAAATGTGGAATAGGTAGACAAGTGGAGTCAATTTTCTCCCTCTGCAGCCACTTTGGCTACAACTCGCACATAAAACTTTATAAAATGTCCTCCCACAGCGAGTTCACCACGTCCACCAAAAAGTGTTTGGGGCTTCCCATAATAAATATTTGGAGCTAAGTTTGAGAAATCCCATGAGATCAGCCCCGTGTAATATTGTGAAGTGCTAAGGTTGCTACTCTGTGTTCTCACCATGGTACCGTGCATATAAGAAATTCACCATTAGCTCCTTAATAATCAGAGTCTCCATTGATTGTTTCCTTCATAAGAATTAGTAAGGCACTAAAGAAATATTAGCAATCAGATCTTCACTATAACTGAGTATTTATTAATGCATTCAGTTAAGTGTATTAAGTGCTGAATAGTGTTTCCTATTATAATTGGAGATTTATTACACTTGTCTATAAATGGTTTCTGCTGTTTTATAAACTGAACATGACAGAGGACAATTTAATGCTGCAGGATGTGAGACCACCAACACTTACAATAGTGGAGAGATGTAGATTCAATCCCACCCACATTGTTGTGCGCTGATCTCAGCTGTGCTACTGCTGGGAGGTGCTGGGTTGAAGCCAGATTTCTCTCCACAGTGGGCAGGGATTATCAGAGAGAGGGGGAGTCATTGCCACTCCTCTGTCCCATGCCATTAAGCAGCTGGCTGAAGAGAAGCACTTGAAAGCTTGGAAGGAGATAACTAACTTCTTTGCCACAGGAGGAATCATGATACCTTAAGGCCAAGGGAAAATGCTGAAAAAAGTGTAACAGAACAGGCTTTTACAGATCTGAACATTAAGATATTTGGTCACTTAAAAGTCTTGCATCGGCTGTAACAACTTGCCCAGCCATCGTGTTAGGCATTGAATGGAGTTTGCAGAACAGACTGTTCCTGGACCTGAACCTACTTGGTACATTTCCAGTAACACCCTTGAAATGCCACAAGCTCCATCAGGAAATGCATATTTCTGTACGGGTTATAACTGAAGGAGTGAAACAGGTGGATTTGTTGTGAACTCCAATCCAACTGTGTTTTTCTTTAACCATACTGTTCACTTTCTATGAATTTGTGGCACGTGTACTCATATTGTAATCACAATCAATAAATATACAATAATCACAAAGTCTTTGTAACTGAGTGATTCATACAAATTCATACTGATGTAAGGCATTGCTTACTGGGAAGTAGATTCTAATCACTTACTAGTATTGTTAGACTTTCCACAAAAGAACATATTCAATGTTTGACTCTGACACAAACACACAAATATAAGCAGCTAAAGTATTCCAATTGCTGAAATAGTAATGTTACCTCAACCCCAGTCATATTCTTTGCCCTCTTATCCCAAAATAATGACAACAAAGCACAGATCCAGCAAAAGTCCCCAAGAGATACTGAAAATCATGCCACACATTGTCAAAAAGCAGATCTTAGGCTGTCATTGTGGCAATTAAGCTGTTCTGAACTGTTACTGTTTGGGATTTTTCCCAGAATTTATGTAAATATCTGGATCACAATTTGCTTAAGAACTGAAAGATATGCCCTTACTGTTCACCTTGTTTGGGTTGGGTTAGCATAGCCCAAGTGTAACAAGTGACACCAACTATAACAAGAGGCTCACTGGAGAATACATAAGATGCTTACTCTGTTCTCCTGTCAATTTTGATGGCATAAAATCTTACAGCTTTAGATCAATGTACAAAGGCTACAACTACTGCTCTGAATATACTTACAGGTAAAGAGAAGAAAAACGAATTAGGTATGCTACAATGCTTTACAATAATCAAAATTAAACTGTATAAAAATGGGATTGACTGCTTAAGAGTTCTTGCATGCTGTCTGAGAAAGAACTTGGACAGACAGAATTTCTGGTAGTATCTACATAAGGGTTTTGTTAGAGCTTTCTCCACCCCATCTCAAAGAATCAGGGAATTTTACAGCACAGAAGGAGTCACTTTGGGCCTATTGCACCTGTGCCAGTTTTCTGAAAGGAATATCCACTTAATCCCAATTCCTCAACTCTTTCTCCTTACCTATTAATTCTTTTTTCAAGTATTATCCAGTTGCTTTTCAAAAATCTATTATGAATTCTGCTTCCACAAGTTTTTCTGGCAGGGAATTCCATGCCACACATGCAGTGGCATGTAGGTAGAAAACTGAATAAAACAATAGAAATTTCCAGATTTTAAGGATATTAATTTCCTTTCAAGTTCAAACAATTTCTTTGCAGTAACAAATCAATCACTTGTTAACACTTTAGCCAGCAATGGAAGAATTGCTTGTAATAGTTGACATCATCGGGCCCCAATTGCTATTTTAACGGGTGGCCTGAGCGTGGAAGCCATTGTGGTTTTTCTGCAAGTTGGAGTTTGTGGGATGAAGAGCTAAGGCCAGATGAGGCCCAAAGAGGTAAATTGTTCAACTATTTTTTATTTTCCTGTGGGGCCAGAAGGTGAGGCAGTGCAACTCCAGGCCCCACAAGGAATGTTTAGGCCTCCCCTGTCCCAGATTCCTCCCCCTTCCCCACAAGGAGACCATTCTGAAAGTCCCTCCTCATGACAAACCTGAGTGCCGGGCGCCGTTGCTGGCCAGCTGCTGTTCCTACTAGTTTTGGGTGCACAGCTGACCATGGGAATGCATATGATGCTCGGCAGGTAAAATCTCCCAAGCCTCACACTGTCGAGATCGGGTGGGGGGGGGGGAGGGGTGCGAAGAAAGGTTGGCACTCACCTGGCCCCCTCCCCATCTCACCCCATCACCTACCCAATTCCTGCTCTGAGTTAAAATCAGGGCTAGTGCCCCTGCCTTTCGTTTTGTATCTTACAAAAAAGAGTTGTGCCCTATTGGAACCCAACTTGAACTATACAAACATCAAAGATAGAATTTCTTGTTTGGTCACACAAGCCTCAGTTGCACTTTATGTCCTCAAGTTGTGGCCAAGATTCAGATACTATTGGCTGTAGAGAGCTTTGTTTGTTAGCATCCCAACTAGAAGTAATACAATAGCAGTTGCATGTTTAAAGGATAAGAGAAGTATTTTCAATAGAGCTGAAAGCAAGTCCACAAAATAAAAACACTTCAGTGTTTGAGAGAAGCAAAGTAAGTTAAAAGAGGATGGATGAGATTTTACTAGCCTTTGGATGGTGGGTTAGGAGGCGGAGCCCTGACGTCATGCCACCGCTAGGTAAGTTTCCCAGTGGCGGAATGGCAGTGGCAACCAGAGGCCAGCAGCCAATTTAGCCAATTAAAGGCCCAATTGAGGACCACGTTTCTGGGCCACTGGCAAAATACGAGTCCCCTCGCCACAGTGGGAGGCCAACCAGCAGCCACCTGGGGTAAATAGGAGCCAGAGGCTTCAAGGCACAAGGAGGGGACCTCCGGCGACGATGGCCACCCCTGCGGTCTCGACCCTGGCACTGGAAGGGTTCCCCCTTTGAACGCCAGGGCCTGCCTGTTTGACCCTGGCAGAAAAATGAATTGTCCTCCTCCCCTGCGAGGGTACCTCAAAATAAAGGCGCTCTCTCGTTCTCCGGGCAGCCTCAGCAGTAACCACCTCTCTCAGTGGCACTGCCAAGGCTGCAGAGCTGCTGGCCCTCTGATTGGACTAGCAGCACGGAGACCCAGGCCGTCGTCCTTAATTAGATGGCCGGCTCATAGGCAGCCAATTAAGAGGCCGCCACTGGGAAGAGTGCCACTGTTGTCCCGCTGCCCGCTGGCGCGGACTTGGGACCCACATATAGTCCCGATGTCAGGACTTATCCCCTTCTGAGAAAATCTTATTAACCTGTAGGTGCTTGATTAACAAAAAACACTTTTGCCTGCTGATCTAATGTCTCCATTGATCAAGCATGTTTTTGCAGCGATCAGATGAAATGTTATCTGATCTGCATATGACAGCTTCAATTTTTTTCCTCTTAAAAAGGTTGGTTGGATAAATATAAATATACCCATTTAGCTGAAGGTGAACTCTAGCTGTCTATTACAGCAGTTTGTTGTTTTGCTGCCACCATGCAAAAAGCCTCTGAGAGGGTGCCTTTTATTTACATGTCAACACTACACCTTGTGCACAACACCAGTGAATTATTATATTACAAAAGGAAAAGAAATATGCTGAAAGCAAAAGACGCATGCATTCTTTGCCACAGACGAATTGCATCATCCCAGAAAGAACCAGTTGCTGCCTTCCCAGACTGTTGCCTGACATGCAGCCACAGACTGCCTAATATTTACTGGTAAATTCCAATTCAGCAGCATTACCCCAAGGACTTATGTAAGGTTGGTAATAATTGTAAACACAAAATGGGTTTAACGTACTCTTTGGAATGCTGTTGCTTTTATTTCAGAAACAAAAGGCTTGTTTCATGCCTAGAGACCAATTGTATGTCTCTGTGTATGTTGAGCAGGTTAATGCCCCAGGAAGGAACTGTGCAGAATAACTTTGCAGGGAAAATTTAAATATCAAATTCTCGGTCCTAAGATGTAACTTCTTACTAACTAAGAAAATGGAGCAGTTATATTATTTTCCTTTATCAAAAAGTTATGTTCCTATTCATTGTGCTTGTTCATTTGTGTTACTGCATGCAAGCTGTATGTATAACTATACAGAGTTAATCAAGCACCTACAGGTTAATAAGATTTTCTCAGAAGGGGATAAGTCCTGACATCGGGACTATAAGGGGAGGCGGTGGCGTAGTGGTATTGTCACTGGACTAGTAACCCAGAAACCCAGGGTGTTGCTCTGGGGACATGGGCTCAAATCCCACCACAGCAGAAAATGGAACTTGAATTCAATTAATAAATCTGGAATTAAAAACTAGTCTAATGATGGCAATGAAACCATTGTCGATTGTTGTAAAAACCCATCTGGTTCACTAATGTCTTTTAGGGAAGGAAATCTGCTGTCCTTACTTGGTCTGGCCTACATGTGACTCCAGACCCACAGCAATGTGGTTAACTCTTACATGCCCTCTGAAATGGCCTAGCAAGCCACTCAGTTGCATCTAACCACTACGAAGTCAATAAAAAGGAATGAAACTGGAAGGACCACCCGGCATCGAACTAGGCACCGGAAACGACAATGGCAAACCCAGCCCTGTCGACCCTGCAAAGTCCTCCTTACTAACATCTGGGGGCTTGTGCCAAAGTTGGGAGAGCTGTCCCACAGACTAGTCAAGCAACGGCCTAACATAGTCATACTCACAGAATCATACCTTACAGACAATGTCCCAGACACTGCCATCACCATCCCCGGGTATGTCCTGTCCCACCGGCAGGACAGACCCACCAGAGGTGGTGGCACAGTGGTATACAGTAGGGAGAGAGTTGCCCTGGGAGTCCTCAACATCGACTCCGGACCCCATGAAGACTCATGGCCTCAGATCAAACATGGACCAGGAAACCTCCTGCTGATTACGAACCTACCGCCCTCCCTCAGCTGATGAGTCAGTACTCCTCCATGTTGAACAGCACTTGGAGGAAGCACTGAGGGTGGCAAGGGCACAAAATGTACTATGGGTGGGGGACTTCAATGTCCATCACCAAGAGTGGCTCGGTAGCACCACTACTGACCGACGCTGGCCGAGTCCTAAAGGATATAGCTGGTAGACTGGGTATGCGGCAGGTGGTGAGGGAACCAACAAGAGAGGAAAACATACTTGACCTCGTCCTCACCAATCTGCCTGCCGCAGATGCATCTGTCCATGAGAGCATTGGTAGGAGTGACCACCGCACAGTCCTTGTGGAGACGAAGTCCCGCCCTCACATTGAGGATACCCTCCATCGTGTTGTGTGGCATTACCACCGTGCTAAATGGGATAGATTTTGAACAGATCTAGCAATGCAAAACTGGGCATCCATGAGGCGCTGTGGGCTATCAGCAGCAGAATTGTACTCAACCACAATCTGAAACCTCATGGCCTGGCATATCCCCCACTCTACCATTACCATCAAGCCAGGAGACCAATCTTGGTTCAATGAAGAGTGCAGGAGGGCATGCAAGGAGCAGCACCAGGCATACCTCAAAATGAGGTGTCAACCTGGTGAAGCTACAACACAGGACTATCTGCGTGCCAAACTGCATAAGCAACATGCGATAGACAGAGCTAAGCGATCCCATAACCAACAGATCAGATCTAAGCTCTGCAGTTCTGCCACATCCAGCCGTCAGTGGTGGACAATTAAACAACGAACTGGATGAGGTGGCTCCACAAATATCCCCATCCTCAATAATGGGGGAGCCCAGCACATCAGTGCGAAAGATAAGGCTGATGCATTTGCAGCAATATTCAGCCAGAAGTGCCGAGTTGATGATCCATCTCGGCCTCCTCCTGAAGTCCCCAGCATCACAGATGCCAGACTTCAGCCAATTTAATTCACTCCACGTGATATCAAGAAACGACTGAAGGCACTGGATACTGTAAAGGCTATGGGCCCTGACAATATTCCGGCAATAGTACTGAAGACCTGTGCTCCAGAACTTGCTGCGCCCCTCGCCAAGCTGTTCCGGTACAGCTACAACACTGGCATCTACCCGGCAATGTGGAAAATTGCCCAGGTATATCCTGTACGCAAAAAGCAGGACAAGTCCAACCCGGCCAATTACCGTCCCATCAGCCTACTTTCAATCATCAGAAGGTGTCATCAGCAGTGCCATCAAGCGGCACTTGCTTAGCAATAACCTGCTCAGTGACGCTCAGTTTGGGTCCTGCCAGGGTCACTCAGCTCTTGACCTCATTCCAGCCTTGGTTCAAACATGGACAAAAGAACTGAACTCAAGAGGTGAGGTGAGAGTGACGGCCCTTGACATCAAGGCAGCATTTGACCGGGTATGGCATCAAGGACCCCTAGCAAAACTGAAGTCAATGGGAATCAGGGGGAAAACCCTCCGCTGGCTGGAGTCATACCTAGCACAAAGGAAGATGGCTGTGGTTGTTGGAGGTCAATCATCTGAGCTCCAGGACATCACAGCAGGAGTTCCTCAAGGTAGTGTCCTAGGCCCAACCATCTTCAGCTGATTCATCAATGACCTTCCTTCAATCATAAGGTCAGAAGTGGGGATGTTCGCTAATGATTGCACAATGTTTAGCACCATTCGTGACTCCTCAGATACTGAAGCAGTCTGTGTAGAAATGCAGCAAAACCTGGACAATATCCAGGCTTGGGCTGATAAATGGCAAGTAACATTTGTGCCACACAAGTGCCAGGCAATGACCATCTCCAACAAGAGAGAATCTAACCATCTCCCCTTGACATTCAATGGCATTACCATCGCTGAATCCCCCACTATCAACATCCTAGGGGGCTACCATTGACTAGAAACTGAACTGGAGTAGCCATATAAATACTGTGGCTTCAAGAGCAGGTCAGAGGCTAGGAATCCTGAGGCGAGTAACTCACCTCCTGACTCCCCAAAGCCTGTCCACCATATACAAGGCACAAGTCAGGAGTGTGATGGAATACTCTCCACTTGCCTGGATGGGTGCAGCTCCAACAACACTCAAGAAGCTCAACATCATCTAGGACAAAGCAGCCCGCTTGATTGGCACCCCATCTACAAACATTCACTCCCTCCACCACCGACACACAGTGGCAGCAGTGTGTACCATCTACAAGATGCAATGCAGCAACGCACCAAGGCTCCTTAGACAGCACCTTCCAAACTCAGGACCTCTATCGCCCAGAAGGACAAGGGCAGCAGATGCATGGGAACACCACCACCTGCAAGTTCCCCTCCAAGTCACACACCATCCTGACTTGCAACTATATCGCCGTTCCTTCACTGTCGCTGGGTCAAAATCCTGGAACTCCCTTCCTAACAGCACTGTGGGTATATCTACCCCAAATGGACTGCAGCGGTTCAAGAAGGCAGCTCACCACCACCTTCTCAAGGGCAATTAGGGATGGGCAATAAATGCTGGCCTGGCCAGCGACACCCACATCCCATGAATGAATAAAAAAAATGTGGGTCCCAAGTCCGCACCAGCTGGCAGTGGGACCACAGTGGCAATCTTCCCAGTGGCGGCCTCTTAATTGGCTGCCTATGAGCCCGCCATCCAATTAAGGACGGCAGGCTGGGTCTCCATGCTGCTACTCCAATCAGAGGGCCTGCAGCTCTGCAGCCTCGGCTGTGCCACCGAGAGAGGTGGTTACTACTGAGGCTGCAAGGAGAACGAGGGAGTGCTTTTATCTAACACTATAGATTGTGACGGTTTCTTTCCCTCTCTAGTTAAATCATTTTATAGTTCCATCAATCTTATTTATCAGCACAGGTTGGCAAAGTGTGTAACATTAAATATCCAAGGGCCCTCCTTAAAAAGTATGTTTATAGAATTACAACAGCACTTCAGATTATGTTTAATTTTCACAGTTTTCAGTGGAAGGGGTGGTGCATTCCAATTTTAAAAGAAGGAAAAATTGAAGCATCTCTTTTTTAAGCTTCAAGCTAACTCACCTCGCTGGACTGGCCGTGTTCAGTCCAAACACATGCAGTTGGCAGTCCTGAATTCAGGTGCAAATAACAATCTTAGGAGAGAAGGGTAAATTAATCAGTCCTGTGCTTTCAGCAGGCAGCCACGTTCAAAGGCAGCATCGTTTGGAGATTGGCCTATAACATTGTAATGCCAATTCTCTGCCTTTACTTCCTTTTAACAACTGGAAAAGAAATGTGAGGCCTTAGCAATAACACAAATAGAAATATGAAAACAATGCAACCGAGTTACAAAAGCCTATCACTCAAATCACTAAGAGTAGAAAATAAAATCATTGCTTTAAACTAAGGTTCATAATGATACGACCTTCTGTGGAAGTTGCTACCAAATGGAATAGCTGAGGCGATTAGCATAAATGCCTTTAAGAAGTGGTTAGATAAGCAGATGAGGGAGAAAGGAATAGAAGGATATGTAGGTCGGGTGAGAAGGCTTGTGTGGAGCATAAACACCGGCACAGACCAGTTAGGCCAAATGGCTTGATCCTGTCCTGTAAGTTCTATGTAATTCTATGTAAAGTCAACAAATAATATTGCAGTAATATCATGCAAATACTTAGTTAATATCCTGTGTTCTCCATCAGTGGATGTGATCCAGTCAGTTAAGGAGTTGCCTACAGTCTTCTGCAATAACAGAATTCTGCAGTTCACGGTTCAGGCAGAACTCAATGCAGATTATTGTTGAAAATAGAGACATGTTGTCAAAACTTTCTGTCTTGCACTCATCAGGACAATCCGCAGGAATAATCAATGTAAGGGAAAACAACAACTTATACTGCATGAGATAAGTGTGCTGATTCTTTGGCAAGCGAACTCTTGTTTTTCTCTCCACAGATGTTACAGCCTATTATTGGCCAAAAGAATCCTGCACCTTCAGTGAAGTTACAGTGGCAGAGCAGATGCAGCTCCAAGGAAATTTGCATCCATCCTACTATTTAACAAGTTGTAAAGATGATTCATGTTTTCTTTGCTTTGATACCTAAAAGAGATAGTTTTACATCAAAGAAGATCAGGCAGATAAATGTCCAGTGTCTCGCGATACTTCTCAGTTCTGTGTTAACAACTAATGCTTATTGAGCACATCAAAACTATGGTTATTTGGGTTCAAGAAGTCCATAGCTGTGGAACTTGATAACGTCCGAAAAGAGGTGCTTCCAATGCAGACTGCACGCAAACATTGTGCTGCCTGCTAATTTACATGATTGCAGCATGGTGCCAGGGCTAAACACACTGTTGAATGGCTGCACACCAGAGAAGTGAAAATTCATGGAAGGCTAGCTCGCGTTCAAAGCTAGTCTGAGCTACTTAAAGCCAGCCTGCACCTCTTGAAGGGGAGGTGCATTTTGACTGGAGCAGGTGCTGGAAGTCATTCTGGAAGTGAATTTGACCTGGGAAAGACACAAGACACAACATGGCAGAGACTGTGCTCCAAGGTTCAGTGACACTGCATTTGATACAGGAGATGGACGAGGAGTAAGGTCAAAGTCACGAGTGTAGCCTTGAGGAACTGGAAGCAGTGCTGCAAGAAGTTCAATGACCTGACATGAGTGGTCAAGGTCATAAAATGCAACTTCAAATTCCAAATCTCACCAGCTGTGCCATTCGGCTTGCACCCTGCTCAATGACATGCACCCCCCTCACTCACCTAACAATCTCTAACAATCTCTACCAATCATGACTTATACTGAACATTCATACTTTCACCTCACCCTCACTTCGCACAACTGCAACCTCACATTCACATCACACAGCTTTCACATACTATTAGCTATACAATCATGAAAGGCATATCACCCAAACACATTGCATGACACACACTGACACACTTCTCTCTCTCTTGCAGGATAGGGTGGTTCACAATAACAGGGATCAGAACTAACTGGCAGGGGAGAGGCACAGCTGTATGTCCGCACCCTGCTGGAGGAGACAGTGCTCGCCATCATGGAGTGGCCATAGCCAGCAGCAGGGCTGAAACCATTGAAGGTGATGGTGTTCTCATGCCTAATCCGCCTTCTCACATCCCACTTCACCCTCCTCCCACAATCTCTTCTGATACATAAGCATGCACCTCTTACTTCCTCCCCGCCCCTGCAATCCTACCCTTGTGACTTTCTCCTTTCAGATACCCAAGAACTGTAACCAGGCCAGGCACTGGTACAGGAGCAAAACATGCAAGAGGAAGAAGAGACTGACGATGAAGAAATACCAATATTTGGTCTCACACTCGCACCCACCAGCTCAGATATTGGCACTTGGTGTACTTTAGAGGCTATCTTAGAGGCAGGATCTGCATGTTGTGTGATATCGGGTACAGGTGGCCTGCTGGCAAAGCAGGGGGAGAGGGTAGTGCAGGTACCAGTTCGCAGGGGGGTGAGGTTGCACACACGATCTGCTTCAGAGGAGTCAGTTGAGGACTTTGATTGAACGGTGTATGGGCATGCACAATGAAATGTTTGATGTTTTGGGAAGCCTGCGTGCAATGTCAAGGAGCATGGAGGGGTCTAGCACCAATGTGGCACTGGGCTTTGCGCAGAGCTTGGAGTCCATCACATTCAGTGTGGAAGTGATGGCCAAGTCCATTAGCACACTTGTGGACCCAACTATGAAGCAGTGTCTGACGGTTGATGTCTCAGTTTCCATAGCAGCACAAGCAGAAGCTATGTAATGTCTGAGTGCTGCAGTGGAAGCTCAGACTGAAGCAATGCAAGTTCAGCTTGCTGCCACTCATGTTTGGACTGCTGCCATCATGGCTATGGATACAAAGAGGTCTCACAGCAGTCCAGCAATTTTTAAAAATTATTTGTTCGGGGAATGTGGGCCTTGCTGGTTTGGCCAGCATTTATTGCCCATCCCTAATTGCCCTTGCGAAAGTAATGGTGAGCTGCCTTCTTGAACCGCTGCAGTCCTTGGGGTGTAGATACACCAACAGTGCTGTTAGGAAGGGAGTTCCAGGATTTTGACCCAGCGACAGTGAAAGAATGGCGATATAGTTCCAAGTCAGGTTGGTGTGTGGCTTGGAGGGGAAGTTGCAGGTGGTGGTGTTCCCATGCATCTGCTGCCCTTGTCCTTCTGGGCGATAGAGGTCCTGAGTTTGGAAGGTGCTGTCTAAGGAGCCTTGGTGCGTTGCTGCATTGCATCTTATAGATGGTACAGACTCTACTACTGTGTGCCAGTGGTGAAGGGAATGAATGGTGAAAGTGACGGATGGGATACCAATCAAGTGGGCTGCTTTGTCCTGGATGGTGTTGAGCATCTTGAGTGTTGTTGGAGTTGCACTCATCCAGGCAAGTGGAGAGTATTCCATTACACTCCTAACTTGTGCGTTATAGATGGTGGACAGGCACTGGGGAGACAGGAGGTGTGTTGTCCTCCAACACATTGTGAGGATGGCTGTGGTGCCACCCTTGGGTTTGGCAGTGACTCTGTGAAGTATGAACCTGCTGACTTCTCTCAGGTGGAACTTCTTATTAACTAAAAAATGCTGAGATGGGCCAGTCCAAATTTGGGCTGTTTAGAGCCAGAGCTGCTTGAGTTTATCCTGCAATGTCATCTGCTGTCTCCCCCACTGAAAGTCAGCTGCCTTCCACCAGCTGCATCCACTGAGGTAGCACAGCAAAGGAGCACTAGGACAGGAAAAGGCACACAGAAGATAGACCACAAAGCAATGTACAAGCATGATTATTTTATTTTTGTGTGTAATATTAGTTGGTTTGTTTGATAAAGTTGGTTTCAAATGTTTGTTTTATGATGGCTTTTATTTCAGCATTGCAGCCAAGAAGGTGCTATGATGGTCAGTAACAGCAGGTAGTTAAGGGGTGGAACTGCTATTAAATGGGGAATTCGCTGCGTTCACTGGTATTGCAGTCAATGACCCATTCACAGTCAGTCTGGCCAGAAAGGAGCTGGGTTTGTTGCCTTCTCCCTTCTTCCTACTCCTCCCTGCCACCCTTCCTCCTCAGCTGCCCACCATATACCTAGTGACAAGGGCTGTGCCCTCATGATGGCAAGGTTGTGCAGGATGCAGCAGACCATCACAAATAATGACACACGTTCTGGAAAGTGTTGCAGGGCTCCTTCAGACCAGTCCAGGCAACGGAATTGTTTTTGAAACACCACAATGGTTTACTCAGTAACATTTTGTATATTAGCTTGGCTGTTGCTATACACACACTGTCCACATGTGCATGGGTCACGCATTGGAAAATGGACCATGTGGTCATGATGATCCCTTTAAAAAGCATTGGTGGAGGATCCTTCCTGTTGCTGAATGCAGGTTCAGCTGTGAGAAGTTAAGGGAGGGTAATGGAGTATTCAGATCAAAAATGGCACCACTAGAAGCAAAATCAGTGTTACAAGTTGACTGACATTGCAATTTGCCTACTTTCCATACTTCCGGCACACATTCCCAAGTGCCTGCACTAACAACCTATCGAAAATGGCATCCAGCGCAGCAGCACCAAAAGTATGTGTGCAGTACAAATGCCATTTTGGATCCAAAACAGCACTGTAGCGAGGAAAATGCCGGCACTACATAACCAAATTTTGTGGCCCATCTCATCATAGAGAAAGGTTTCATAGAGAATACTGAGCAACAAAGGAAATCTTATCTGATTTGTACGAAGAAACTGTTCTCTTGAACAGATAGTGCAAAAAGCTGAAAGCAACATTTGCTGCACTGTTGTTGGCCTCAACCATGGAAGGTCTAACAGCTGAAAAGAGTAAAAACTCCGCCTGGTGAAGTGTTTCCAGTTCTGTAATATAGGTATTGTGCAGTTTGATACTTTGCCCATGTTGTTGCTTTTATGAATCATTTTATTTGTAAATAAATATGGACAGTAACTTAACAAAATGGTCTAACACTTTGAATGTGTTCAGTCTTCCAAATTGACTGGAGGCAGAGTATACATAAAGTTCTCCAATATATAATTTACCATGATCAGGATTAATTGGTAATTCTACGCTGCACTAACTCTATATAACAGAGAATAAAAAATGCAGGTTTTATTTTGTGGTCTTAAAATATGCGGTTGTTACCTATTATTTTTTCCAAACTTAATTTCACCTTACATTTGTTCAGCTTCAGCATCTCAGATTCATTCCTAATGTTCACAGAATGTTTTCATTTGCCCATGTATCGGTAAATTAGTAGCATGCCCAGCAATCAGAGAACTCTCTTCATGTTATTTTAGCTTATTGGCTTTATCATGTGCCCTCACATGATCTTCCTTGCCTTTGGAAGATGGTTAAATAACAGTATAATAGACTGTGACTTAATTGCTAAATATATGTATTTGATAAATAGATGAATAATTGAATAGTAGCAATGATGCAACATAGATTTCACAGTAACTATTAAACTTAATTATCTCATTGAGTAATTAGAAAAATTGTATTCAAGTACATGGTCTTATGTAGCAGTACTGGATGAGCAGAAACTTTCTCCAATTAAATATTGGGAAGACCAAAGCCATTGTTTTTGGTCCCCGCACCAAACTCCATTCCTAGCTACTGACTCCATCCGTCTCCCTGGCAACAGTCCGATACTAAATCAGTCTGTTCACAAACTTGGTATCATATTTGACCCCAAGCTGGGTTTCTGGCCACATATTCATGCCATTAAGAAGACTGCCTATTTCCATGTCTGTAGCATTGTTCGTCTTCGCTCCTGTCTCAGCTCATCTGTGGCTGAAACCTTCATTCATGCTTTTCTTACCTCTAGACATGGCTATTCCAACATGCTCCTGGCAGGTCTCCCACATTCTACTCTCCTTACACTTGAGGTCATCCAAAACTCTGCTGCCCGTGTCTTAACTCGTACCAAGTCCCATTCCCCTATCATGCCAGTGCTCACTGACCTACTGACCTCGTACCTCCCGGTCAAGTAACATCTTCATTTTAAAATACCCATCTTTGTTTTTAAATCCCTCCATGGCCTCGTCCCTCCCTATCTTTGTAATCTCCTCCAGCCCCAAAACCCTCAGTGATATCTGCTCTCATCTAATGCTGGTCTCATGATCATCCCTTATCTTAATCGCTCCACTATTGGTGGCCACACCTTCAGTTGCCCCAAGCTCTCCGCCTCTCTACCTTGCTTACCTCCTCTAAGACACTCTTTAAAACCTATCTATTTGACCAAGCATTTGGTCATCTGACCTAAATATCTCCTTATGTGGCTTGGTGTCATATTTTGATTTATAATGCTCCTGTGAAGTGCCTTGGGATGTTTTATTACGTTAAAGGGGCAATTTAAATATATGTTGTTGTTGTGGCAGATTATTTCTGCCAGGACCAGCTGATACTGCTGTAAGTGAGGAGTTTTTGAGCCTGAAGAGCCTGAAAATTTTCACTACTGTATTTTGCAATTGCAGTGCAAAAGAACAGAAGGTATAATGCCACAGTGATGAGGAAAACTGTGAATATAGAACCCCTTTATATATAATGTCAGATTAAGTAAGTGGTCATAACTATGGCAGATGGATTTCAATGCAGGTAAATGTGAGGTCATCCATTTGGACCAAAAAAGGATAGATTAGTATTATTTATATGGTGAAAAGCTAGGAAAAGTAGAGGTTCAATGAGATTTAGGGGTCCATGTACACAGTGAGGTCAGGTATAAAATATAATCAAAATGGTTACCTGAATGTTAGCCTTTCTAATACGAGGAGTAGAACATAAAGAGGAGGATGCTTTGCTCTAACTATAAAAAGCCCTTGGTTAGACCACATCTGGAGTACTGTGTACAGTTTTGGGCATCACACTTTAAAAAGGATATATGAGCCTTGGAAGAAGTGCAGCGCAGATTCACCAGAAGGTTACCAGGGCTTCAAAGGTTAGATTATGAGAAAAGATAACATAAACTAGGCTTGTAGTGCCTGGAATATAGTGATTTTATTGAGGGTTTTAGGATTTTGAAAGAAATTGAAGGTAGATAGTGAGAAACTTTTTCTGCTGGTGGGAGTGTGGAGGGGTGGTGGGGAGGGGGGGGGGGTGGGGTGCGGTGGGTGGTGCCTGGTACAAGTGGGTATAACTTTAAAATAAGAGCTAGGCCATTCAGGAGAAAAGCTGGAAATACTTCTTCACACAAAGGGTGGTAGAAGTGTGGAACTCTCTCCCAATGAAAGCAATAGGTGCTACCTCACTTGATAATTTTAAATCTGAGATAGATTTTTGCGAGACAAGGGTGTAAAAGGATATGGAGCCAAGACAGGTGGATGAAGTTAAGATCAGCCATGATCTCAATGGCTGGCAGCAGAACGGGCTTGTGGTGCTGAATGACCTACTCCTGTTCCTATGTTCCTATCTCATATAACTGACATCCACTTGGTGTACAATTGATGGTTTTAAATTTGAGTCATTGCAAAAAAAAGGAATTTGGAGAAATGCAGCCAACATGGCCTCAGTGAACTGAGAAGGGGGAAGGCGTGGATAGGACATGTCATGAAAAAGTGGTGTCAGAAATACGTGAATATTAAACAGCATTTGTGAACAAATGGTGCAATGTATATCAACAAGAAGGTCATTCAATTAAATAAACAAAGCAAGCTGATTTTTGCATTTAAATCAATTCAGATGAAGCAAACAATTATAAAACTAAAGTACTGAAAACTAAAAGCTATTATGGAACATAATTAAGAACAAAACATCATTCAACACACTGCCCACAAGAAATCCTTATCCATTCTTGGCTTACGTTGTATTATAAGGATGAAATAACATGAATATGTTCTATCTGGGAATCTGGTTTCAAAAATGTACGGCACAGCAATACATGAATAATTGACTGCTACGGTAATCTGATCACTTGAATAAATTAAAGAACATTTTAACGGCCATAAATGTTTGTAAGAAAATGAGAGCCAAATCTCATGAAAACTAAAATGAAAAATACACATTGAATGTATGAAGAGATCATTTAAGCTCAGTTTTCCTGTCACATTAAAATTCCTATCCCAGGTGCAAGTATGTCAACCTCTCCCAAATCCTGTCTTTAAAGTGTCCGACCACAGGTTTCTACCACTACAACAGCATTTAAATCCAATGTTTTACAGCACTGGCATAAACTTTTATTTTGCATTTAAAAGTGGACCAGGGAAATTTACAGTACTTTACAATAAACATGGGCCCAATTTTAACTCTGTGAAGTAGATGGGTTTTGAATAAGTTAAAATCTCACCCATGTACTCCTCTTTAACTTTGAATCTTAATTGTTGCAAAGTTAGCAACTGAGCATAATGGGAATATAGAAATGCATGCTTTGTGGACATGTCTCATGTTCATGTAAAGTATTAGAAATCTAGAGAAAAAAACATATAAAGTATCAAAAAATGGCCAAAAGTATAAATTTTGCCTGCAGTTATACTGCCTGCATCTTTTGAGGCTGTTGCACATTTAAATACATAACAGTTGGCTACTACCCTTGGCTCTGGTGTTTTTTATTGCAATATGAAAGCAAATGCTGACCTCAGAGGTGCATGTACATCATTAACATTATTATGATGACACACACACACAGATGAATGTTCAGGCAATCATGATACTGGTACTTTGGTTATAAATTTAAGATGACCATTTGAAGAACATTCTTACCTGCAAAGAAAATACTACAGGGCTAGTCCACAGTTGTAAGGTGCAGCATTACTTCTGGCACTCCATCACATTACCTTATCATGATGACATAATGCAATCATCTGCCAGACTGCTCTGGATCCTTAGAAACTACAATTGAAATCAGAGGTGTACTGCAAGGGAGATTATTGCCTTGTAAGTTGTCTTCTAAAAGACCATGCAAAGGAGTGGATGGTTAATTTGACTGAAACTTTCAGATATATTCCAGGATTTAGAGTTAAGGCAGGTGTTCACCCACACAGAGCTGGATTTTACAGCATCCCTCCCCATCCCCCACCCCCGAAGTGGGATTGGAGACTTAGAAGGGGGGTGCACGGAGTATCGCGATGGGTGGTGGCGGCGGGGAAGCGGCAGAGCGCAGGGCACGTCACCTCCCCATAGCCCAGTGATTTTCCCGGGGGAAGAATAGGCCAACAACAGTCCTCCTAAGATTAATGATCCTCTGAGAGAAGAAATTCCTCTTCATCTCCGTTTAAATGGGAGACTCTTTATGTTGAAACTGTGCCCCCTAATTCTAGATTTTGCCACAAGGGAAACATCTGTCATATTACTTGTTCATTTAATATGTGAACTGTTGTAAGACTCACAGGACTACAAGTAATATTCAAAGAAAACGTGTGTTTTTACTGTACTATAGCTAGATCACACACATATATATATATATGTATATATATATATATATATATACACACACATATATATATATATATATATATATATACACACAAACAGTTACTGCACAAGCCACATCTAAACACATCTCACTCTGTTGGGCTACACCCACAACTCCCTGGTTATGTGTGACACGACATCATTTCCTCCAGTGGCCTTCACTTACAGCTTCTTAATGTGGTCCGCTCGTAAGGTCGTCCCTACATCCCTCTTTTTTGTCAAGATGAAAACATATGTACAATATACAATGATGTTGTGGTACGGGTTATCCCTGGAAGAGAGGTAAATTCTGAGTCATGCAGCCTTATCAAAATATTTAAATGAGCGATCAGCCTCCTGATCACATGTCACTGATGATCACATCTCTCCTGCTCTCCATCTCTGGCACCAGGGCCTCCGGTGGTGTGTTAGAAAATCTTGAAGCTCGCTCTCTGTTATGTGGTGCCATTATTGAGTGCCCCCCATGCCAAAATCACTTTTAGAATGTCATACGCATCTCCTCCAGTCACAATGCAGCTCCCCTTTTAAAGGTGCAGGCTAGCTTTAACTCGGCCTAGCCTCTCACGATTTTGTGTTCCCTGCTGAGGTTTGCAGCCACTCACCAATGCACTTACTGCTACAATCATTTAAATGAGCAGGCAGCAGGAAGTTTGCATGCTGCCTGCATCAGAAACAACAGGTGTGGGGTGATCCTGCGTCGTGATCCCCATGCCCATTTTCGGGCCCTGTCCAATTTTGCCTCTGGAGTGTCATAAATAATGTCCCATTATGGTGTGAATACGGCAAGTATGATATACGCTTGTCATCTGTACACTTGTTCAATTAAAACAGTGTATTTGGGGTTATACGTGCACAATATAAATTTAAAGGGACCAAATAGTAAAATCAAGACTTTCTTTCCATTCTGAATGTGAGCAGACCAGTGGAAGTGGGATTTAGAACTGGTGAGGATGAAAGTAGCTAGAGAGAAAGAGGGAAGCACCCACCCCTTCCCACCCCACCAACATACATACAACATACAGACACAAGCATTAATCATCTGAATCAAATAAATAGAAGAAGTAAGAACAAAATAGAAAAAAAAAGATTTATTGACGTTCAGGGTAAAGGGAAGTACCTCAAACTCCTGTCATATCTAACTGCACCAGTCACCTCCCTTTTCCTGTAATTATATCAGGAGCTATGAAAATGCCAAAGTAACATCAATTATTTAAATTCAAGTCAAATATAATAATGACATTCCATGTATCACTTCACCTTTTTTTATCCAACTATCTGACGAGTTATAAGAACCTCAAAATTGACAATGTAATGGCTAAGTCTTCGGGCTTATTTAGCAATAATTACAGTGAAGCCAGTTCATCTAATAAGTAACTAGGCTGTTAGCTTTATCTGACAAAGGTAAATGAAGGAAAATGCCAGTCCTTAGTACAAAGAACAGACAGTTTCATACAGTAAATGAAGCATAATCAATTTACACTAGTCCCTTAATAACTGATATATATTAGATTTTACCACATAATTTAAAATTAAGGAAACTAGGTCAGATACACAATTAGTATTCACAAGTTATGTCACCAAACTGAAGAAACTAAGAAGTATATGTGAAGCATAATTGCATTAAAAGAGCAAATATAATTACACAATCAAGAATATAACATTAAAAGGAGAATTGAGGGTACTAGTTAACTTGGACGATATCAACACTATACAGCAGCATTTGCAAACATAAATAGCATCAGATAGTGAGTAGGTCACAGAGTATATATATATATATATATATACATCAACACTCTGCAAAGAAATCATGAGACTGTTCACCATTGTGTTGCATCCAGCTTTGGTCACTGTACTGATGAAAAGGCACAGCAATTTTGTACAGGAATTAAAGAACAATAAGGATGTTCCTGGCTCATAATGAGCAATGAAGAAAGGCTAAGGTTCTCATTGAAAAAAATTAAACTAAGACATGATCCGAACTTTTAAAACTGTGACACAAATTGAAGTTTCAGATGTGCTGAATGAGAAGAGCAGGATTTGGGGATATGTTTAGAATCTGAGGAAACTTAATCTTTAGGCTGACTCATGCCAGTTTGAGCTCAATTGCATGTACCACTTACATATTAGCCCTGATATTGCACTGGTCATGATGGTGAAACAGTATTCATTGTCATTACTCCACTGAAACCGACAGCAACTTCTGGAGTCCACACGTGCTCAGTTAAAAGTGGAAATCTAGAAGTTGCTGTCATTGATTTTAAGCTTTTCCAATGGGTGCATTGCTGAGACCACTGTCAATGGAAATCAATTGACTTGATGAGAATTTCCACTCTTCTCCTGTTGGTCTCACTTTAAAAATGATTGAAAAAGTTACACCTTGTTGAATGTGCTGTAACTGGGTTTTTAACAGCGTACTATGTTCATAATTACTTTTAAACCCCCTCACTGGCCCTGATAAAAAAATTCACATTTTTAAAATGTTTCCTTTCTGAACTTATTTATCCATATTTTAACTTCCATTTTAATCCAATCATAATTTATTTTGCCATCTGAAAATTTTAATTAAAAGTGAAGGATATTAAGTGTTTTTAACTTCCTAGTTTGCCATATGTGAATATATCATTGTGACTGGCTGCTTACCTGCTTGCTAACATCAGTGCTGCTGCAAACCAAGACTGTCCTTTGACATGGCGTCAGTATAAACTGCTTTTGGAAAAGCAAAACACTACACCACAGATTTCTCAAGATCTTTGTGGGCAGCTTTCTTCAAGGTCAGCAGCGAACATCCTCACTTTGTGACTGAGCGCAAAATCTGGGCCATCATCGTGTTGTTCATAAAGGCTAACACAAGCTACTAAATGCTGGCTAGATTTTATTTTCAGAGTTCCACCTGGTCCCACTGGCAGTGTGGCCCAGTCCAGTCATGCCACCAGAAGAAAAAAAAAACAACTGTTGAACACAACTATAAATTTGACTAGTGACTGACCTACTATTGTTTTACTTTAAAATAAATTAATAAAAATTAATATATGAACATAAATTAATGACACTTTAAATAAATTGTCTCCGTCCTTAACCATACATTGGTCCCCATGTTGGTAATAGCTGCGGCAGAAAAACCAGAGTACCAATGTATTCAATGTCTTCTTCCACAGCTGCAACACAAATTGTATAATAAACTCATAAAATATGTGATGCAGAATGCCTTCCTGAGGTATAAGCACAAACTTATTTTTTTAATATTTGAATGGATAAAAATGATAAGTCAATGATAAAGAAGAAGTGAAGATAAGCTGAACAGAAGGAAAGATTTTCGGGATGAATTTCTTTGCCATTTTTGGCATATTATAAATGGGGCAAAAAATGTTTCATGGCAGAAATATCAGACAGATGCCATTTTGGCCTGTTGCTGCCACTAACTCACTTCCCATAAGTTCTCTCACACTTTTTTGGCTCATTCCATGATCCACCCGCTGAATGCCAAATGCCCTTATCTCAATATATACTAATAGCAACAACAACTTACATTTATATAGTGCCTTTAACGTAATAAAACATCCCAAGGTGCCTTACAGGAGCATTATAAACTAAAGTATGACATCGAGTCACAAAAGGAGATAGTAGGTCAGATGACAAAAAGCTTGGTCGAAGAGGTAGGTTTTAAGGAGCGTCTTAAAGGAGGAAAGTGAGATGGACAGGCGGAGACGTGTAGGGAGTGTATTCCAGAGCTTGGGGCTAGGCAACTGAAAGCATGGCCACCAAAGGTAGAGCGATTAAAATCAGGGATGCACAAGAGTCCAGAATTAGAGGAGCGCAGATATCTTGCAGGGACTTGGGGCTGGAGGTGATTAATGAGATAGGAAGGGACGAGGCCATGGAGGGATTTGAAAACAAGGATGAGAATTTTAAAAGCAAGACGTTGCTTGACCTGGAGCCAATATAGGTCAGCAAGCACAGGTGTAACAGGGGAATGGGACCTGATGCGAGTTAAAACACAAGCAATACAGTTTTGGATGACCTCAAGCTTGTGGAGGGTAGAATGTGGGAGACCAGCCAGGGGTGCATTGGAATAGTCAAGTCTAGAGGCAACAAAGAAATGAATGGAGCTTTCAGCAGCAGATGAGCTGAGATGGGGTGAAATTGGGTGATGTTACGGAGATGGAAGTAGGCAGTTCTAGTAATGGCACGAATATGTGGTTGGTAGCTTATCTCGGGGTCAAATGTGACTCAAGGTTGGAAACAACTGGCTTAATCCCAGACTGTTGCCAGGGAGAGGAATGAAGTCATAGGTTCATAGAGGCTATTCGGCCCCTCAAGTCCATACCAACTCTCCACAGAGCTATGCAGTCAGTCCCACTCCCGGCTTGATCCCCGGAGCCCTGCAGGTCCATTTCTCTCAGCTGGCCATCCAACTTCCTCTTGAAGTCAATGATCATCTTCGCTTCCACCATCCTTGTGGGCAGTGAGTTCCAGGCCATTACCACTCGCTGCGTAAAATGGGCTGAATACCTCCTGAATAGAGTGCAGCTCATACTAAAGATGTAACAGGAAGCTGACCTCACTCAAAGTTCTGAAATTAGGTCATTTCCAAAATACAGATAGACACCCAAAACTAGTTTCTGCACACCTTGGGCACACAGAACTGAAAATGCAACATTATCGTATTTGTATTCAATATTTAGGAAGGACAGGCAAAAAAGGAAAGGAGGTGGAGTAGCGATGTTAGTAAAAGTGGAAATCAATACAATAGTGAGGAAGGATATTAGCTCAGGGAATCCTGATGTGGAATCTGTATGGGTGGAGTTAAGAAACACCAAGGGGTGGAAAACGTTGGTGGGGGTTGTATATAGACCCCCAAACAGCAGTGGTGATGTAGAGGATAGCATTAAACAAAAAAATAGAGATGCATGCAATAAGGGTGCAACTGTAATTATGGGTGACTTTAATCTACATACAGATTGGGCAAACCAAATTAGCAATAATACTGTAGAGGGGGAATTCCTGGAATGCGTACGTGATGGTTTTTTGGACCAATACATTAGGAACCAACTAGAGAACAGGCCATTCTAGACTGGGTATTGTGTAATGAGAAAAGATTAGTTAACAATCTTGTTGTGCATGGTCCCTTGGGGAAGCACGACCATGACATGATAGAAATCTTCATTAAGATGGAGAATGAGAGAGTTGATTCTGAGACTAGGGTCCTCAATCTAAATAAAGGAAACTATGAAGGTATGAGGCACGGGTTGGCTATGATAGATTGGAGAATGTTACTTAAAGGTTTGACAGTGGATCGGCAATGGTTAGCATTTAAAGAGCGCATGGTTGAATTACAACAATTGTTCATTCCTGTCTGGTGCAAAAATAAAACAGGAAGGATGGCTCAACCGTGGCTTACAAAAGAAATTAGGGATAGTATTAGATCCAAGGAAGAGAAATATAAAATGGCCAGAACAAGCAGCAAACGTGAGGATTTGGAGCAGTTAAGAATTCAGCATAGGAGGACAAAAGGATTGATTAAGAAGGGGAAAATAGAGTATGAGAGTAAGCTTGCAGAGAACATAAAAACTGACTGTAAAATCTTCTATAGATATGTGAAAAGAAAAAGATTAGTGAAGACAAGTGTGGGTCCCTCACAGTCAGAAACGGGGGAATTTATAACGGGGAACAAAGAAATGGCAGACCAATTAAATACATACTTTAGTTCTGTCTTCACAAAGAAGGACACAAATTACCTCCCAGAAATGTTGGGGAACATAGGGTCTAGTGAGAAGGAGGAACTGTATGAAATCAGTATTAGTAGGGAAATGGTGTTAAGGAAATTGATGGGATTGAAGGCCGATAAATCCCCAGGGCCTGATAATCTACATCCCAGAATATTTAAGGAAGTGGCCATTGAAATAGTAGATGCATTGCTGGTTATTTTTCAAAATTCTATAGGCTCTGGAACAGTTCCAATGGATTGGAGGGTAGCTAATATAAACCCATTATTTAAAAAAGGAGGCAGAGAGAAAACAGGGAATTATAGACCAGTTAGCCTGACATCAGTAGTGGGGAAAATGCTAGAGTCCATTATAAAAGATGTAATAGCAGAGCACTTGGAAAACAGTGACATGCTCGGACAAAGTCAACATGGATTTATGAAAGGGAAATCATGCTTGACAAATCTACTGGAATTCTTTGAGGATGTAACTAGTACAATAGATAAGGGAGAACCAGTGGATGTGGTGTATTTGGACTTTCAGAAGGCTTTCGATAAGGTCCCACATAAGAGATTAGTGTGCAAAATTAAGGCACATGTGATTGGGGGTAAAGTACTGACATAGATAAAGAACTGGTTGGCAGACAGGAAACAAAGAGGAGGAATAAACAGGTCTTTTTCCGAGTGGCAGGCAGTGACTCGTGGGGTACTGCAGGGATCAGTGCTAGGACCCCAGCTATTCACAATCTATGTTAATGATATAGATGAGGGAATTAAACATAATATACGTAAGTTTGCAGATGACATAAAGCTGGGTGGGAGTGTGAGCTGTGAGGAGGATGCAGAGAAGCTCCTGTGTGATTTGGACAGGTTGAGTGAGTGGGCAAATACATGGCAGATGCAGTATAATGTGGATAAATGTAAGGTTATCCACTTTGGTGGCAAAAACAGAAAGGTAGATTATTATCTGAATGGTGATAGATTGGGAAAAGGGGGAGGTGCAGCGAGAGCTGGGCGACCTTGTGCACCAGTCGCTGAAAGTAAGCATGCAGGTGCAGCAGACAGTTAAGAAGGCAAATGGTATGTTGGCCTTCATAGTAAGAGGATTCCAGTACAGGAGCAAGGATGTCTTGCTGCAATTATACAAGGCCTTGGTGAGACCACATCTGGAGTATTGTGTGCAGTTTTGGTCTCCTTATCTGAGAAAGGATGTTCTTGCTATGAAGGGAGTGCAGTGAAGGTTCACCAGACTGATTCCTGAGATGGCAGGACTGACGCATGAAGAGAGATTGGGTCGATTTGGCTTGTGTTCGCTAGAGTTTAGAAGAATGAGAGGGGATCTCATAGAAACATACAAAATTCTAACAGGACTGGACAGACTAGATGCAGGAAGGATGTTACCGATGGCGGGGGAATCCAGGACCAGAGGTCACAGTCTAAGGATAAGGTGTAAGCCATTTGAGACTGAGATGAGGAGGAATTTCTTCACCCAGAGAGTGGTGAACCTGTGGAATTCTCTACCACAGAAAGCAGTTGAGGCCAAATCATTAAATATATTCAAGAAAGAGTTAGATATAGTTCTTAGGGCTAAAGGGATCAAGGGATACGGGGAGAAAGCAGGAACAGGGTACTGAGTTTGGACGATCATCCATGATTGTGTTGAATGGCGGTGCAGGCTTGACGGGCCGAGTGGCCTACTCCTGCTCCTATTTTCTATGTTCTATCAGAGCAAGGGAAGGGGGTGGCCAAGTAAGAAAATTAGTTGTTATATATTACCATTACTATCTCCTTCTGCTTTGTTCCTTCAACCCTTTTGTTGTTTAATCTCTCGTGCCTTCCACCCCATCACAGATGTTCCCTTTTGTTCTGCCCCCCAGCATACCACCCCCCACCTCCCCACCTCGGCACTTGCTTTAAACTTTTTACATCTCTTAACTCTTTCAAGTTCTGATGCAAAGTCATCAACCTCAAATGTTAACTGTTTCGTCTCTACAGGTGCTGCCTGACCTGCTGCGTACTTCCAGCATTTTCTCTTTTTATTTCAGATTTTGAGTACTGAGGGAGTGCTGCACTGTCGGAGGTGCCGTCTTTCGGATGAGACGTTGAACTGAGGCTCCATCTGCTTGCTTGAGTGATGTAAAAGATCCCATGGCACTACTTCAAAGAAGAGCAGGAGAGTTATCCCCGGTGTCCTGGCCAATATTTACCCCTCAATCAACATCACAAAAACAGATTACCTGGTCATTATCACATTCCTGTTTGTGGGAGTTTGCTGTGCAAATACTGGCTGCCGCATTTCCTGTATTACAACAGTGACTACACTTCAAAAAGTACTTCATTGGCTGTAAAGCGCTTTGAGGCGTCCTGTTGTCATGAAAGGCGCTATATAAATGCAAGTCCAGATGGTAGCTAGGGAATGGAGTTTGGAGCGGGGACCGAAAATAATGGCTTCAGACTTCCCAATATTTAATTGGAGGGAATTTCTGCTCATCCAGTACCAGTAATAATAATAACAATCATAATAATGACTATGATGTTGTAGCTCTCCTCTCATGACAGCCTTCTGCTGGCAGGGAACCGCTATTGGCAGCATCTCTAGAACTTGTTCCTGGACAACCTGGAAACACAACCTGTCCCACTAGCGTGCTGCACTGAGGTGGCAAGGCCAGAGATCTGAAATGTTCTGTGGTGCTGAGAGATGGCAAGTGGACTCCAACAGCTGCCTTTGTGCTGGGTCCTGAATCTGTGTTCCCACTGCTCAGCAGGATGCCTGATCTAAAGGTGGCTATCAGATTCTGAAAACCATGGATGTCATGATCTGGAAGCTACTGTTCAGGTTGCACTTGAGTCTGATCCCAGCAGAACTACATTCTGTGTTTCCATACAGATGGAGGCACTGACTAGACCTTCACTACTACTTAGGTGGGAATCTGTTGCAAACACCAATGAAGCTCCAACACACTTCATTCATGTTTGCCGTAAAGAAAAAGCTTCTTTGTTGTTGCTAAGGCGAGACGTAGGCTGCGAAATTCGTTAAAGCCCGAAAGTGGCTGCGGAAATCATGATGCACAATTAACCCACACCGTTTGCTTCCGATGCTTCATGCTGCCTGCTCATTACCATGATTATATTGTGCAGCAAGCACTAAGCTAAGTATCTGAGCATGAAGATCACTGAAAAATGGCACAACAGGGCAGAGAGTATGCTCCAAGTTTCTCCAATGTAGCACTTGGAGACCTTGGTGGTGGAGGTGAACAGGAGGAGAGGGAGGTGCTCTATCCACAGGGGGCCAGGAGGCCCTCCAGGCAGACACTGAGAAGGGAGTGGGAGCAGATAGCCCTGCAGCTTAACCCCAGCAGTTTGGCCCCGAGGACCAGGATGCAGTCAAGCCTGGCTACCTGACCCAAACCCGATCAAACCTGACTACATGTGTCGGGTTCAGGTCGGGTGGGGTCTATATTCCACGTCCAACACTCAGGCTCAGGTCGGGTCAGGCTGGACTGTACTGTTTTGTTTCGTATTGTTTCCATTTTAATCTATGATTTTTTTCTGTTTCATTAATATGTCTGTTATTTTCGGGTCGGGTCCGGCATTTAAAAAAATTAAAGGGCTCGGGCCCGGGTTGGGTTCGGGTTGGCTGTTATCGGGTAGGGCCCGGGTTGGGTTTTAATTTTATACCCAAGCCTGGCTTTAGGATGCAGTGCCAAAAGAAGTTCAATGATCTCACATAATTGATCAAGGTCAGTGAATGCATCTTCAAATGCCATATCCATACAAAAAACCACAAGCCTCACACACTGCTCAATGTTCCCCAATTCATTCTCCTACCAACAATCTATCAAACACAACTCATACCTAATATTCATAGCTTCACAGCACCTCACACACTTAGCACTGCTGCAAGCCTCATGCCCGCACCTCACAGCTTTCACACACTGCTATCTATTCAACGATGACAAGCACATCACCTTAACACATTGCACCACATTCTCTGACACACTTTCCTCTCACACGACAAGGTGGCACAAAACCAGAGCAGCAGCAGCTAACCAGTGGGGAACAGTACGGCTATTCCTCACCTACAGAAGGGGAGACGGTGCTCACCATCATTGAAGCAACGATGACTTGAGGCCATGGCCAGCAATGGGCTGAAAGCATCAATGATGATGGAGTGCTCTTATCTAATGCTCCTTTTCACATCGCACTTCCCGCTCATCCCACAATCTTCGTTTGGGGAGGCGGTGGCTTAGTGGCAATGCCACTGGACTAGTAATTCAGATGCCTAGGCTAATGGTAAGCTCCCAGATGCTGCAGTAAGCCACTCCTCCACCCCTTCAGGGTACACTTGGCCCTACCTGCTTACTTGAGGAGTCTGGGACCTGGCAATGGGTTCAGGCTTCCTGCCCTCCTCTCACCCAGCCATTAGTGAGAGGCACGACTCCTATGTTGGTGGAAGCCTGACTGTCCAACGTGGTGCTACAGGCAAGCCTCCTGCATGTGGCCAATCAGCACTGGCTGTGCAGGAGTCATCTCTGCCTGACCAGTGTCCTGCACAGAGAGAATGACAGGCAATGCTGATACCTGGGCACCTCCACTGATAGGGTGGGCACCCCCTTCTCCTATCTCTTATTCATCTTCAGCCACATTTTACGATGCCAGATTAATGCTATGTGCTGCAGTCACCTTCCAGAACGCATCAGGTCATTGACCCTCTTTCAGCACTGCAGCCAGCTACGAGGGGTAACCTGACAGCTCCTCTGCAACCTCCATCCAGGTCTCGTTGGTCTGCCATGCTGGTCTCCTCCTGCCGTCCCAAGGACTTCCCTCATTTCCTTACAGCCTGGAGGAGTACCTTCAGGGAGGAATCATTGAATCTTGAGGCAACCCTTGATCGACCTTCTGCCATGCATTCTCTTTGTACTGCTGCCGGGGGTTTCTCACTGCTCCCTCTGGGGTTGCTGCATTATCCTCTGCTGCTGGCTAACTTTCAAAGATGGCGCCAGTGTTTCAGGATCTGGAACATCCCCCTGCCTGCGCTGTCTCGCAGGATGCCTCCAGTGCCTGCTGGCCCTTAATTGGCTGGCCCTGAAAACATTACGCATGCAACTCCACAGCCCCCTCCGCAACCACCTTGGCCATGCCACCTGCTTCTGGTCCCGGGGTTGAACCTGCTTCTTTCATGTAAAATTCTGACCAAATCTCTTTATACTGCCAAATTCATGCTGGAATGAATGTTGTAACACTTTGAATTCATTCAACAGTAACTTAAGTGTGTAAACTCCACTGAATATTTCACTCTGATTTCATCCGCTGGAGTACTGGTTGGTTTCATGTCTGTCTAAATTTGGAAATGGTGGCGTAAGTTTTTTAATTGAAGTGAGCCTTTGCCAGTTGGGACTTTTGCCCACCAGAGAGATACTCTCTAGTCTGACTGAATCTCTGGCCCTGGGGTTGTTAGCAAGCTGCAGGTGGGTTCAGCCATCTTCCCTGGGGTGTGATGCTGAACTAGATCTGGAAACTTGCTGCAGCAGAAGCAAGAAGATGATCTCTGAGCTACCTGGAAAACAGTAACCTGCTGGGACCAGATCACAGCCATAGTCAGAGAGTGACTGCACAGGCCCCAATTCAAAAAAAAAAAGGTTGTCTGTAGTTAACCATTATAGAACATGTTAAGTTTATATCATACTGCTGAACATCAATATAGAATCCAGCTTCTTGTTGAATTACCTTTAATCTGCTGTTTGGTAAACTTTTAGTGACATCAGTTAGTAGTTTCACTTTTCAGTGCAGCATTTTTCTGGCATCTATCCAGTAATTTGGAATAGTTTAAACAATGGTTGTGCACATGGTGTGTGGCATTATAAGAGTCTGAGAGTCGCAAGTTTTCTGACACTGAGTGGAGCTATTCACACTAACATGAAAGGAAAATACTGTGGATGCTGGAAAACTGAAATAATAACAGAAAGTGTTGGAAATACTCAGCAGGTCAGACAGCATCTGTGGAAAGAGAAACAGAGTTAATGTTTCAGGTCTGTGACTTTTTGTCAGATCTGGTGAAAGGTCGCAGACCTGAAACGTTAACTTTGGGCTGAATTTTGCCCTGAGTGCGAAGGTCAAGGCAGTGGCACCGGAAGGGGAGGCTGTTTTCTCATTAAGTGGCTGGCTAATTAAGGAAGGCGAGGCATGGGATCTATCTAATTAATGAGCACGAGGCGTGAGGGTCGTCCCATTTCATGCCTGAGGTGAGAACAGAGGCAGCAGGGTCAGTCAGCTGACGACACAGCAAGTGGTTGCACCATATTTAAAAGGCTGCCAGCCCTGAATTCGTTGTCACCTGAACAGAGAACAGAGATCCCCTTCCTGCTTTGGCTGCCTTGAATTCTCCTGCTTTGGCTGCTGTGAATTATCCTGCTACTGCTGCTTTAAATACCTCTGTTACAGCTGCCTTGAGACATCCAGCTGCTGCTGCCTGGTGCTCTCCTGTTGCTGCTGCTGCTCCCCTCACTGAAGACTCAAACCAACCAAGCCGCTCACCGGA
The DNA here is from genome assembly GCF_036365525.1 of Heterodontus francisci. Lineage (NCBI taxonomy): Eukaryota > Metazoa > Chordata > Chondrichthyes > Heterodontiformes > Heterodontidae > Heterodontus > Heterodontus francisci. The sequence goes on from NC_090390.1 coordinate 50,476,204, forward strand.
AGGATACAGCAACAATGGCAGAAGTCAGACCCTGGGCAGCCCACAGTTCAGCGATGCCTCCCTACAGGTTCTCCTCCAGGCTGCGAGGGCAAGGCAGGAGGTCATCTTCCCAAGGGACAGGAGGACAGTATTAGAGTGTCCCGAGCTTCACTTGCATGTATCTCATTGCACCTTACTTGTGGTCAAAGGGCTCCCTCATCTTGCATCACCTCATCAGCTGGGTCTTCCACATTCTCATTGTCGGAGGAGGCTTTGAGATCAGTGACATCCTCATTGTTCACCACCTCCCCCCTCTGCAGTACTAGGTTGTGCAGTGCACAGCAGACCACCACAATATGCAAGACCCTCGGTGGGGGATACTGATTGGCTCCACTGGATCAGTCCAAGCACCTGAAATGCATCTTCAGAAGGCCAATGACCTGCTCGATGGTCACTCGTGTTGACCGATGGCAGGTGTTGTACCTCTCCTCTGCATCCACACGTGGATTCCTTACAGGCATGAGTAGCCATATCTTTAGTGGGTAGCCCCTGACACCCAGTATCCATCACTGAAGCTACACAAGGGGGTGGAAAAGCTGTGGCACTTGGGACTGCTGATGTACTTAGGTGTCTTGGTTGCTTCCCGGGAATGTGAACACACCTGAAGGATCTGTTTTCGGTGGTCGCAGATCAGTTGGACATTGATGGAATGGAAGCCCTTTCTGTTGATGAAGACTGCTGGCTGGTCTGTGGGAGCCTTGATGGCCACATGCATGCAGTCGATGATACCTTGCACCTGGGGGAATCCAGCAATGGCCCCAAACTGAATGGACCTATCACTATGGCTCTTCCATTCTTCCCTGTACCCCACTGTGCAGCTGAGCCAGCTGTGGTGCCATGGACTTGGCTCTGGCTGCACTCCCCAGGTGAAACATCACTTTCCTCAGTATTCAGAACTGAATGCCTCTTGGACAGTGAGAGCACTCAGGGGTCTCCTGCACTACCTGCCTGATTCTTTTTGACTGACTGGTGGTCACACATTCCCTCTCTCCTTGCATACTCTTAAGCTGTGGCATGACCGCATCTATAAACATGCTATCCATGTAGCTCTCATCCTCATGAATGCACTGCAGTGTCACCAGCTGCTGCTCAAGTTCCAAACCCTGGAGCTCAAGCTGCTGCAATTGACAACACTTACTACACGTATGGTTCTCCGGGATACGGGAAGTATCCTGGAGCTCCCACATAGCACAGGAGGTTCAATCTCGAGGTTGAAGCACCCCTGCTATTCCTTTATTTATTTGTTGGCCCTTTGCTACTGCTAAAAAAAGCCTTACCAATACTACAACACCTTAGAATTATTAATAAAACCTGACTAGTATTGATAAATCCTACTAAAAGATTAATACAATTCACTAGTTAAAATAAACCTTACTCAAAAAATAATAATAATACTCACTTGTTCCTTATTATTCATACTTAATTTATGCTCTTTTTTAGTCTCCCAGTTGTTGACCCGCCATAACTCAGCTATTTAGACACGCACCCTAACAGTAATGTACTAACCCAGTTATTTACTGATACTCCCTAACAGCAGTTACTCACCAACCAATCACCTTGCAGCTTTCCTGACATGTCACTGTTCACTTTGTTTTCAAACTCCAGCACGCCTGGATTCCTGTCCACTGCTCTCCCAGAAGGTAAGTGCTCTAGGCCATGATCCTCGGTCTGTATTTATCAGCTCCCCACTCCGTGTTCCTCCCGGAGGTTCACTCCTGTCCACTGTTCTCCTGGAAGATAAGAGCTGTAGGCTGCAGTCTTTGGGTTATATTTATGAGCTCCCCACTCCGTGTTCTTCCCGCAGGTCCGCTCCTCTCTGCTGCTCTCCTGGAAGGTAAGTGCTCCAAGCTGACACTGATCCTCTTATTTCATGAGCCTCAATTTTGGAAACCAGCCTTTTTTGTGATACTTCATCAAAAGCTATCTCAAAATCCATATAGGCAACATCTACCACATTCCCTTCATCCACCTTCTCTATTACTTCATCAAAAAATTCAATTAGATAACTCAAGCACCTTTTACAAATAGGTGCAGGCTCCTTAATTAATTCAAAACTGTCCAAGTGCCTGTTTATTTTTGTCACTGATTGCTGTTTCTAATAGCTTACCTACTACAGATGTTAAATTGACCGGTGTGACGCCAATGTGTTTTGCTGAATAATAATTTTCTTTGGTCCATTAGCTGGAGATCTGAATTTGTATCTTTATTTAAAAAATAACATTTTAAAAGACAAGCTGCCAGAAAAGTCATCCTTTCAGCTTAAGACAATCACCTAGTTTGCTACACTTTATCCTACACTGCAATGCTTGCGAGAAGAGAGAAGAAACGTCTGCTAATATCCCAGCAAGAATCAAGACCCGGGAAGTTTAAAAGAACTACCAGTTCTCTCAGCGAGCAGAGAAATTCTGCTAACAGCTATGTTTGAATGACTGAGTGGCTGTCATGTGACAAGCCTCTCCCCATCTGTGGTTTTAAGCTGATGTTTTTCTCTGCAGCAGAGGAGAAAATTTTGGACTCTGACATGTGCAGACCCTAAGTGGGGGTCCCTCTTTCTCTCTCTTCATTCCAGCTTGAAAGCTTTCAAATCCTGCTGTTGACTGACCACTTTTGCATATTCTGGCTACAGTCAGAAACCCCATTGGAGGAAATCATCCACATCACTATCTCCAAGAGACTCACTGACCAGTCATCTACCTCTTCAAACTAAAAGCCTCAGGACTACTGAATTCAGCTAGATGCCAGCTGAATCGCCAAGCTTCACAGACTTTTTTATGGACTCTAACTTAAGCAATCTACCTTTCCCCACTCTGTAACCTATTTGTGTGTGCATAAACCTCTAGTGTGTGTGAGAGTGAAATTAGGTGTGTTGTTTGTTATTTTTATCAGTTTGGTTTAATACATTAAAGTTAACCTCTTCCATTGTTAATGCAAGAAAACCTGTCTGATTGGTTCTTGTTATGATCATAGCAAGTAAGTAATCAACCACCTGCTGAATTGGCCAGTACATCTACTTTAAGAAAGAATTAAACCTGTAGTGGTCAAACAAGGAGAGGGAAAAGAGGGAAGCTTTTCAACACCTCCTCACTTGACCGTAACAACCAGCCTGTAGTTACTAGGAATGTCCTTACACCCTTTCTTGAATAAGGGGGTCACATTTGCCACTCTCCAATCCTCTGGCACCTCCCTGGTTTCTAGGAAAGTTTGGAAGATTATGGCAAGCCTTTTCACTATCTCCACTCTCACTTCCTTTAGCAACTTGTGACGCAAGTCATCCAGACCAGGTGACTTATCCACTCTAAGCATAGGCCAGCCTTTCCAGTGCATCCTACCTATCAATTTTCACCCCATCCATTACTTCTCCCATCTCCACTTCTACCGATATTTTGTCAGCACCCTCTTCCTTAGTAAACACCAATACAAAGTGTTCATAAAGAATTCTAACCTTGCCCTGTGCCTCTAAGTATATATCTTTTTGTCCCCAATAGGCCCACCCCACTGCTTACTACCCGCTTACTATTTACATGCCAATGGTAGATTATTACGTTCCCATTTTAAGTTGATTGTCATTCTTTTCTCATGTTGTTTCTTTTCCTCTTCAATTCAACTCTCAACTTATTGTATTTGGCCTGATTCTTGCTTGAATATTTCACCTGACATGAATCATACATCCTCTTTTTTGTTTCATCATATTCTCTATCTCCCTCATCAACGAAGGAGCCTTGGCTTTGGTTCCCTTACCTTTCGTCCTTGTTGGAATGTACCTAGCCTGTACCTGAAACATCATCTCCTTAAATAGCACCCATTGTTCCAATTTTTCCTGGCAATCTTCGGTTTCATTTTACCCTGTCTAGAACCCCTGTCATCCCATTGAAGTTAACCCTCTTCCAATTTAGAAGTTCTACTTTAGAATGTTCTTTGCTCTTCTTCATAATTAATCTAAACCTTATGATACAATGATCACTCTTATCCAAGTGTTTCCCCCACAGCCAATTGGTCCACTTGTCCCACCTCATTTCCCAGCACCAATGCTTCCTTCTGAGTTGGACCGAGAACATATTGGTCAAGCAAATTCTCTTTAACACATTTCAGAAATTCCTCCCCCTCCTTTCCGTTTACTCTAACACTATCCCAATTGATATTCTGGTAATTAAAGTCCCCAATATCACCACTCTATAGTCCGTGCACACCGCTGTCATTGCCCTGCAGATTTGCTTCTCCATCTCTCTCCCTATTTCGAGGCCTATAAAATACCCCCAGTAGCGTGATCATGCCCTTTTTGATTCTCAACTCTAACCAAATGGATTGTGTCTTTGTCCCCTCAAGACATCCTCTCTTTCCAAAACTACATTGTCTTCCCTAATGAGTTTTGCCACCCACCTCTCTTTTCTCCTTTCCTATCTCTTCTGAACACTTTGCATTCTTGAATATCAAGCACCCAGTCCTCATCATTTTTAAGCCACATTTCCATTATTGCTATGATACCATATTCCCACACTGATATTTGTGCTTGTAGCTTACCAATCTTATTCACCACACTTTGTGCATTTACATATGTGCATTGTAAACTTGTCTTTGTATTCCTCATAGTCCTTCTTTGTCTGCTGCTATCTAATATGGTACTACTTCATTCTCTAGTACGATCCAACACTCTTACTCCTTTATACACTTTATTCCTCTTTTCTACTTCTATATGCTGATGCCCATCCCACTGCCAATTTAGTTTAAATCCTCCCCAACCATACCAATGATCCTCCCTGCAAGGACATTGGTCCTAGTTCTGTTGAAGTGCAGCCCATCCCTTTTGAATAGGTGCCTTTTGTGCCAGAACTGGTCCCAATGACCCAAGACTCTGAAGCCTGCACATGCCTCAAGTCACACATTGATCCTCCCTATCTTCCTATTTCTATTCTTGCTAGCACATGGCACTGGGCGTAATCCAGAGATTACAAACTTCAAGGTCCTACTTTTTAACCTCCTCCCTAGCTTCTGAAAAATCTGTCCATAGAACCTCAATACCTGCTCTCTCTATGTCGTTGGTACTGACATACACCACAACTTCTGGCTCACTCCCTTTCCCCTGTAGAATATTCTGCACCCTTTCCATGATATCTTTTACCCTGGCAACACACCATGCAGGACTTATGATTACAGAAATGCCTGTCTGTCCGCCTAACTATGAAATCTCCTATAACAATTGCATTGTGGCTGTTTGCTGTTCACTGCTATGTAGTCCCTTGCGCAATGGTGCCATTGTCTGGATTGCACTCTTTCAAGGTATTGTCACTCCCAACAATCTCCAATGCTGAGTACCAGTTTGAGAGTGGCACAAACCCCAAGGACTCCTTCACCTCCTGCCTCTTCCTATTCTTTGGGATGGCCACCCATCTACTATCCTGAATTCTCACTGCCTGTGGGGTGACTTCCTGAAATAGACAATCCAGGAAACCCTCATCCTCCCTGATGCTCCGCAGTGACTCCAACTGCCCCTCAAGCTCGGAAATCCTGAGCTCGAGCTCAAGCAACTGGAGACACAACACTTTAAACAACTATCCTCGATTAGAGGAAAAAACTCTTAAGAACTCACCAACCAATCACTTAGCTACTCTTCTCTGACATTACTCCTTGCTTTTTCTGGAAAAAGCTGTGGAAGGTCCACTCTTTACTTGTTGCGATTTATCAGCTGCTGCTAATGCTATCAAGTCTCTCTGTTTCCTGCTTCCTCCGTCAGACCATTCCTTGTTTTCTAAAATACCAGAACAGCACCTCTTCTCTCAATGTGCCGAATTCCCTCACTGACCAAATTCCCTGAGTTATGTTCTCTTTCGCAGCAGTATCTGCAACGGGGTACCCTGAGTGCAATATCGCAGCAATGGTCTGTAAGCAATGTCTTCTACAAATTCAATATCAATTTCTTACTTCTAAATTCAACGTAACTGTATATAAAACACAGAATATCTGTTGCTATTTTTTTGCCTTGCCTTTACTAGCTGCTCTCTCACCTTTCTTTCACAGTTAGCTTTTCCCCAAAATATACACTTCACATATATCTGCTTTGAGCTGCACCTGTCATTTATTTGGCCAATCCACTAACTTGTCTGTGGGTATACATCGCAGTCCTGGTGTACTGCTGCTGGGACCAGTATTCCTTGGGCTCTGCATGCTCCTGCATTCCATTGAATGGACTATAGAAGATAATGTGAAGTCAATTCATTTAACTATTTTTGTGGTGCTCCTGGCTCAAGACACATGGGGAGCATTACAGGAGCACAGCAGCTGTTAATTATTATAAACCTTCTTCCTTTCCCATGATAATTCCAGAAGGTGTGCTTGTCCTATGTAACATAAGGCTATGTCTAAAGGTACTTGAGTGGGAGGAACAACTGAGCTGGTATGCTGCTGTTAGATTTTGCTGCTCTATCAAGGGAGTAATGCCATTGAATCTCTGGATATTGAGTCATGAGGTGGCCCAGTTCCAATGGAGGGTCCACTCACAAAATCTTAACTCATTTGTTCTCTCTGCAGATGCTGACTGACTTGCTGACTGTTTCCAGCATTTTCTCTTTTATCCCAGATTTCCACCATCTGCAGTTTTTGCTTTTTGTTTATATAAGATGTGATTTCTCAGCCTGACCTGCTCTTTGCTGCTTCTCTTCACTTATGAGTTGTGAATCACCCAATGCACCTTCTTCAAATCCACTGTTGTATCTCCATTTCCTGGAGTGCTAGGATCAGGGTCAGTGCCAGGAGCAGGTGGTGTGTTTGATACAATATGCTGTGATATGCAAGGGTGTGTGGTACAACTAGTTCTGTCTGCATCGTCTTGGAAATTTCCCACTTCAGGATTGCATGTGCTTTTTAAAAAATCCAGTAAAAGTGAAGGAATCATGGGTAAACCGACAGTTTTATTTAAAAAGGACCTGTGGAGTTTCTTGTTTTCACAGGTCATAAACTTATCTTTATGGTTTTTCTTGAGTTGTCAAGCTTTTGGGGGCTATGTCAGCTTTCTAAAATCTGCTCGTTACATTTTGCTAGTTTTCTAGGTTGACATATTTGCTTAAGACAGATTGGTATTTGTGATTGAAACAGTATAGGATGGATTGTGCCAAATGGAGAATACTTGCTTGTTGTGGCACTATAATTCCAAACTTATCTTCATCAATCCTTTCCACAGGCAAAAAAGAGCAGATCCATTTCCTCCACTGCATCAGCATGGTGGGCCTACCACCTATCTTAGTTTGCTCTCTGTAGTTGTGCGCTGCCTTGGTCTGAAAGCCAAATACACGTTAGCAACTACCTGAGCACCCAAAACAGCAGCCCTGTGCCAGTTTAGCTTCCTTCCTGTATCACAACATTTCAAAGTTTCTTTCACAGTGATATCTACTAGCAATACTCTTTCTAAGCTGAACTTTGGACTGCAATATGAAAAGTGTTTCTGTGCTCCATTAGAATTGGGTCCTAAAGTGTTTGTTGTATGGAAAAATGCATGTTACAGGCACTTAGATTTGGTACTTTCTTTGTATGGGCAGCAATGACAAAGCTGCGTTCATTGCCCACATCTGGTCGGCCTAAGAAAGTGGTGGGCTTTCTCCTTGCACCTCTGTTATCCTTGTGCTGTTGGTACTCACACAATGGTGCTAAGTGAGCAATTTCACAATATTGTTAAAGCAATGATGAAGCAATGGCGATTTATAATCAAGTCAGAATGCTGTGTGGAAAAGGGGAACTTGGAGGTGTTGGTGTTTCCACAACATTGCTGTCCTTGGTCCTTCTTGGTGATAGAGTTGTGGGCAAAGGAGGTGTTGCCAAAGTAACCTTGGTGTGAAGTTGCTATGCATCCTGTTATAGTACACACTGCAGCTACAGTGAGTGAGGGAGTAGATATTGAGTCATATGACAGGGACACCAATCAAGTCTCTGTCCTGGATTATATTAAGCTTCTTGAGTGTTGTTGCAGCTGCACCCATCCAGGTGAATGGTGAGTATTCCACCACACCCCTGACTTGAAGCTCATAAAGTGTAGTGAAGCTTTGAGGGTTGTGGGACACAGAATGCCCAATCCCTGTTCTTGAAGCCACGATGATGATATGACTGGGGCTGGTTCAGTCTTTTTCCCTTTTCCTGGATTTGCCAGTTTGTCATCTTCCACTCCTTTAGATTTGAAACAATTCCTGTTTGAAAGATTTTTGCTAAGTGCCTCTGCTATCTCAGCCTCAGCCTTCTTCAATATTCTGGTGTTTATACCACCCACATTTGGTGACTTCTATTTTTAGTCCCATTAATTTTCTTAATGCATTTATTGCACTTAAATATTAAAATATTCATTGACATTGTTCAGCATCTGCAAACTTCTAGTCAGAATAAGTGAATTTTTTTCAGTCTCAAATCAAACCCAGATTCCCCAAAATGGCTTTAAAAAAAAATCATCTTTTACAACTCGGGATATCCAAGTAAATGTATAAATAAATGACTGTATTACAGTGAGATACTGCATAGTGTGTGTAAAAACAATTCTACATAAATCTGCAATACAGAATATTATAAAACCGAGTTAGAGAAGCATGTTATTATAGCACACAGTTCTCCCAGTTTCAGTTTAATGTCCATCTCCTTCCTTCGCAAGTCAAAAGGTTAAAATAAATCTTCCATTTACCATACTTTTACATTCTGATTGCTTTGATATTGCCCTCTTTGTCATACCTTAATGCTAGTTTGGAGCCTGTCTGTGTTATATGCATTACTATTCAGCAGACAGAAAGGATTCCTGTCAGAGGCAACAAGCAGACAGAAAGACTATCTAAATGGCTACTGTTATGGCACTTTGTTATCTAAATTACTGGACGTGGGCATCATTAACTGATGAAACTGATTCAAGGTCCAATTAAGTTTGTAGATTAGGATTTATATGAAAAGGCTCCTTTCTGATAGTGGACACCATTCTTTTGCGACTTGAATCTGACTGTTATATAATCATTTTTCCTGATTAAATTGTTACAAATAATACAATAGAAATCTGATCTGAAATTCACTGGCTTCAATTGAGGTATGTTTTATTTTATATTTTAATGTCTTAGTTTAAACTAATGAAATATTTCACTGCAGCACTTTTTTTTAATGTAGGAAGTGGCTTTTAATTACCATGTCCAGATAAAGCTTCAGTATTTCTTCCCAGTGATGCAGTCATCAGTATCAGATGAAAAGTAACCATTGTGGATTCAAGCTGATCTGGGATTGGAACCACCACTAAATAAAATATTCCACTTGGGGTAACATTTTCATGGAATAACACTTTCATGAATCTAACCAGAAAAGATAGAAATTCAAGAAAATTGAACTGTATCCACTTTCATAGTTCACAGCAAAGATCAGTAAAAGACACAAGCTAAATTCTAACTTCCATCATATATAGTACAGTACAATAATAATTTAATATGCGTACCTGAAGTAGCTGGATTAGTCGATGACCAAGGCAACATATTCATAGCTTTCAAGTAAAAATGGGTGAGTTACAAAAAGAAAGATTTGCATTTATATAGTGCCTTTCATAAACCACAGGATGTTCAAAGCATTTTACAGCCTATTGCTTACTTCTTCCGGATATCCCTCAAAATGGGTGTCCACTGAGCACTGAGGAGTAAAGTGAAGAAGGTAGGCCGTCCTATCTCATTTGCATGCATGTACTTTCTTGTGGTATAACATCTGTGCAGCCATCCCCACCCCCCCACAGGAAGTTTCTGTGCAAAGTAGTGGGGATGAAGACTCAATATAATGCTTTGCACCGGACAAAAAGGAAAGGATTTTTTGCCCCATTCAGTTATGATAAAACAGTGATTCTGCTAATAAGGTCCGAGATCTGGAGCATCTGCTTGGCTCTAGTCATTTCTGAGAACCTAGAATCCAGCTGCCTGGTGCTGTTGGCCAGGTGGATCAATCGGGATAGATGTTAGAAGTGCGACCAACCCACTCTCAGGAAGTCAGCACCTAAAATATTTTCAGGAGGTTGGGTGCCTTCATTTTAATGTCACATTTATTTTCAACACCTGCAGGTGGTGTTTTCATGCCTTGGGATATTGACCTGAAGGTAAGCAAGAAGGGCTGGATCCATCAGGTAAGTGCCTTTAATGCACTGTTTGTGGGCCATGAGTTGTAGGTGTGTTTATCCCCAGCCCAACAAGCTAGGCTGTAAACCCCCATCGTGATCTGACTAACCCCCTTCTGATGACGACACCATCCATTATGTGATCTTATTGACCCCAGTCCCCACATGATCTGACCCACCCCCTTTCAATGACCAACACCCCTCCCGATCACTTATCCTCAGCTGCAGCCAGGATACAGTTTTTTTTCCCTCTTAGATTCTACTGTTAAATTCAGTAGGGCCTCTGAAACCCCGTACTTCTGGGATTCCCATCTACTAAACCTTCCCTCTCCCCAACTACCTGTTATTGTTGGGGAGGGCCAAGAGGGAAAAAGTTTTTTTTGTCAGTCAGGTATCTGACATGAATGAAATACATAATCATACTTATAAATTTTCAAACTCAGCTATGGAGAAATCCACACAGGTGGAGTTTCTGTTTGTCTGTTGCAGAGCGCATACTCTTTCTTTGTGGAACACGTTCCACTTACCTAAGGCCAGAAAGCTTCAGCATAGGTCTGCAACCAATGAAACTTAGAGGGCCCTAAATATGTGCAGGGGTATTGATGGAGTCTAATCAGCTAAAAATAAAAAGTTAACAGCACAACACACTGATAAGTTCCCTTGTTGAGCTAGAACTATTTTACCTATCAAGGCATTGTATGGTTATCTGGAGCCAAATGGAAAGTATCCTCAACTTCCATGACTGGTCAACCCCTCCAACCTCTTTGACAAGTTAGTCTGTCTCATAAATCAGTAGCCTGGCTGGTTCAGGTAAAAGATCAAGGAGTTGCCACAAACAATTGGTTCAGTTACAATCTTTTGTCACCAGGTGCATGACCTTAGAACCAAATCAACCCGAAATAGACCTCCCTTCCCCGTCGCTCAGGAGCATAGTCAACAATTGATTATTAAGGAAATGAAATAATGCATGTATCTTTGAATATTTCTAATGCTGAATCTAATAATGCCTCTCCTCTCATTTTCAGTGGTCCCTTCTCCCAAGGTGGTTACAATGTTTCTGTGTAATTAACTGCTACGAGGTGTACAAGTGAGATTGAGGGTGACCCTCCCTCTAATTTTTCCTCCCTCCCTTTGGGGAATTGTGTTCTTTCTACTTGCAACCTTCCTTTGATGCTCTTAAATAGCCGCAGGCTATCAGAATATTCTTCTTGACTACAAAACTCTGAAGTTAGAAATCGAGTTAGAAGCATTAATTACAATGTGCACTTTCTTTTGGCTACATTTCTTATTCCTGAAGGATTTGGGAAATCAGCTGATCAGCAAATCTGGGGACTGTAAATCCTGCCGTTGCTAATTTTAACAGAAAAGTAAGAGTAGAAAATAGCGAAATGTAGGTAGAAAGCAGAAATGAACTATTGCTTTCTGTTAGATCATCTTTGAGGGTTCCTATCTCTCCCAAAATGGATCAACATACATTAATGAAATGTCTGTTCAGTGTTACATATGAAGGAGATTACATGGAGGTGAAATTCCTTGAAATGGATAAAATCAGGGAAGTAGAATTTCATGTTTTGTAGTCTCACTACACAGGTATAACTTCACTGCAAAGGAAAATGAATGAATAGCTAACTCAATAGCAGATAGACAACAACAGAAGATATTCCAAGCAGCTAATAACAAATTCAGGAGTTTCAAACGCAACAACAGCAACTTGCATTTATATTGCACCTTTAAAATAAAAAGATGTCCCAAGGAGCTACACAGAAATGTATTCAGAAATAAATAGAAAGTGAGCCAAAGAAGGAGAGGTGACTTGGTCAAAGCAGTGGGTTTTAAGGGGGGGTCTTAAAGAAAAAGAAGGACATGGGGAGGAGGTGGGGTTTAGGGAGGAACCTCCAGAATGTGGCCTGACCACTAATGGTGGGTTGAAGAGTGGAAGAGTGTTCAAGAGTCCAGAGTTAGAGGAATAGTGAGTTCCACTGGTTGGGGGTGGGGGGGTGCATCATATGGTATAGCGAGAGGTGCGACCATGAAAAGATTTAAACACATGGATGAGAATGTTAAAGTTGAGGCTTTAGGGGAGCCTATGTAGCCCCAAGGATAGGGTCGATTAGTGAGCAGTATAGGATATGGGCTGCAGTGTTTTGAATGAGTTGAAGTTTATTGTGGGTGGAGGATAGGAGATGTGCTAGCAGCGGACGAGGTAGACAGTGTTACAGAGTTGGAAGTAGTCCACTGTCATTCTGATGGAAAGGGAATGACATCTGAAATTTAGTGCAGGGTCAACAGGATGCTGAGGCTGCAAACAGTTAAGTGCAGCCTGAGTCAGTGGCCAGGAAGAGGGGTGGAATTGATGGCATCAGTGCGGAATTTGTGGTGAGGGTCCAAGGCAATAGCTTTGGTCTTCCCAGTGTCTAGCAGGAGGAAATTGCAATGTCAGACACAGAAAGAAGTTGAGTTAAATGGGGTGGGGAATGTGAGTGGTAAAGGATACAAGGAAGTGGTCAGAGTGTCAAAGGGTAAGATTTTAACTCACTCAAAACCCACCTACTTGCACAAAGTTAAAATTGGGCCCAGAGGCTCTGACAGTGGTCTGTGAATGTGACTATGTGGGTAGAGATGTTGTGGGAGAAACAAGGTTAAGTGTCTGGTCATAAATATGGATAGGAGAGTTTATATAGAGTAAGAGGTTTAGGGAAGACAAAGGGGGAGGTAAGATGGAGATTGAAATCACTAAGGATGAGGAGTCACTCTGTGGAGAGGCTGAAGGAGGAAATAAGGAAGGATATCTTGTTGAGTACAGTAGGCAAAGGATTTTAAAGAGGCAAGAGAGGTGGAACGAGATGAGGTGCTTGAAGAAAGTGCTTGAGAAGTAGACAGAAACCAAAGTAACTGCCAGATTACTGCCATGGCAAGTTGGGAAGGACAAGTACTGGAATGTATAATCAAAGAACAAAGAACAGTACAGCACAGGAACAGGCCATTCGGCCCGCCAAGCCTGCGCCGATCTTGATGCCTGCCTAAAGTAACGCCTTCTGCACTTCCGGGGCCCATATCCCTCTATTCCCTTCCTATTCATGTATTTGTCAAGATGTCTCTTAAACATCGCTATCGTATCTGCTTCCACCACCTCCCCCGGCAGCAAATTCCAGGCACTCACCACCCTCTGTGTAAAAAGCTTGCCTCGCACATCCCCTCTAAACTTTGCCCCTCGCACCTTAAACCTATGTCCCCTAGTAACTGACTCTTCCACCCTGGGAAAAAGCTTCTGACAATCTACTCTGTCCATGCCGCTCATAACTTTGTAAACCTCTATCATGTTGCCCTTCCACCTCCGTTGTCCCAGTGAAAACAATCCGAGTTTTTCCAACCTCTCCTCATAGCTAATGCCCTCCAAACCAGGCAACATCCTGGTAAACCTCCTCTGTACCCTCTCCAAAGCCTCCACGTCCTTCTGGTAGTGTGGCGATCAGGTGGGAAGATTTTGGTTTGGGGCAAGAATCTCATGTACCCCTGTTTCTTTAAGGGGTTAGGGCATCATGTGTAAAATTTGGATATTGATTCCTATTGAACAACAACCTGTTTATAGGTATATATCTGTTGAAAGTGCTATCATAACTCATAGAAAAAGTTCTATCTAAAGTACCAAAGGAAGATTTTGTCCAGATGAATGTCTCTGTATCATTCTAGCTATTGGGTGGGTCCATTGATCAAGCCAGCATGCTACTGCCATTCAATTTAGAGTTAAATGAGTAATTGTGGAATAGTCAAGAGTTTTTAAGTCCCAACCCCCTTATATTTCACTCTTTGCATCAAAATGCTGCTAATTATGATTCTGCATGTTGTTCTGCTGTTTGATCTGAATTGCCCTACGCCTCCCAACTTCCACCCGAAGCATTGGACTATTGTCAGAGAGCTGATCCTCACCCAGACTTGTGTTCAAATTGTATGCAACATTCTCAATGGACATTTTACTAATGCTATGTGCCAGGTTGTAATCAGGTTTTGCCTAAACAAGCTCCTCACTTAACATTGATAGGTGCACCTGATCCACGGGTGATGTTATGACCACCACGACAAAATGTTTCACTGAGTTTCGAGTTTTAGCCATCTAATCACTTTAATAAATACTATTTACATTTTACATCCCCACATATGACAAACTGTTACCAACCAGGAACAGGGATGTTCACCTATTCCTCGGCTTTGGCTGATCCTGCTCTAGATGCAACCACATGGTAGTGCATAACAGGAGCCCATTGTAATCCATTCACTGTTTTTCCTTCCCTCCTGTCAGCAAGGACATGGCCTCTGCTCAGCACCTCCTGCTATCTCAGCCAAGATTGTAAATTTGTCTTTGAGGGAATGTTTACAAACCTGCTGCCAACTATTCCACAGATTGATGCACAGGGATCCAACAAAGCCCACAATTTACACACACTTCCATGTTATTTAGTTAGAAGTAGGCTTCATTTCTTATTCAGTGGAACCTGTCATAGCCGCGAAGTGCATTGCACTGTTGAACTACAAGAAAGCCCCAAGCAAGTTAACATCCGTAGCACTTAAAGCAGCCAGAAGCGTTGCACAAAGAACAGCCAGGCGCTGCGCAAATGACTACTGGCAACACCTATGCAGCCATATTCAGCTGGCCTCAGACACCGGAAACATCAGAGGAATGTATGATGGCATTAAGAGAGCTTTTGGGCCAACCATCAAGAAGATCGCCCCCCCCTCAAATCTAAATTAGGGGACACAATCACTGACCAACGCAAGCAAATGGACTGCTGGGTGGAGCACTATCTAGAACTGTACTCCCGGGAGAATGTTGTCACTGAGACCACCCTCAATGCAGCCCAGTCTCTGCCAGTCATGGATGAGCTGGACGTACAGCCAACAAAATCGGAACTCAGTGATGCCATTGATTCTCTAACCAGCAGAAAAGCCCCTGGGAAGGACAGCATTACCCCTGAAATAATCAAGAGCACTAAGCCTGCTATACTCTTAGCACTCTACGAACTGCTTTGTCTGTGCTGGGACGAGGGAGCAGTACCACAGGACATGCGTGATGCCAATATCATCACCCTCTATAAGAACAAAGGTGACCACAGTGACTGCAACAACCACCGTGGAATCTCCCTGCTCAGCATAGTGGGGAAAGTCTTCACTCGAGTCACTTTAAACAGGCTCCAGAAGCTGGCCGAGCGTGTCTACCCTGAGGCACAGTGTGGCTTTCGAGCAGAGAGATCGACCATTGACATGCTGTTCTCCCTTTGTCAGCTGCAGGAGAAATGCCGTGAACAACAGATGCCTCTCTACGTTGCTTTCATTGATCTCACCAAAGCCTTTGACCTCGTCAGCAGACGTGGTCTCTTCAGACTACTAGAAAAGATCAGATGTCCACCAAAGCTACTAAGTATCATCACCTCATTCCATGACAATATGACAGGCACAATTCAACATAGCGGCGCCTCCTCAGATTCCTTTCCTATCCTGAGTGGTGTGAAACAGGGCTGTGTTCTCGCACCCACACTGTTTGGGATTTTCTTCTCCCTGCTGCTCTCACATGCGTTCAAGTCTTCAGAAGAAGGAATTTTCCTCCACACAAGATCAGGTGGCAGGTTGTTCAACCTTGCCCGTCGAAGAGCGAAGACCAAAATACAGAAAGTCCTCATCAGGGAACTCCTCTTTGCTAACGATGCAGCATTAACATCTCACACTGAAGAGTGTCTGCAGAGTCTCATTGACAGCTTTGCAGCTGTCTGCAACGAATTTGGCCTAACCATCAGCCTCAAGAAAACGAACATCATGGGACAGGACGTCAGAAATGCCCCATCCATCAATATCGGCGACCACGCTCTGGAAGTGGTTCAAGAGTTCACCTACCTAGGCTCAACTATCACCAGTAACCTGTCTCTCGATGCAGAAATCAACAAGCGCATGGGAAAGGCTTCCACTGCTATGTCCAGACTGGCCAAGAGAGTGTGGGAAAATGGTGCATTGACACAGAACACAAAAGTCCAAGTGTATCAAACCTGTGTCCTCAGTACCTTGCTCTATGGCAGCGAGACCTGGACAACGTACGTCAGCCAAGAGCGACGTCTCAATTCATTTCATCTTCGCTGCCTCCGGAGAATCCTTGGCATCAGGTGGCAGGACCGTATCTCCAACACAGAGGTCCTCGAGGCGGCCAACATCCCCAGCTTATACACCCTACTGAGCCAGCGGCACTTGAGATGGCTTGGCCATGTGAGCCGCATGGAAGATGGCAGGATCCCCAAGGACACATTGTACAGCGAGCTCGCCACTGGTATCAGACCCACCATGTCCATGTCTCTGCTTTAAAGACGTCTGCAAACGCGACATGAGGTCCTGTGGCATTGATCACAAGTTGTGGGAGTCAGTTGCCAGTGATCGCCAGAGCTGGCAGGCAGCCATAAAGGCTGGGCTAAAGTTTGGCGAGTCAAAGAGACTTAGCAGTTGGCAGGAAAAAAGACAGAAGTGCAAGGGGAGAGCCAACTGCGTTACAGCCCTGACAACCAATTTTATCTGCAGCACCTGTGGAAGAGTCTGTCACTCTAGAATTGGCCTTTATAGCCACTCCAGGCGCTGCTCCACAAACCACTGACCACCTCCAGGCACTTACCCATTGTCTCTCGAGACGAGGAGGCCAAAGAAGAAGAGAGAGGACTTAGAAGTGGCATACTTCATGCAGTAGTAAAACAAAACTCTATGTTTAAAACTTTGAGTGGCAAGGAGAACACATTATTGTTTTTTTGAGAGTCTGTGCCATTGCCGGTCTCTATTCAACTGGCCACTAACTGGTAGCCCAGGATCAGTGATCTATCGTTTCTCAATTTTGGCTTAAATTTTCGAAGAGCTGCCAAACAATTTGGAATTAAATGGGGAATGAGATCAAACATGCATCTCTCCACTCAATTATTCCATTTATTAGTGTTCCAAAGCACTGCACCATTACAGAGGAAAACAATAATTGCATTTGTTAATAATAGAATTGCTAACATAATGATTTTCTGTATATAATTATCTTTATTAAGCCTTCAGCTGCTGAAACAGAGCACTAACAGTGTATAATAAGTATGTTGATAAAACATATCATCAATTTGATAGATGGTATTAAAGTGCTTTTCCTTCCTTTGGAAGTCAGTTAGCTTCAGCTATTACCTCAGTGGAGACCTGGTAAAACTTCTTTCAAAAACTGTTGACAATATACTGGAGCAGCTGGGATGTCTTAGCTGAGAGTAGGCAAGTTGCAGCTCATCTCGCAAGTAGCTCTTTAGTTGGTGTACCAGCATTTCAACCACAACCCTCCGAGAGCTTACCATGCTGTCACTGGCCTTGTATTTCATTGGCATGGAATCCAAGGCATTTTTTGTTGTTGCTGTACGACATGCTCTTGTGTAAAGAATGTTGAGCTCCATCTAGTTGTAATATCATGTATCAAATGGTGCTTTGGCCCTTTGTGTGCTTTACAAAGCAATTTACCCATTCAGTTTCTTTAACAGCACAATGGAAATGTTCTGAGACTATATATGGAATGGGGATGGAACTACTGACTTCTATTTGTCAGAAGTATTTTGTGCACAGCACATTATCCTCATAATGCTGGTTTGGGAATATATTGTAATATGATACATATTTTTAAAAAGGGTTTATGTTATTCAGGTTTCTTTATTATTAAAGGAGCTGTGAGCAATATATGTATTGAAAGGGTACCCTTAGAGATTTTCTTTGGTTAGTGAGTGACCACTGAAGCAATGAGTATGATTATAATCACTTTTTTCCAAAACATATACTTCACAGAATTAGCTTAATGTATTTAATGCAGGCTTTACAATTCACAGGGTACTCTGCACTGGGAGGCAGCACATCCATTAATTGATTCTGTGCAGTTTACGAAAGAAGGGGAAGGGGAACAAAGCTTGCACTTTATAGAGTCAGGCTGACACTCAGCACAATTCTGGGAAAAAGCCAAAGATTGTATTTAACATAATCTCTAGACTCGACAAAGAAATCCAAGACTATACTGCACACAATTGGGCTAATACACAGGTTATTTTTCTAAATAGTGCTGCCGCCTCACAAGCTGACATTCATTTGAACAGAGTTTAATCATTTTTGTGGCGGGCCATCAGAGATAATTCAGCTTGGTAATACAACCCCCAAATAGAATGACTGTCCACAAGTTTCAGGCACCTCTCAATGATATAATGTTCTACACAAACTCATTCTAAGCAGTGGAAGTGATCAATTTATCATCTTCTGGTGAGTTTTTTAACTGGAATAAACAAATTTCCACCAACAAGGTGAGAATGCTACTGTAAAATATAAAACATAGTAACAAAAGGCAACATTGTGCAAAGATAACATTAGCATTATAGGTACATGCCAATTCTAATACCTTTTTCATATAAGTAGGAACTGAAATACCCAAGCTACTTTGTTTTTAACAGCAACCATTGAATTGATTCTGATTGAATTAGGCTGCCGTTATAATGCCAATTTTGCTTTGATGCAATGTGCAACAGTACCAACCCAGAAGTATATTGAGGAACCTGGAGGTGATCAGACTCTCGAGTACACTGAAACTGGGACATAGAAGATGGTACCTTCTAATTACATGTTGTTTAAGCATTACACTGCCCATAGCACAGTACTCCAGTGTGAAACCATGGGCTGGGAAATTCCTCAGAGCTGTTCCCACCCTGCCAATGGTACTTCATTGTTTACCCCTGTTTCTGCACTTCACTAAGTTTGCGATTGCACTTCTGGTGAAATAACGCCCGTGGAAAAGGAACAGCTCTGAGGAGATTTCCAGTTTTGCTTTAATAATACTCAGGCAGTCTGTTGAACCTATGATAAGCTTTCTAAATTCAGTTGATGAATTTTAATGTTACGAGAGAATTGACTTTCCTACTCACTCTTTCACAATAAAAAATAGCCACTATGTGAGTTCTGTATATGTGTCCAAGTATACATGTGCAATGCTAAGCTCAGTAACCTGCAGCAAGTGCAGCTGGCAGAATAACTCAAGTCTGGTGACAGTGCACAATACTATATAGATTTTATCTTGGGACAGCCTAATCTTAGCTGTAAACTTCTGTTAACTAAACATTTCTTTTGCCCAGATTACATATTTGTCATGTTTAGAATATCAAAACTACACATTCAGTTTCTGTATAATGTGTTGAATGACTGCTATCATTTTCACAATCTACCAAATGCAAGTTAATGGTAATAATGGTATGATGTAGTTTACATTTTTATAGTCTGTCATTACAATTAAATTTACTGCTTTCAGCTAGGGGAACACTTAGGATTAGGGCACATGTACAAGCAGTATAAAAAAGTGAATCACAAGGAGCATACAAAAAAAGACCACAGTAACACTGACAACACTATTTAACCAAAAAGGTAACATTTCATACAATGGTAATTGTTTTTAGTTCTTAATTGCACATGATGTGGTGATATTGAGTAAACAAAAGGATATTGCACATGTTGTAGAAACGTGTAGGAGAATGCCCTGTGAATTATTAAAATGGAGTTTTAGCTTAAAGATGTCCAGACAAAATGGGGCTGCAAACTGATGGGGACGGGAACTAAAAAATAGCACCGCCAGCCTGTGTAGTGTTCCCCAGCTCCATCCTGCCCACAGGCCTGTTCCCGGAGGCTGCAGGGGCCAGTTTAGGTGCCTGAAGGTGGCCTTCTGGTGGCAGACTGGGGGACCAGCACTCCAGGCAGGCTTAGAGGCCCTCCCTGCCTGCCTGGGTGCAACAGCAGCCACAACCTGGCCTGTAGAGTGGTTCTCCCAACACTCCCCCAGAGTGGTGACTTGGCTTCAAAAGCCATTTTTATATAAACTTTAAAGAAGTTGGAGAGAGGGCTCATCCATTTTGGAGCACCCTCTCCCACAACTACCTTCCTTTGATCTTGCTGCTGCTTTCAACCTGGAAGGCCTCTGAATGGCTCTCCAGCCTCAAAAGTCTGCCCATCGTTCTTAATTGGACAGCAAGCCCACCCTCCAGCCATTAATTGGCCACTTCAAAGAAAATTGAAGACAGTATTTTATCAGTTGCATACCATTCCCAACGGCGGAACTGGAAGTGGGCAGCACTTCCACTCTCTTCCTTTTTGCCGGTTCCCACGCGATTACTATTAAAACTTAAAGGGCCGGCTGAAGATCCTGGAGAGCAGCTGGCAGGAGACCCCACACCAGTGCAATGAGATAGGACCACAGAGAAGACCCCAGGAGGTGTTGAAACTCTGTGAGTATAGCAGGCAATTTGCTACGGGATCAGGGCTTTCAACTGGTCTGGCAGTGCGTCAAAAAATTTGAAAAGCAGCAGCTGAAGCCATTACTGTTTTAGTTTTGCCCAGTTTCTGCTTTGTGAGTGGGACCTAAGCCAAAAAGAGCAGGAAGAACCCAACAGGGCCACTAGAGGGCCAGCACAAATTAAAGGGCTGGTTGTGGCAGCTGCCAGTCCTGCAAGATGCAGCTCTCTTTAAAAAAAATACTCTCTCTCCATTAAAAAAGCTGAGTTAAAAAAATCAAACAGCTGTGTATACAATGAACTGCTGTCTCAATTTAAAAAGAACAGTTGTGTAAACAATGATGGCTGCAGTCTTTCACTCTTAAATGGTGTAGGCCTGCAAAAAAATAAATTTGACTTAAATAGGAAACAAAAAGAAGTGTGCTTGTCAAAAAGAAAACATGTACAGAGTCTTATGTTTATTTTAAAAAGCAGGATCATTAAGACAATGGCTTTCAGGTGTCCAATTATAGATTGGAAGGCGTCGGACATAGCGTCTGAATTTAAACTGTTTTGACAAAGGTTAAAACTGTGTTTCCAGGATCAAGAAATGAGAAAACCAGAGAAACAAGCTACCAAAATTAAGATTGCAAGCTTTCGTTGCCCAGTGCAAACAAAGGATCAATACATCAGGATTGTCAGCTGAGGATCAGAAGGACTCCAACAAGCTATGGACATTCCTGGAGCAGCAACTCAAGATAAAGGTAAATTTCCAAGATCATAGGCTTGAGCTTATGACCTACTGGCAAAGGCAAGATGAGTCCATTGACCAGTTTGTTGCAAAGTGCCGAGACAAAGCTCAATATTGTGCAATATTGTGACTTCACAGATATTGAATTGTCAGAACGGTTATAGAGCTAATAACTGTGTCTACCCCACTAGTGGCCTTTCAAAAATACCTGCTAGAAAAGGAAAAAGGGCACACCATAGATGCACTACTCAATGATGGAAGGAAATTTGAAGCCATCATAGCTGGGCACCAGCAGTTACAAGCTTTGGGGGTGGCTACCACAATTGGTATGGCAACCAAGGCTCAGAGATCTGCTAAGCCTTGTGGAAAATGTGGCCTGACTCATCCAATTCGCAGTTGCCCAGCATACCAGGACCAGTGCAAAGCTTGTGGCATGTGAGAACATTGGGCAAGGGAGTGAAGAAGGCTAAGCTCAGATTCTGCACACAGGAATGATGGCAGATTACATCCAGAGACAATTAATGGCCACTTAAGGGCCTCTTCCAACTTCAGCTGAGCTACCTGAGGATAGCGCCCAGTAATACGTGGCAGCCGCCTTGCGGACTGGGGGAAGACCTCCTGACCGGGCACTCTGTGCCCAACAGAGGCCCACCCTCCTGCCCCCCCCCACAGCATGGGCAGACACCACTGGAAGGCCCCCTCCCTGGCCTCTCCATCGACACCCCCCAACACCCTCGATGGGGCCTCGCTGATTGGCCCCCGGTGAACACTGACCCCATTTACTTGTTCCAAGGCTGGCATCCATTGTGGTACTTTTCGCTGGGTGCAGTCCCAGCAGTAGCCACTGCTCCTGGTGGTGCTGCTGGGCCTGAAGGGCTGCCAGCCCTGTGGCTGGCAACTCTTGGAGGCAGGACATCTGCTGTATAATTGCCTTAAGAATGATGTCCCTTTAAGAGGTCAGTATGCTAATAAGTTAAGTACCAGGATGTAGTCATGTGACTCAATGCTAGAGTCACTCTGCAACTGTAACACCCAGATGAAGGTTCTATAAATAGCTTGCTCTGTACAGTATCTAATAGTTCTGCTGTTAATAAACCTATTTGAGATCTTCAACATAACTGGACTCCAAACTTAGACTTTGCCACCATGTAATGAGTTCTTTATGTTGTCTGATGTAACATAAATGAGATGTGTGGAGTCCAGTTATGACCACAGGTAAAACAGCTTTGAAAATGACCCTTCCTAGAGCCTTTTGGTGAAAAAGTTCAAAAGAAATACTGGCCCAAAAAGTGGGAAGAAGAAAAAACCTACCTCCAGCTGTCGAAGACAGAGCACAAAACGACAGGCTGAAATTAATTCCTGCAGTCAGATGAGTCATTGTGCCAATGGTTGAGGAATCCTAGTTTTAAAAAAAACAAGTTTTGAAGTGCTTAAGAAATTGATTTTGTTTCAAAAGCTCCGTGGGAGAGAAGAAAAATGTGCAAAACCCGATTCCTCTAAGGCTGATCGAGGTTAGCGCCATTACAGTAGGTGTCCAATAGCAAAACAATGCAGGAAAACCCCAATTACTGCACAGTCTCCATTCACACAGCCAAAGTTTAAAAAACAATCATTAAACCACTCAAGTGTGAAGAACATAAACAAACCGAGAAAAAAAAACAATTGAACTGCCTTTTGAACAGCGGTGTAAACAGACATGCTTAAATGCCACAAGCAAGATTAACACAGAACACTGTCAAACAGCTGCTCTTCAAGCAGCTAGTCTACATAACAGAGCATTTCTTAAAGGGAAAACAGTGCAGAGTGAATAGAACAAAGTTAAATATAGAGCAGAAAGCGAAAGAACCGCAGAAAGAGAATGTGGCTGCAGCTGAGGCAGGTAAGGGGACCCATAGGACTGGAGTACAGGAGCCTGAGCCTTTACGAATGTCCAACAAGTTTGAGGTTCTTTCAGCTTATTTGGATGAGAATGCGAGATGCAGGGTGGATGAACAACCTGACCATGGCACCATGGTGCAGGAAGCCATTCAAGTGGAGGGAGAAGAAAGGAATGTAGTGGTAGTAGGGACAGTAGAGTTAGGGGGATTGACACTGTTCTCTGCAGCAAAGAGCGAGAGTCCAGACGGCTGTGTTGCTTGCCTGGTACCAGGGTTCGGGACATCTGCTCAGGGCTGGAGAGGATCTTAAAGTGGGAGAGGGAGGATCCAGTCATTGTGGTCCAGGTAGGACTAGTAAAGAGGTTCTGCATAGCCAGTATGAAGAATTAGGCACTAAATTAAGCAGAACCTCAAAGGTAATAATCTCTGGATTATTACTTGAGCCAAGTGCAAATTGGCATAGGGCAATGCGTGGCTCAAAGATTGGTGTGGTAGAAGTGGGTTCTGGTTTGTGGAGCAGTGGCTCCAGTACTGGGGAAAGTGGTGGCTGTATCATTGCTATGGTCTGCACCTGAACCGTGGTGGGGCCGGTGTTCTTGCGAGCCACATAACTAAGGAAGTAGAGAGGATTTTAAACTGAATATTGGGGGCAAGGGATCAAATTTGGGAAGATATGGTAAATCAACGAGGAGACAAGGTACGAAAGGAAGGTATTAATATGGAAAATGATAAACAGACTTTGACAGGAAGGGATAGAGCATACAAATCTAGGAGTAAATCAACAGATAAGGCCAGAGATTACAAAAATAATAAAAGGTCAAAACGAAAGGCTCTGTATCTGAATGCATGTAGCCTTCAAAACAAAACAGATGAACAGAGAGCACAAATAGAAATAAATAAGTACGATCTGATAACCATTACAGAGACATGGCTTCAGGATGACATAGGTTGGGACCTGAATATTGAAGGGTACATGGCATTTAGGAAGGACAGGAAGCTAGGAAAAGGTGGAGGTGTGGCTCTGTTAATTAATTATGGTTTTCACGCAATAGAAAGGGATGACTTAAGTTCAGAAAACCAGGATGTCGAAGCAGTTTAGGGAGGGATGAGAAATCATAAAGCAAGAAGCCACTTGTGGGAGTGGTGTACAGGCCACCTAACATTAACCACACTGTAGAACGGGGTATAAAGGAAGAAATAATGGCAGCTTGTCAGAAAGGTATGGCAATAATCATGGGGGAATTTAAACTACATATAGACTGGAAAAATCAGATGGGCAGAGGTAGCCTAGATGAGGAGTACATAGAATGTTTTGGGGATAATTTCTTGGAACAGTACATTCTGGAGCCAACCATAGAGCAGGCTATATTAGACCCGGTATTGTACAAAGAGATAGGATTAATTAATGACCTCATAGTTAAGGCACCCCTAGGTAGCAGCGATCATAATAAGATTGAATTTTACATTCAGTTTGAGGGAGAGAAGAGTGGGTCCGAGGCCAGTATTTTAAACTTAAATAAAGGCAATTATGAGCGCATGAAAGCAGAAGGTAAACTGGCAAATTAGTTTAAGGGATAGGTCAATAGAGATGCAGTGGCAGACATTTAAAGGGATATTTCAGAATACACAGAATAGATATATTTCAACGAGAAAGAAAAATTCCAAGATGGGGACCCGCCACCCGTGGTTAACTAAAACAGTTAAAGATAGTATCAAAAGTAAAGAAAAAGCATATAAGTGTGCAAAGATGGGTGGCAGGTCAGAAGATTGGACAGAATATAAAAAACAGCAAAGATTGACAAAAAGATTGATAAAGAAGGTAAAATTAGAGCATGAGAGAAAGGTAGCTAGGAATATAAAGACAGATAGTAAGAGTTTCTCTAGATAGTTAAAAAAGAAAAGTTAACAAAGTGAACAATGGGTTCTTTGGAAAGTGAGTCTGGGGGAATTAATAATGGATAATAAGGAGATGGCGGATGAATTGAACAGATATTTTGCATTGGTCTTCACTATAGAGGATACAAGTAACATTCCAGAATTAGCTGTAAGTCAGGAAATGGAAGGGAGGGAGGAACTCAAGAAAATTACAATCACCAGGGAAGTGGTAGTGAGAAAATTGTTGGAGCTGCGGGCTGACAAGTCCTCGGGTCCTGATGGACTTCATCCTAGGATCTTAAAAGAAGTGGCGAATGTGTTAGTTGATGAATTAGTTTTAATTTT
Organism: Heterodontus francisci; assembly: GCF_036365525.1. Classification (NCBI taxonomy): domain Eukaryota; kingdom Metazoa; phylum Chordata; class Chondrichthyes; order Heterodontiformes; family Heterodontidae; genus Heterodontus; species Heterodontus francisci. The sequence continues at coordinate 50,501,458 of NC_090390.1, forward strand.
CCAAAATTCCTGAGATTCAGGGAAGGTTCTGCTAAACTAGAAAATAGTGAATGTAGCTCCTTTATTCAAAAAGGGAGGGAAACAGAAAGCATGAAACTACAGGCCAGTTAGCTTAACATCTGTCTTAAGAAAATGTTAGAAGCTATTATTAAAGACATTATAGCAGGGCACTTAGAAAAATTGAAGGTAATCAGGCAGAATCAACAAGGTTTTGTGAAAGGGAAATCATGTTTAACCAATTTATTGGAGTTCTTTGAGGGAGTTACATGTGCTGTGGATAAAGGGGAACCGGTGGATGTATTGCACTTAGATTTCCAGAAGACATTTGATAAGGTGCCATATCAAAGGTTATTGCAAAAAATAAAAGCTCATGGTATAGGGGATAACATATTGGCATGGATAAAAGATTGGCTAGCTAACAGGAAACAGAGAGTAGACATAAATGGGACATTTTCTGCTTGGCAAGATGTAACGAGTGGTGTGCCTCAGGGATCAGTGCTGGGGCATCACCTTTTTACAATGTATATAAATGACTTAGATGAAGGGACCGAAGGTATGGTTGCTAAATTTGCTGATGACACAAAGATAGGTAGGAAAGTAGGCTGTGAAGAGGACATAAGGAGGCTACAAACAGATGTAGATAGGTTAAATGAGTGTGTAAAGATCTGGCAGATGGAGTATAATGTGGGAAAATGCGACGTTGTCCATTTTGGCTGGAAGAATAACAAAGAAGCATATTATCTAAATGGTGAGAGATTGTGGAGCTCTGAGATGCAGAGGGATCTGGGTGTCCTACTGCATGAATTGCAAAAGGTTAGTATACAGGTACAGCACGCAATTAGGAAAGCTAATAGAATGTTATTGTTTATCACGAGGGGAGTTGAAAGAAAAGTAGGGAGATTATGTTTCAGCTATACAGGACATTGGTGAGACCACATCTGGAGTATTGTGTACTGTATTGGTCTCCTTATTTAAGGAAGGATGTAAGTGCATTGGAAGAAGTTCAGAGAAGATTTACTGGACTGATACCTGGAATGGGTGGGCTATCTTATGAGGAAAGATTGGACAGGCTAGGCTTGTGTTCACTGGAATTCAGAAGAGTAAGAGGCGACTTGATTGAAGCATATAAGATCCTGAGGGGTCTTGATAGAGTGGATGTGGAAAGGATGTTTCCCCTTGTGGGAGAATCTAGAACCAGGGGTCACTTAAAAATAAGGGGTCGCCCACTTAAGACAGAGATGAGGAGAAATTTTTTCTCTCAGAGGGTCGTGAGTCTTTGAATCTCTCTTCCTCAAAAGGCAGTGAAAGCAAAGTCTTTGAATATGTTTAAGGCACTTTAGATAGATTCTTGATAAGCAAGGGGGTGAAAGGTTATCAGGGGTAGGTGGTAATATGGAGTAATCAGTTCAGCCATGAACTTATTGAATGGCGTAGCGGGCTCGAGGGGCCGAGTGACTTACTCCTGATCCTAATTCGTACGTTCGTATGTTCATATGGAAGATGGATACCACATTTACCAGCATAAACTGGAAGGCCATTGATATCCTATCCGAATTCAAACTTTTTAAACAAAGAATGCAGTTATGCTTCACAGTCCAAGTGATTGTAGAACCAGAGAAGCAGGCTCTAAAAATATTGATAGCAGTTGGAAATGAGGGGTTACACAGAATCAGCACCTCTAGTTTATCTGAAGAGGACCAGAAAGATCCAACAAAGATATGGAAAGTGCTAGAAGATCAGCTCTGATTGAGTGCATTTTAGAATTTACCACCTGGAATTTGTGTCCTGCAGGCAGCAGCCACAGGAGTCAATAGATCAGTTCATCAGTAGATGCCGTAGTAAGGGCAATGAATGTGATTTTTCAGAAACTGAGCTGTCGAAGTGTCTAATGGAGCTGGTGATTATATCAGCACCCTATGAACCATTTCAGAAAGACCTCTTGGAGAAAAAGAAAGGTCACACCATTGATGTGCTGCTAGAAGGTGGCCAGGAAATGCGAAGCCATTGTAGCAGGACAAAAGCATCTGGAAGCACTGGGTGCAGCCAACATTATTGGCACAATAACCAGGTCGCAAGCAAGCTGTGTGATAAGTGTGGTTTGATCTACTCAGCATGAGGTTGGCCTGCATTTCAAAATCTGTGCAAGGCATGTGTTGCAAAAGGACATTGGACCCACCTATGCAAGAAGTCTGACTCCAAACACGCAGCCAGAAGTCACAGTAGCACACAAGCAAACAGAAGACAGGTGCAGCAACAGGAAACAGAAGCAAGGAGAGTTCCAGAGACCTGCGTAAACGCAAGCCGATACACGAAGTCCACAGCAAAACAGACCTGAGACAAGACTCAAAGTGGAGCAATTCTCAGCCAGAAGACGAGCAGGCATTCCGCATTGTGAACCTGACACATCATGTTGATGAAGTCAAACAACTGGAAGCTTTTACTACTATTAATATCCTGTGCCCAGAAAAACGTTGGCAAACACACACTCAGGGTAAAGATTGACACCAGAACTAGTTTAAATAACCTACCAGTCCGAATCCTGAAGGATATATACTGGAGTCATTGAAACAACTGACAACTGCAAAGTTATCTGCATACAACGGGTCACCCATCCCTTGCAGTGGCTCACTGAAAATGCAATGCAGCTATGGCAAGTCAGCATGGAAACCGCAAATATTTTACCTGGTAGACACTAGCAGGCCAGCAGTGGCAGGGCTACAAGTGTGTAGGGACTTCAACATTGTGACTATCCACCAAGTCACCAAGGCATCCATTACAGCAGAAGAGACAAAGGGTGCCCACATTGCGTCAGTCCACGACCTGCAACAAATGTACCCGGACCGGTTTGATGCCATAGGAGATTTCAAAGCCGATGATGTACTGCACCTCAGAGAGAATACAATCTGTCAATCAACCCTCCCAGAAAGTACAGCATGAACATACAAGAAAAACTTAAGCACAGGCTAGATGACATGGAACGCAATGGCATCATCGTCATGTGCATCATCACACAGACTGGTGCAGCTCAATTACGTGCGTACTAAAGAAGGATGGAGCAATCAGCATATGTCTAGATCCGAGGCGTCTAAACCTCTCCCTAAAGAGATGCCCCCATAAGATGCCAACACTAGAGGAATTGAATCAAAAAGTTCACAGGAGCCAAATTCTTCTCCAAGTTGGATGCTAAACATGGATATTGGTCAGCACACCTAGCTAAGGAATCTCAGCAAGTCATCACCTTCAGTACACCATTTGGAAGCTTTTGCTTCCAGAGACTACCCTTTGGCTTATCTGCCAGTCAAGATCTGTTTCAGCGGCATATGGGCATTCACGGATGGCAGCAGCTCATCGTGACGGGCTCGTTTTTAACAGCAAGAAGTATCAGGTGAATGTAAGTCAGATCAATTTCTTTGGATCCATCTATTCAGGTTGCGGAATCCGTCCTGACCCAGGCAAAGTCGAAGATGTAAGGTTCATGCCTACTCCACAAGACAAGGAAGACCTCCAGAGATGTTGCTGATTTTTCAACTTCTTGGCAACATACATTCTAAATTTTCCTGACAAAGCATTACAGCTGAGAGAGCTCTTAAAGAAAGACATACCATTTGTATGGCAGGAGGACCATCAGCATATGTTTGAGTTCCTCAAGCAAGCATTGCCAGCAGAAACCTGTACCCTGCAGTACTATGATCCAAGGAAGAAGACAATCCTGGAAGTCGACACCTCACAGAAAGGGCTAGGAGTGTGCATCCTGCAGGATGGCAAACCAATTGCATTCGGCTCCAAATGTTTATGCTCAGCACAATCCAATTATTCAAACACAGAACGCAAAACACTTGCTCTGGTGTAATGGGATTGCAAAGTTCCACACCTACCTGTTTGGTAAGCAGTTCACTGTAGAAACCAACCACAAACCACTGGAGATGATCTGGCGCAAGCCATTGACAAGCACACCACCTCAACTACAACAACTCCTAGTGAAAGTACAGGGGTATGACTTCGACGTCTGCTAAAAACCGGGTACCAAAATGGTTGACTTGGATACGCTGAGCAGATTGCCAAACCCAAACAAGAATGAAGATGTTCCACTGAATCTACAAGTAGACAGCATGGACGTTGAGGTGGAAGATGTGCTCAAAATTGATTTATTGCATTTTGGTCAACACAAATGTGACCAACTGCAAACAGAAATAGCCAATGATCCACAACTGAAGGCACTGTGGAGAGTCTTCATAGAAGGTTGGCCTGATACAGTAAAAGAGGTGCCTGAAACCCTCAGAAGCTTTTGGCCTTATAGAGATGAACTTGGTAACTCAAGAGATGTCACTTTCAAGGGAAAACATGTGATTGTGCCCAAAGCTGTCCGACAGGACATCTTGTCACAACTTCATCAAGGCCATATGGGCATGGAGCAAACAAAATGACTGGCATGAGACACTGTTTATTAACCAGGGATCAACAGTGACATCGAAAGGTTAGTGAGGATGTATGAGGCACGCCAGAGGCACCAGCCACAACAACGCAAAGAACCTCTACACCCTCACGAGATTCCGTCAGTCCCTTGATCCAAAATTGTCACTTATCTATTTTCCATTAATGGAGACAACTTTATCTTAGTCAATGATTATTTGTCCAAATTTCCAATTATCAGACAGGTAAAAGACACTTCAAGCGTGGTTGTCGCAGACACATTGAGTACCATATTCAGTCTGTTTGGGGCACCTGAAGAAATTATTTCTGACAATGGGTCACAGTGTACGAGCAAACCTTTCAGGGATATATGTGCCAAATGGAGTATAGACCCTGTGACATCCTCACCACATTACCCTGGATCTAATGATCTTGTCGAGCAAATGGTCCGCACAGTTAAATCACATATCCTGACGTGTTGGACAACGAAACAAGATTTTCATGTTGCCATGCTTCACCTCAGAGCTACACCTATGGATATGGGCTTACCGTCACCAGCAGAGATCATGTTTGGCAGACAAGTGTGAATGATTCTGCCAAGCCATCATCTGTCCAAATTCTCTGAGATGCAGGAGACACTGCTCGAAAAACAAGGGATAATGAAGACGGCGCATGACTGACATGCAGGGGTGGAACTACCTCAGCTACATGTAGGACAAAAGGTCAGAGTCATACACCCCACAATGAGAGCATGGTTACCTGCAGAGGTATCCAAAGTATGCAGTGAGCCTAGGTCCTACGAGATTACAAAATCTAACGGAGAAGTGCTGATAAGGAACTGAAGCTAACTAAGAAAAGTGTGCAATATTCCAATTGCACACAGCGGACTCGAAAGAACACAATCTGACAATAAGGGTGTGATGGAACAACAGGACAACAACCAACACAATGACAACATGCCTGAAAACCAAAAGCAGCCAAGGGTAAAATCCACATCCCAGGAGGTTATATCATTAACAAGATCTGGAAGAGTTGTCAAATCACCAAAATGATATCTGGACAATTAAGCTTCTATACCTGTAATTTTATAATCTCTATCCTGTATAATTAATTTTGATGTTATCTAATTTTATATGTTTTTTACTTGTAGCATACAAGACTTATCTTTGGAAAGAAAGGAGATGTTGTGTGATTGCCTTAAGAGTGATGTCCCTTTAAGATCTCAGTGTGCTAATGAGCTAAGTACCAGGATGTAGTCATGTGACTGAAAACCAGATTCACTCTGCAACTGTAACATCCAGATGAAGGTTCTGTTAATAGCTTGCTCTGTACTGTATATAATAGTTTAGCTGTTAATAAACCTGTTTGAGATCTTCAGCATAACTGAACTCCAAGCATCTCATTTATGTTGCATCAGACAACATAAGGAACTCATTACATCATCAAACCTTAGCAGGGCAGAAGCCATGACTTCAGCCAATTAATTGCCTAAGTTACACAAAATAGCAGCATGGCTTCCAGGGCCGGCAGAGGCGGGCTCACCTGCGGCCTTCGAACCGGTAGGCGGGGCCACTGCCTCAGTGTGAAATTCCAGCCCACTATATTGCATAAGGCTTGCTTACATGTCAAAACTGGTGGATGCCAGAAGGAAATAGTGCAGAAAATTGTGGAGGTCACTAAATGTGCAAAGAATTGGTATTATACAAAAGCAAAATACTGAAATTACTGAATAACAACAGAAAATGCTAGAAATACTCAGGCAGGTCAACATACTTCAGTTCTGATGAAGATTCATCAACTTGACACGTTGGACAGAATTTTCATCCCAAGGCAGTGGCGGCTTTAGAGGTGGGTGTGCGGCACTTTCTCACTACCAGCTGGCGTGCTGGTCTGCCAGCATCTTCCTGCCTCCAGCCTATTTTCAGGGAGGCAGCTTCTGGGGTGGTGACATCAGTGGTGGTAGGCCAATTAGGCCAATTAAAGTGCCAATTGAGGGCACTCTTCATATGACATCTTGAGCTCATACAGCAGGCCGAGGGGACCAAAAATGCAACCTGCAACACAGCCTAGCATGGATCTGCTGGACTGTGAGGGCCACAGTTGCAGCCACAGGCCATCTTGTGAAGGGGTTCTCCCTCAGCATCTGTAGCCACAGTATATTTGGTATCATTTACAAGTCTTCAGACTTGCGGGACCCTCACAGTCCCCCACCTATAGAGGCAGCACCAGAGCCTCAGGCACTCCAACTGGCCCTCTCGGCTGTGGAGCCTGCCTACCACCCTTAATTGGCTGGGACTCCCGGAGGCAGTCTCTTAATTGGCCGCAACCTTGAAAATGTCCTCAAGGGTCCTGACATGGCCACCTCTGGATTCCAGACCTGGAACTACCTAGCATCGGGATTGGGACCCTGGAACTAAAATTTGGCCCGTTAATCAGTTTCTCCCGCTGCACAGATGCTGTCTGACCTGCTGTGTATTTCCAGCGTTTTCTGTTTTTAGAATCAGTGTTACGGCTCTTCACCCCGATTTCACACAATTTATTGCCATATTTTGAATGAGGACCTTTGCTCCCAGATTCCATCACTCTCCCTGATTGCTTATTCAGGCTGAATGGGACAGTTTGCACCCTCAGTGTCCTGCTCAGCTCTGAGCTGAGTATCATATCCAGTCTACTGGCAAAACAATCTTTTTCCACCTTCAAAATATTACCCACCTCTTTCCCTTCCCCTTCCATCCACCACCACTGAAACTCTCAAACCTCTTTTTTGTCACATTTAAGCTCGATTTCTCCGTAGTTCTCATAGCCAGGAGACAGAGTCCTCCTAGCACCACTCTACACAAACGTAAACTCATCCACAACTCTGCCGTCTGCATATAAATCCCATTCAATCATCACCCATCACCTCAGTTTTCATTAACCTCCATAGAGTCTCTGTCTCCCAATTCATAGAACAAAAGTCTTTGCAGTCATTTAAAATTCTTCCACAACTTCACCCCATCCCAGCTCTGCTGCCCCAGTTCCACTTTTCTGAGACTGGACTTCTGTGCATATTCCCCTCCCTCAGTTCCACTTTTCTTCCTATAATATTCTGCCTTGTTACAATCCTCCCCAGCGTCATAATTCTCCCCTAGCTTTGGTCATTTCCACTAGCCACCTCTCCTATTTCCTGCTCAAAGCCTATTGCTCCTCCTTTAATTGAAAGATTTTGGGATGTTTCACTACATTGAAGACACTTGTGTAAGTTGTAGTTATTATATAACATATTAAAGGTTATCACTGTATTTTATAATCTAATTCCACCATGGAAGATGAATGCTACATTGTATCAAGGTGTCTTCAGGTACAGTGAGACACTGTTCCCTAGCTGCTGAAGGCTATTCAGTACTTAAAGGAAACAGCATATATGGAAAGAGCAGTACTTAGTGTAATTACAGCCACAAACACAAAAAGCTCATTGTAGTAAGACTTTGCATTCTTTGATGTGTTTAATCTACATGGACAGCATGCCATCAAGCAAGTGGTAATTGCTGACACATGCAGAGGAAGGTTATTTAATCGAACCATCAGTTTATCAAAAAAATTAGACAGGTCGTTCTAGAGGAAAATAATGTTTTTCAAATTATTAGCAGCTGTCTTGACGTTGACAATAAAAGTTTACCTTTGAATGGAAATGTAAGAAATGCTTTAAATAAGAAGGGAGAGAGTTATGAGGGAAAAGCTAGCCTTTGAAAAGGTATTGTTTTTAGTTGCTATTTTGCTATCTGAATAATCTTCAGCTCTTGTAGGGGGGTGGAGGTCGGGGAGGAGGTTGAGATTCTTATCACTCAATGAATGTCTATCAACAGCAATGTTTAAATGGAGGGGCCACAGTTTTTGGAAGCTTAGGTAAGGTCGGCAGGTAGTTTATCTCCATGTAAGCAGCAGGTACAATCCCCTGCTGAATTCAGTCTTCATGGCAGGAAACACGCACCAGAAAGTGAGTTCTGCCAAGTATTACAAAGAATAATTTTTAAAGAACCCATCATTACTAGTGCTATTATACTTGGAGGCAGTCCTTGCATGTCTTCAGATGGCAATTTTGGAAACGTTTGGGGCTGATCTACTTATACTGGCCAGACTGATTTATCTTATAGCTTGAGGCTTATTACTGAAATCCTCACAACATTTTTCTGATAAATTAGGAAAGACTTTTGCTGCAATTCTTCTAGAGGTGCCTCAGGGTTTCACTTCAAATGAGGTGCATTAAATAAGACTGCTTTAATCTGATCAGCAGGGCTATATCTGTCCATAACTTTGCCACTCCAGTTTCCTCCAAAATTTGAAAAGCTACTACACAGGCAAAGATACACACCATATCTATACAAAACGATGCCCTGAGTTTCAGAGGAAAGTACATCATGTGATGTTTGCAGCCTACTTCACCCTGCTGTACTCTACTTAGCATTTGGTTAAAATTGAGAAGTAAAAAGGGGATGATCATGCCACTCGTAGTATTCTATAGGCCTCCAAATAGTGAGAGAGAGAGAGAGAAGCAAATCTGCAGAGATTTGCAAAAACTATAGAGTATTGGGGGACTTTAATTACCTAAATATCAATTGGAATTGTGTTAGGGTAAAGGATAAGGAGGGGGAGGAATTTATGAAATATGTTCAGGAGAACTTCCTTGACCAGTATGTTCTAGGTTCAACTGGAAAGTAAGGCATTGCTGGATCTGGTGCTGGGGAATGAGGTTGGACAAGTGGATCAAGTGTCTGTTGGGGAACACTTGTGAAAGAGTGGTCACTGTATCATAAGGTTTAGATTAGTAATAGAGAAGAGCAGGAACAATCTACAGTAGAACCTCTAAATTGGAAGAGGACTAACGTCAATGGGATGAGAAGGAATCTAGCTAAGGTAAAATGGAACTAAATGCTAACAGGAAAACGGTAATGGAACGGTGGGTGATCTTCAAGGAGGAGATGTT